>NC_088371.1:21381314-21383814 GCF_034508935.2 Berghia stephanieae
AGGTTGTCCAATGCAATGAGGAGGTTTTTAAACAGATATCCCCTGCCTCTAGAATGAGGGACGCATCCTTGCAGAAAGTGCAGGTATCGCTTATGAAAGGCATTACTGCTGTTTGCAGGGCTATGGAGATGGTGAAAGGAGATAACAAAGAAGTACTGGAAAATATTTCGGATGGAGTCGCTTTGCTCACCAATGCCTCTCATAGTTTGGATATTTATAGAAGACAGTCACTTCGCGGTGAAATTAGAGATGACCTCAACGCTCTCTGTACCGCTTCCTATCCTGTTAGTGACAAGTTATTTGGGAGAAACATTAAAGATAAGATTAAAGACATGAACGATTCTATTCGAGTGGCAAAAACCACAAGGAGATTTTCCCCGTACCCGTCCCATGGCCAGAAAAGGTTTCCTTTTTTAGGCAAAGGTCAACCATGGAAAGGTCAAGGAGGGGGGACAAACACCTTTCGGGGAATACAAGAACATGGAACAACCACAAACAACACCACAAGCAACACACATTCAAAAGGAGGAATTAAAGGATAAGGTAACCCATTTGCATGGGGGCAGAACTAAATTATTTATATCTACTTGGAAAATGTATACCTCTGATCCTTTTATTATTCAATGTATTTCTGGATGTGCAATTGATTTTTTGTCCCCTCCTGTTCAAATGAAACCAGCTCATACTATCCAATTTAAACAGGATGAAAAGTTAGCTTTACAGGAGATGATAATACAATATGAAAGGGATGGTGTTATCCAGAAATGTACACCGGAGGAGGGTGATTTTGTTAATAATGTTTTCCTTAGGGAGAAACGTGCTATACCCGGTGAGCAGAGGAAAAAGTATCGAATGATATTAAATGTAAAACATCTCAACTCCTTTGTGCGTTATCGCCATTTTAAGTATATAACTTTGATAGATATATTAAAGTTTCAGTTCAATCTTTTATTGAATTAGAATGGTGGAAGTCTGAAGGCGTCCACAGTAAGAAACGATTACATATAGATAACCCTTCTTTTGTGATGAGAACTGATGCTTCAGGTCATGGCTATGGAGCAATTATGAATGATGTTGCCACACAGGGTATGTGGACGGAAGAAGAGCAGATGGATCACATCAACGTTCTAGAAATAAAAGCAGTTTATTTAGGACTTCAATCTTTGTGCAAAGATATTTCCAATTGTCACATTCGGGTAGAAGTAGATAATATGACAGCTGTTTCTTACATTAATAACATGGGGGGAACCCATTCAGTTAAATGCAATGACATCACACGAGAGTTAATTTTATGGTGCAAAACCAGGGGAATATGGATTTCAGCATGTCATATTCCCGGAGTGGAAAATACCATTGCTGATGATTATAGTAGAAAATTATCTATTCATACTGAGTGGTCGCTTAATCGAGCAGAGTTCAATAAGCTTTGTGATCATTTTGGAAATCCAGAAATTGATCTTTTTGCTTCTAGAACCAATTTTCTTATTCCCAAATATATGTCGTTATATCCTGACCCATCTGCCTGTGCCATTAATGCCTTTTATCATTTATGGGCTGGATTTGTGTATTTATTCCCTCCATTCAATATGATCCCCAGGGCTCTACAAAAGATACAACAAGACAAAGTATCGC
The DNA here is from genome assembly GCF_034508935.2 of Berghia stephanieae. Classification (NCBI taxonomy): domain Eukaryota; kingdom Metazoa; phylum Mollusca; class Gastropoda; order Nudibranchia; family Aeolidiidae; genus Berghia; species Berghia stephanieae. The sequence continues at coordinate 21,382,947 of NC_088371.1, forward strand.
GAGCGTTGGTGATAGCACCAATTTGGCAAACACAGACTTGGTTCCCCAAACTTATGACTATGCTGATAGCGCCCCCGGTCCATCTAAAAGCCTCAAAACACCTATTGACATTGGCATCAGACAGGGCAGCTGTGCACCCTTTGTATCCAAAACTAAAGTTGATGGCTTGTCTCTTATCAGGGCAAAAATCCGGAAACAAGGAGTTTCCAAGCACGCCTTAAAAATAATTATGAAAAGTTGGCGTCGCAACACCCAAAAACAGTACAATAGTTACTTACTGAAATTTATCCAGTTTTGTGATGCTGATGGGGTGGACCCTATGAGTAAAAATGTTCAGACTACTATAGCTTTTTTGACAATATTATTTCAATCTGGATTGGGATACAGTGCCATCAATACAGCGAGGTCAGCAGACAAATAAACTAAAGATCAACGGTGAAAATAGAAATTGAATGAATACTGGGGATGTAGGATCTTTCGGAATGTCTCCCCTTTACTTATGTGAGGTCAAATGAAGATCTGAAGCGGACGCGAAAAATATCAAGTCCCCGAATCTGTCTACTTTTGGTTTGTTCGGGCTAGAAGCTACACAGAACCAATTGACAGTTTGCCGAAACGTTTAACTAAATATTTCCCAGGGCAATAATTATCACATCGGTGACATAAAAACGGCAGTAATATCAGCAGTAATATTAGTTGATGTTGTTAATCGGTGAAACTTGTTTGAAATTTCTGTAAATCCGAATACCGTCATGTGATCAAGTGAATTATATCACTATGAATGCCACGATTTGCTGAAAAAATACCAATCTGACAGTTCCTAGCAAACACACACCCCCTTCCCCCCCCCCCCCCCCCACTTGCTCAG
>NC_088371.1:21388814-21391314 GCF_034508935.2 Berghia stephanieae
ACTATCTATAGTGACATTGTAATATCATATATATATATATATATATATATATATATATATATATATATATATATATATATATATATATATATATTATATTGATGAATTTGATGGATTATCTTTTTTTTTTTTTTTTGATCATGGAATGGTTGTATTTCATTCTTCTTTCTCATTCTATTCCGCCCAGCCAAACCTCTGTCAATTCATACGTCCATCCATTTCCTTTTCCGACATTAAATTTTCCTCCAAACATCCGTTCTTCCGTCCATCTCTCCGTACATCCATAAATCCGGTCATCCATCTGTCATCCTATCCATCTATCCATCCATCCATCTATCCATCTTGTCATTCATCCATTGTGCGGCTATGTGGCCAAGTGGTATGACACCCGCTTTCGGGTCGGAAGGGTCTTGAGTGCGAGCCTCGCTCGGCGCATAGTTGAGTCCTTGGAAAAGGCTCTTTACTCACATTCTCTCACCGTACTCAGGTCTAAAATGAGTACCTGGTCATGAACAGCGTTGTTTCTGTCTGAAAAAAATGTACTATCGCCTGACCGGCGTCCTGTCTCATTCTCCATATTACGTGTTGCTGTTGGTCAGGGACTCCTTGTAAAGAGCATTGAGCACACTTAGTGGATATTGCGCTACATAAAAGCTCAATTTAAAATAAAAATGTAAAGCTCAATCCGTCCAAAAAAAAAAAACAGCCATTCGCCCATACTTGAGTCACTTTGTTCTCTTGTAGGCGCTGGCTTTCGGACCGTGAGGTTCCTGGATCCTATCTCGTTGTTGGCAGCGCAAAGTTTATGCCTTGGAAAAAGTAGTAACGATAAGTATTGAATTGTAAGCTTCAATTTATTAGACGAAAACAGATACTGTGGACGTTTCGGGTTTCCCCTTTATCAACAAAACAGGATGAATGAAACACTACAGACGAATGAGATGAGTGCGATTAAGGCGTTGTTCATCACTACTACTATCAGATGATCTTATTCGTCTGTAGTGTTTCATTCATCCTGTTTTGTTCATAAAGGGGAAACCTGAAACGTCCGCAGTATCTGTCTTCGTCTAATAAATTGAAGTTTACAATTCAATACTTATCGTTATTTTTTCTTTCGAGCTTCGAGCAGCAACATTTCCATTATTCTGTGCCTTGAAAAAGGCTCTTTATTGACATTGTCTTACTGCACTCAGGTAGTAATAGTAGTAGTAGTAGTAGTAGTAGTAGTAGTAGTAGTAGTAGTAGTAGTTGTAGTAGTAGTAGTAGTAGTAGTAGTAGTAGTAGTAGTAGTAAGTAGTAGTAGTAGTAGTAGTAGTAGTAGTAGTAGTAGTAGTAGTAGAGTAGTGAGTTAGTAGTAGTAGTAGTAGTAGTAGTAGTAGTAGTAGTAGTAGTAGTAGTAGTATAGTAGTAGTAGTAGTAGTAGTAGTAGTAGTATATAGTAGTAGTAAGTAGTATAGTAGTAGTATAGTAGTAGTAGTAGTAGTAGTAGTAGTTAGTAGTAGTGTAGTAGTAGTAGTAGTAGTAGTAGTAGTAGTAGTAGTAGTAGTAGTAGTAGTAGTAGTAGTAGTAGTAGTAGAATAGTAGTAGTAGTAGCAGCAGCAGCAGCAACGTATGGCTACACTTCCAAATTCATTTCGTCAACCCAGCTTCGGAAGTCTTCATCCGCCCTAAGAACTGTTTCATATCCACCGCACTCAGGTGTAAAATAAGTACCTGACAGATCACAATAACGCTTTACATGCGTAATGTCCAGTTCTACACTTTCAGAAGTTGCTGTTGGCTTGGGACCCCTTTAATACGATTTTAGAACATCTATCAAGTGGATAGTACACTATTAAACGCGTTTTCTTTCTATTTAAACCCACTTTTGTTTTTCTCAATAAGTTGTCCAGTACTCAAGTTTTCGCGTTCCCACCTTCGCGGTCTCCCCCCCCCCCCCCCCCCCCCCAACCCCCACCCGCTATGACATGACATCAATACCTCACCAACTCGGTCATCGGCCTCATAATAGTATTCAATAAGTATACACATTCAATACTATTTTGTGAATGCATGATAGATTATGACAATAAAACAGTTACACTTCAATCCATTTCTCCACTCGGCTATAGATACTCTGAATAAAAAAAACAATAAAAAAACAAAACGCGTTTTGAAAATTTTGGCCAGAAAGCACGTCCTTCATATAATAATATTATCTATCGATTAAAACGGCCCTCGTTTTGTCAAAAACTCTCTCTAAAGTCTCAGTCCCAGGGTTGAAAGTTTTTGACACAAGTGAGGGTCATTTTAATCGATCGATGCTTGAAGGACGCGTTTTCTGGCCAAAATTGTAAAAACTTTTGTGTGTGTGTGTGTGTGTTTGTGTGTGTGTGTGTGTGTGTGTGTGTGTGATGTTCAGCGTGTGTCAGTACTCATATTATTGACTTTTTTTTTAGCTCACCCTTTGCATTCAGTGCATCAAAACATGTTACATTGTGTGTACATACCTACATCAGAT
>NC_088371.1:21396314-21408814 GCF_034508935.2 Berghia stephanieae
AACAACAACAACAACAGCAACAATAATAATAATAATATTAATAATAACAATAATAATAACAACAATAATAATAATAACAATAATAATAATAATAACAACAATAATGACAATAATAATAACAATAATAACAACAACAATAAGCCAATTGTGCAATCGCAACTAATCTTTATCATGGTAAACTATTATACAATTTTTAATATCAATGCCCAATTCCCCCCCCCCCACCCCACTTTCTCACACAAATACACACTCACACACACACACACACACACACATATTTTGTATAATATACCACATCTTAGTATCAGAACTGCAGTTACTAAACAGACAAAAACAAATGAAAACAAACAAACAATCGCATTATTCTCTCTATCATCAATTTTAATAAGTTTTCATTGCCGTGGAAACCACAATTATACTTGTAAATATTTCTTGTGTTCGATCTGTACCTTAAAACAAAGTCTACCTAAATCACCTTGCTGTCTACTGTCTCTGCATTTCAAAAATTTGATAAATTCAAACATACTTGGTTTATTTTTCAGTTTTTCCGGCAGGCAATTTCTTCTCTCTTGCGTATACCTCGAACATTCAATTAGACAATGGTATTCGTCTTCTATTACGTCACAAGTAGGACATTTACGATCATTTCTATCTACTTTTCTTGTGCCCCATCTACCCCTTTCTATATAAAACAAATGAGAACTCAATCTGATTTTTGAGATGGCAACTCTGTAAGATTTATTACACAGTTTCATATATGGTTCTAACTCAAAGGTGTCTTTAATGTGTTTATACAGCCGTCCAGACGTCGTCATCGACATCTCAGCGTGCCACTCTTGTAGAAACATGTCATCCAAGCGTTGTTTTAAAACCGCCAGAAAGTAATTTTCATTTTTCACATTTTGTTTAACCCAATAATGGCCCATTCCGCTCCTATCCAGCAACTGCTTCACCAGACTTACCCAAGTTGTTGTGTTTGGTTCATTAATATTCAATTGCACAAGTTCTTTGTATACTGCATGAGTGAATGAGCAATCATTATTTCCTGGGCGAATAAGTTTCAACCAATACTTAATAACTTTCATTTTTCTTTCAATATGCAAAGGATACACCCCCAATTCCCCATAAACAAAACAGTTTGGTGTGCTGTGCTTAACACATAAAATGGATTTAAGAAAACCGAGGTGAAATCTTTCAATTGGATCAGCTCTTCTTAAACCCCATATTTCTGCCCCATAATTCAGTATTGGTAAGATGGTACTATTGAACAGTTTCATTTGCATCTGTGGTAAAATTTCTGTGTTAGTGTTAAAATACTTTCTAAGTGAAAATAGTGCTCTTCTGGCTGAGTTTGTTACTTCTTGTGTACATTTTGTAAGAGATCCCGATGCGCTAAAATGACAGCCTAGATACTTGAATGACGAGATTACTTCAATACTTTTACCCTGATATGACCATTTGTCTTGTTGCCCAGTTTTCCCTCCCTTTTTAAATACTACGATTTTTGTTTTACTGATATTTACCTTTATTCCCCATTGCATACAAAATATCTTGTAAAGAGTCTAAACCGTTCTGCAAACCCTCTTTTGTTTCACTGATTATTGCCATATCGTCTGCAAACATGAGCAATTTAATTGTAATATCCTGTATTTGTAATCCTATGGAATCTTCACTTAATTTACTTTCAAGATCATTAACAAACAGCGAAAACAAAAGTGGCGAAGTGCTTTCACCCTGTAATAATCCGCTGTTTGATTTAAAAAATTGTTGTTGACCTTTACCTCCTGTGGCCAGCTCAACCTTTGAATACATGTTTCTAAATAGCTTGACAAATTTCGAGCTCACACCGGATTTGATCAATTTTGTAAATAATGCGGATCTGTCAATAAGGTCATATGCTTTTTCATAGTCGATAAACGCACAATGTAGCTTCTTCCCTTTAGATAGCAATATCTCGATAATTCCATGTAGAATAAAATGGCAATCTGCTGTGCTCCTTCCCTTTCTAAATCCATATTGAACCTCGTTTAACACATTCTCTCCCTCCACCCATACATTTAGTCTTTCATTCATCACTCTTGTAAACAGTTTTCCTATACAACTCATTATTGTTATCCCTCTATAATTGTTCACATCTCTTTCATCTCCCTTTTTAAAAATCGGCACAATTCTACCCTGACTCCATATCAAGGGGAAATATTCCAATTCCAGTATCTTATTGAAAATTGATAAAATCAGTAATTTGATTTCTGAAGTTGCATTAATAATAAATTCATTTAACATATTATCCACTCCAGTAGCTTTGCCGCGTTTAAGAGCCTTAATTGCTTTGTGTAGTTCCCCCATCTCGATTGGCTTATCTAAAATGTCTATATCTATAATATTCCTTCCCACATCCTTTTCTACCTCTGCAATCTCCGCCCTACCCATTTCCCCAACCCCTGATTCTTTATTTGCTAAAGTTTTAAAATGGTCGTAGAAGTTTATATCTGGCAGCTCTCTGCGTGATACTGAATTTCTTTTTATTTCCTTCCAAAAGTTCTGGGGTTCATGCTTACTTAAATCCAATAAATGTTGCGCTTTTTTGCGACTGTAATTTCTTTTGTTAATCCTACATACCTTCCTGTATTTATTCCTTTCCTTACACATCAATGTCCTATTTTCCCCTGTCCCCGTCTCTATAAACTTATGTGCTCGTTCAGTGAATACTTTGCGTTGGATCTGACAAGCTTCGTTATACCATGGTGCTTTCTTTCTTCTCCCTTTCCTTTGTTTATCCCCTCTCCCCTCTATCCTAACTACATGATCTATCCCTGCTTCTGTTAAAATATCTGTTAACTCGACTATATTACCCTCTAATACCTCTGGATCTGTGTTAGTTTGTACCAAATATATTAGATTGCTCACCTTATTATGACACACTTCTGTATTTAATAATGTAACGTAATTCTCCTTCTTATCCTCTTTCCACTTTGTCAACATAACCCCATCTAAACCGTCACTTACCTCCCGTCTATGCTCACTATTATTTAATTTCAAAGTAAACGATATTATCTTATGGTCTGACATTTCATTTGTTTCATGGACGTTAAAACCACACACATTTCCTATAACCCGCTTATCGCAAATAACATAGTCGATTGTACTCTCCCCTTTTTTATTGCCAAACGTTGTGCATCCCTTCATTTTATCCTCCCCTGTTCTCCCATTTAATATTGCAAGGTCACATGTGTAACATAATTGGAGTAATTTCAGTCCATAGTCATTTACTTTTTTGTCCTTATTAAAACGTCTAACTGTCATGTCATTACATAAGAAATCTCTTTCACATAAAACATTCTCTACCGAAAGCTCTTCTGTCTGGTTCTCTCTAATGTCAACAGTCAAACAATCCTCTCTCTCCGCCGTCCTTGCATTCATGTCTCCTGCTACTATAATCCCTCCCTGATCGGTCACTTTTGTCAATTGATTTAACAGTTCATCAAAACAACTTACATTATCGTCAAAATCGCTACGCGTTGATCCATACGGCCTCATGTAGACAAATAATAAATATACACTTTCATTCCATCCAAAATGTTCCTTATTTAATTTAAAACACATACCATCTTCATACTCCCAATCTACAACTGACACACCCTTTTCCAAACGCTTCCTGAAATAACACAGAAAAGCAACAAGTACATTCTATAGATAGTTCGAAGATGACGTCACTCAGGTCTTTGATATTGTTTTTTGCCATCCGCGTTTATGAGTAATGCTCACTGAACTGTATTAACCTGACTATAAACGTTCATGGATACACACAGTGTTGTGTGTTGGTCCGTTATACTTCCAGATGGCAATGCTATGAGCTTCTTAGCCAAGCGCATACTTTCTATACATAATATTGTTCACCAGAATGAACTCTGCAACACAGTGTGGAGTTTTTATAACTATAACAACACATTTTCTTTAAATTTTGTGATGTGCAAAAAAAAAAATCAGAAAGACAGAATTTCTGGTTGTATCGTAACGAACGTGACTGTTTTCCAATGGTTGGTAAGGAGAGGGTTAAAAGATTAATTGATTGTTATCATAATATGAAATTTGACTTAATCCTCTTCGTTCTTCGTGGAACATAGGCCCTCTACGAGCGTCCGCCATCAACTTCTGTCCGTGGCCATCTTCTTGGTAGCTTTCCATGTGAGACCTGTCGTTTTCATTTCGTCCTACAATGAGCGCCTCCATGTGTGTTTTGGACTCCCCGCCTTTCGTGTCCCTTATGGGGTTCCACTTAAGGAACTGGCGGGTGACATTGCTCCCTGGTCTTCTTAGTGTATGACCGACCCATTTCTATTTCATCCTCCTGATTTGGGTGTTGATAGGTTCTTGGTTTGACCTTCTTCAATGTTCTATGTTAAAATTAAAATTAAAATTGAGCTTGTATATAGTGCATTATCCACTAAACGTGCTCAAAGCGCTTTACAAAGGGTCCCTGACCAACAGCAACATAACATAAAGAACGAGACTTGACGCCTTGTTAGGCGATAATACAATTTTTTTTCAGACAGAGACAGCGCTGTTAACGGCCAGGTACTCATTTTACACCTGAGTACGGTGAGAAAATGTGAGTAAAGAGTCTTTTCCAATGACTCAACTATGCGCTGAGTGAGGCTCGAACCCAGGACCTTCCGATCTGAAAGCGAGAGTCATACCACTAGACCCCATCACAGAACAGGGATGAGGACTGTTCTGTCGGCCACATAGCCTCATTATTAATTATAATTTATTTCTAATTTCATAAATTTTTGGAGTAAAAGCATAGTTCTTGGTATCAAACCTATTGTAAATTTGACGCTGATCACGAATCCGACTTGAAAACAGTGAAAATCCGGAAAAAAAATTGTCCACTTTTTTATACTGCCACGCCCCCGATCGCCTCGAAAAATACCTCACCGTGTGTGAGCAAAAATCATGTGCGACTGACTCAGGGATCGGGTCACAGCGACCCGGTTTTGCCTGTCCCTCGATCATCCCTGGATGAAATCTGAGCGTGTATGGGCCCTCTTAGATATAGTTTCTAAAAGTGACAAAAACTTCAACCTCACATTTCTGGTGATTTCAACTTTAAGATCATTGTTTAGCATCGGGTTCATTCCTACTTATTAAAAGTGTTCACAGATTTTGAACTATCTAACATTACGATTGGTCATTGTGTTCAGTTTGACATATGTATATGTTTACAACATTCATAAACAAAACAGCGTGTTTACATTTATTGAGAAATGTCCAATCGTTGTACAGCAACAAATTACGTGACTGATGACGAGGTTGGACGAAAACATGAATTTAGATCGCTCCCATTGAGACACTATTTCTGCCATTCTCTTGGAGCTTGATCGCCGATTTTTATTTTATCTACGAGTAATATTATTCAACTGATATAATCTGATGAAAACGATTTTTCCCCTTAGTTTTTCCAAATAATTTAGTATCGCGGTATTTTTTTATATATATTTTTTTTTTTGGTGGCAAATGTCTCAAAAATGACCATTGGGCCCAGCCTTAATTGGATTCAATAGTCTGATGTCACGACCGCATAGCCACGAGCAGCTAGGTTCTAAACAAAGAAATCGGTACTTTTTATTCTTCATGCTGGCTAGAACTTTTTCACATGTCATGTGATCAGAATGTATAAAAGTCAAAACATGATCAGATTTATAATGTTTTTCTCCTCTGGGTACACTTTTATGCTTGAAGGAGAAGTATTTCATAAAGGCGTCCGACATTGTTCCGATAGTTTAGAACCAGTTACTAAGTTACTAGATACTATGCGTCATTACGAGGGAAGTGGCGTCACGACTGTTGAAGCCTTTTAACAAAAACCCAACATAATCATATAGATAGTGTGCGCTTGGCCAAGAAACTCACAACATTACCATCCGGAAGTATAACGCACCAACACACACACAAAACTTTATGTAACCGTGAACTTTTATAGTCTGGATAATACAGACACACAAAAAAAAAAAAGAAAAAGAAAAAAAATGAAAATTAAAAAAAAAATTAAAAACAATAACAAAGACCCGAGAGACGTTGTTAACTTCATTGTATCTATTGTTGCAAATAAACAAGAATTAGATAATTGATTTGGTGATGATGATGATGATGATGATGATGATGATGATGATGATGATGATGATGATGATGATGGTGGTGGTGGTGGTGGTGGTGGTGATGATGGCGTTAATAAACAGACGGCGGGCATCTGGCGTGTCAAAAAAAGGCTCTAATTATCGTTTTATCTTTATTTAAAGCCTCTGTCTGCTGAAAATTAAGTAATTGGTGTCTGATTGCGTCTTCTTTTTTTTTTTAAAGACGCCACATGTTAACTCACTCAACCCAAACACCGACTATATCCGTAGCATCATTCCCAGGTTTACTTTTACGCCATGCTATTAATTTATTACATGTTTCTGAGACAAAGTATTGACGTAGTATTACAGCTATTAATGTTCTTAATGTTTACATATTCATGGTAGTTGAATAAAAATATCTATGCACATGTTCATTTTTAATACGTGTTTTCCAAAAGTAGCAAAGAATCTCTAGGGTTGAGTGAGTTAATATGACGCAATGTGCCATTTGTGACCCCTCGTCTCAAAACGGTATTAAGTCGGGATGATTAAGGTGCTGAAAATGGAATTTGTAGCCAGAAATATCATGCTTACGTTGAGTTTATATACTTTATAGAGGAGAAGGAATATCATATTTTACTGTGCTAAATATTAACGTTTCACATTTTTGACCAGTTTAACTATAGCTTGACTTTTTGGCATCTGGTTCATCCCGACATAATACCGTTTTGAGACGAGTTACAGACCTGTCTACTATTACGAACATTTCGTAGAAATACGAATTTTCCGGTCTTAATAGGCTTCAACAGTCGTGACGTCACTTCCCTCGTAATGAACGCACAGTAACTTAGTAACTGGTTCTAAACTATTGGAACAATGGCGGACGCCCATATGAAATACTTCTACGACGAGCATAAAAGCGCATCCAGAGGAGAAAAACATTATAAATCTGATAATATTTTTACTTTATACATTCTAATCGCATTTCGACCTGTAAATTCTCAGTCAATTAACTGAAATCAGTCAATCCGTCAAATTCAAATATTGTTAAAAAGGAAAGAAAGAAATGAAGAAGAAAGAAAGAATTCATGAATCGTAAGTCGAATGACCGTGAAGTAATTAGGAATGTTCCACAGCGCTGTTGGCATGGTGGACGCCATATCATTGATTTTAGATGAAGGCCAAGGTAATTATCTAGAACAGAATAACAAATTCCATTAGATGACAGAGTGAACTTTATTCATTGAGACATCTGCTTTATATTGCAGGAACAGGAAGAAAAGAAAAAGGGTGATAATAATAATGCTTAATTTTGTCGTTCCCCAAATTCTTACACAAAAAGGTCATAATAAGAAAATGAATTTACATTCTAACACCCCCTCTTAAATTCAGTTTCCAAAGCAAGTTAAAAGATAAGTGCTAAAAGAAAATGATACATTGCAAAGCATTTAGGTAATACATTGTAGGTTTTAGGCATTAGAACATTACACCTATGTTTAAACTGAGAAAGAAATGTTTGTACTCAGATCATAGTTAATCAAGTAAGAACTAACAGTCAAGAACAATATATAATTATAATGGTAATGAAGCATGATATATAGGTACATACATATGAAATCAAAAGGTCAACAAAATTGTGTGCCATTATTTTGACTAAGGAGAAAATCATTAAACTAAAAAAATGCAAAGAAAAATCACAAGTTTGATACTTGTACTAATAGTGCATAGCATGATGTGAGTAAGTGATTTAAGACTTTTTAGTACTTCCCTTACTAACCCATCAAGATAGGGATGAACATTTGTAATTTTGTCTAAGAGACTGGCTTTGTGAACATATCTGCCCAATTCTCTTCACTTGGAACCTAACAGGTATGAAGTATTCCCTTGTGGATTTCATTCCTCACAAAATGGTATTTTATGTCAATGTGTTTTGTCCTTTTGTGGTGTACAGGATTCTTACCAAGGGCAATAGCACCCTGATTGTCACAATTCAAAAGAAAATGTTCAATGTTAGTGTTCATCATGTCATTGATCGATGCCCTAAGAAATATCCCTTCCTGTGTGGCAGCACACATTGCCATATATTCCGCTTCACGTGTGGATAAGGCAACAGAAGGTTGTTTCCTTGATTTCCAGGAAATAAGGCTACCTTTTTGAGAGATCATAAAGCCATAGCCAGTCACGCTTCTGCGGTCAGCAGAATTTCCCCAGTCTGCATCACAATAACCTACCAAATTGGGTGGTGCCCCTGATTTTGTGTATACTAATTTTTGTCAATTGTTGCCTTTAGGTACCTCAGTGCATGCTTAGCTATTGTCAAATGGTTTTGGGTTGGTTTTGACATGTATTGAGACAATTTGGTAACAATGAAACAAAGGTCAGGTCGAGTAGAAGTCATAATGTAAATTAGACTGCCAACAATTTCCCTATACAGTTTGTCATCCACTGGATTTGAAGGTTCATTTCACAGGAGTGTGTTCGGGCTTGCAGTCTTGCATGCCAAATTTCTCTAACAGTCTTGCAATATAATGTGATTGGTCCATTGATATTGATTCATCTGAACAAGAGAAATTTATACCCAAGAAAAAGGAAATTTGACCTAGGTCTTTCATTTGGAAAGATTGAGAAAGCTGTGCTTTGATTGCATTCATTGCAGATAGAGAATTTGAAGCTATGATTAAGTCATCTACCCACACAAGGATAATGCTATGTTCATCATTAGAATGTCTCTTATAAAGACAGGGATCAACTGCTGATTGAACAAATTTTTGCTCAGCTAAATGAGAGTGGAGTTTGAGATTCCAATTCCTACCACTCTGTTTGAGACCATACAATGACTTTTTGAGTCTACAAACTTGCTTTTCACCAGATTTTGAGTTTAATTGATATCCTTCTGGTTGTTCAATGTATAAGTCAACATCAATTGGTGCATTTAAATATGCTGCTTTTACATCCATTTGGTTCAAGTACATATCATTTTCAATGGCAAATTGAATGAGAGCTCTGATTGAGGTGATGCGGGACGTGGGCGAAAACGTTTCCTGATAATCAACGTCAGGGATTTGGGAATACCCTTTAGCTACAAATCTTGCTTTATAAGTTTATTCTCCATTTGGACCATTCTTAATGGTGTATACCCATCTACCACCAATAGCTTTTCGGTCAGAAGGTAAACTTGTAATTTCAAATGTTTTATTTTCGCTCAGGGCATTCATCTCCTCATCCATAGCTTTTTGCAGTGCATCACTTGCATTGCAAGTCATTGCTTCCTTGTAAGTGTTAGGGACATCAAGCATGTTAATGTTATAGCAATAATGAATGGTATTGTTAAGATATGCATCAACTTCATCATCAACAATATATTCGTCCAAATGTTTAGGACGAGAGCGAGTTCTCTTGGAACTGGCATGCATTGGTGACGGGTTTTCATTTGCTTCCTTATCACCTAAATCTTCAACACTTGTTTCAGTTTCAGGCAAACTGCGGTCACTGAGTGGCACTTTGGGATTTGTTTTTGAGTAACTAGCATCAAAATCATCATCATCATAAGATGGAACTTCAGGGTAGTGACCAGAATTCTCCTGAGACTGAGACTTTGGTTGAGACAAATCTGTAACAGTAACAGGATCTTTAGGGAATTTGACACATCTGACCCTTTTAACGGTTTGGGTGTCTGGAAAATAGATCAGATAGGCTGGACTTTTTCTACCATACCCCACAAATATTCCCTTTTCACTTCTGTTTTGTAATTTTGTTGGTTTTTGTGCTAATAAAGCAAAACATGGGGATCCAAATGTTTTCATATTGGCAATGTTGGGTCTTTTATTTGTGATCTTTTCAAAAGGAGTGCATTCAATTTTTTGTTTGTAGCACCTGTTGCGAATATATGCAGCCGTTAGGACAGCATATGTCCACAGTGATTTTGGTAACCCACATTGCAATAATTGGCATCTGGCCATGTCAAAAAGTGTGCGCCATGGACGCTCTGCCTTCCCATTTTGATGGGGGCTGTATGGTGCGCTTTTTTCATGTCTGATACTGTGATTTCTCAAAATGGAAGTAAATTCTTGGGATGTGAATTCCCAACCATTATCACTTCTGATTGCTTTTATCTTCCCATAAGGGGCTATGTCAGACAGGTATTCTTTGAATGCAGTAGGGGTGTCACTTTTTTGCTTCAAAAAGTACACAGAGATCAAACCTGAAAAAGAATCAACACAAATCATTGCATATTTCATTCCATCACAACTAATTGGGTCAATAGGACCCGCTAGATCAACATGAACTACATCAAGAGGTTTCTTGGCACTGTTGTCAGGTTTTCTACTCACAGAATCAGTCATTTTAGCAAGGGAACACACTTCACAGTCAGATTTTGTCTCATCAGTGATGATCATACCATCTACACATTTTTGTAACTTAAAAATGTCTGCCGTGTTACAATAACCCAAAATGCAATGCCACTCCATGAGTGAATGCTTGGCCGTTTTTGTGTGGAACGATGAGTTAAGGAAATAGAGACCTCCTCTTCTTTCAATGTTGAATACTGTATCTCTCGAACACAATTTTCCACAATCCTTCTTGAAAATAACTGTGGCACCGTTCTGCGTCGCGGCCTTTACTGAGAAAATGTTTTGAGAGAAGGAAGGCACGTACAGTGCATTTCTCAGGAGAACAGAATGTTTACAGCCATTGTCATCCGTCAACGTTATCTCTGCGTTGCCTTGTCCTTGGGCAAGGTTCGAAGTCCGGGTCCCGTCTGCAAATTCGATAACATGCTGTCCCGAGTCAAAATTATTGTGGAAAGAAATAAATTTTGACTTTTCGTGGAGTAGGTGAACAGTAGCTCCACTGTCCACAAGAAAGTCGTCCTCTGCGAGTTGGTTATCTTGGAAATTCGGGTTAACACCGAAAGCGAAATGGCTCTCACTTCGAGTTGTAGGTTCATCGTCTACTTTCATCTCTCGTAGTTTTGTCAGATTTCTACAGTTGCTGGTATCGTGTGATTTAGCTTTACAAATTTCGCACCAACGAGATTTTCTGTCGTCGTTTTGTTTACAAGCTTTGAGTTTTCTACAGTAGCTGGTATCATGAGATTTTGACTTACATATTTCACACCAACTAGCTTTTTGTGTCCTCGAGTTTGGTTGATTGTTGAAGGGTCTTCTGTTGTACGAACTAACCGTCATCACATTTGATGCGGTTGAAGAAGAATCTTGGAGTTTCTCAGTGTCTTCGTAATTACGTAATAACGATTTGAATTCGCTGAAGGTCAGTACTTCTGATTTTTGTGTGATTACGGCAGTAAAACTTTTATAATTTACCCCAAGTCCTTTTATCACCATAGCGATTAGCAAACTGTCACTGATTGTCTCACCAGCATCACGTGGAGCCGCTGCTGACGATTCAGCTCGAATGATATAGTCAGTAACTGTTTCTTGGTCATTCTTTAAGAGGGATGTCAACTCTGTGTAGAGTGTTATGATACGAGGTTTACCTTTCGGAAGATAGTGTTGTCTCAGGATTCGTAGTTCTCTGCGACCGTTGTTCCTTGCGTCCCTTATGATAAGAGAAAGGGATCTGTCGTCCAATACCTGGACCAGTTCGGCAAATACTTCCTCGTTTTTATCTTGTTCTGTTGATACATCTTGATTCAAATCATCAAGGTCATTGAGTACATCATCAAGTCCTCTTATTCTGATGAAGCCGAAAAACTTAACTTCCCAGAGTTCATATTG
The DNA here is from genome assembly GCF_034508935.2 of Berghia stephanieae. Taxonomy (NCBI): domain Eukaryota; kingdom Metazoa; phylum Mollusca; class Gastropoda; order Nudibranchia; family Aeolidiidae; genus Berghia; species Berghia stephanieae. The sequence goes on from NC_088371.1 coordinate 21,408,172, forward strand.
GCGATCGTCACCATTGAAGGCGATGCGATGCCTGGCCCATATGGCATGGTGGACGCCATATCATTGATTTTAGATGAAGGCCAAGGTAATTATCTAGAACAGAATAACAAATTCCATTAGATGACAGAGTGAACTTTATTCATTGAGACATCTGCTTTATATTGCAGGAACAGGAAGAAAAGAAAAAGGGTGATAATAATAATGCTTAATTTTGTCGTTCCCCAAATTAGAGAGTTACATGATAAGTGATTCCTTACACAAAAAGGTCATAATAAGAAAATGAATTTACATTCTAACAAGCGCTACGCATAGCTCAAGAGCCGCTTATATTTACGATGGATATGTTGCCAAGGCTAAGCGACGCTTCTTAGAATTGCCGTGTCTGAACACACCCCATTGTATTTTCACACAGCCTTCGTGAAATTATCTTTTCACTTTCCAAACCTGTCGTGATCCCAATGGTAGCCAATTTTAACTGAGCCGCCGAGCGATAAATTTCACTGTTTCGTCTTAGCCAAAATTGACCACATTTACTTGGTAGAACCTAAAAGTATGAAAAAGTTTAATGCGAAAGCCGGAAGTGCGTCATGAAGACACCTTCAAATCGAAAGTTATATGATTGCTACAAGCAAATCTCGACTGC
>NC_088371.1:21413814-21426314 GCF_034508935.2 Berghia stephanieae
GATGCTTCTTGTTTTATGTAATTAATTAGTGCATTTATTGTGTCTTTCATTATTTTAATTATATATATATATATAATATATATATATAATATATATATAATATATATATAATATACGAGTGTTGGTGGGTACTTGTAGGTACGAAAGTGCTCGATAATTTAGGTTAGAGCATATAAAAATAAATAAATTCACTCACGTATTATTAGCCGAAACGATCGTTTCCATGTCATCCATTTCATCAGTCGGCATTTATACTATTCCCGTTGTGTTGTATTTCTAAGTTATGTTGACTCAGTAGTAGTGTTTCATTATGGTTTTAAGCACTCACGTCCACTATTTCCATCAATTTATTACAATTTATTCCATCGATACGATTCCATTTGTCTGGCTATATGTACATAACTGCTAACAATTCAATTCAATTTTCAGCATCGATGCTATCACTCCGACATAACACCGTGCAGAGGAGGTGTGTGTGTGTTCTGTTATCGATGAGTTGACTATCAGCAGTGGGTTTGGGGGAAGGGGGGGGGGGATTAATTAATTGTATTTTTTGTCTAGTTTTTATTTTTTTATTTTTTTTATTTTTTAAATTTATTTATTTATTTTTACTCAACCAGTTCGGGTATGCATTCCTGTTTAGAAATATGGCCACATCGTTAAGACGTGTTGATGCTGTGCGCTTAGTTACTTTACTCACAAAGTTTCCGCCAGCCGGATATATTACAACGTACCAATACACTAAACTGTGTTTAACCTTTAATCGTTTACAGGTCACTGGCTGTGTCTTCTAGCCCCTTATATATAACCCCTCGTCTCAAAACGTTATTAAGTCGGGATGATTAAGATCCTTAAAATGGAATTTGTAGCCAGAAATATCGTGCTGAAGTTGAGTGTATATGCTTTATAGAGGAGCAGGAATATCATATTTTATTTTTCTAAATACCAATGTTTCATATTTTTGACCAGTTAAACTATAATTTTACTTTTTATCATCTGGTCCATTCCGACATAATACCGTTTTGAGACAAGGGTCACATATTATTATATTATGTTCTCAGAGTTGCTCTCTGTCTTTGTCTTGGAATGGGATTGCTCGATTTTATCCTGGTCTTTGCCAGATATGTGCACATACGTGGAGGCCATTTTCGGATAAGTTATTTTTCGTAACATCATAGTGACAGTTCATTCCACATTTATTTGTGACAGTGAATGACGTAATCAGTCGATGGTGAAAAGGTTTGAACTGAGAACTTACTAAGTTTAGTTTAAGTTAGAAGATCAATTTTGATCAAAAATGAGTTCTTGTCATAAATGATTAAATCAACCCTTTTTGTACATCTTCGGGAAATATCAAAGCTTAATTTCATTTTCAAATATTGTTTACAGCTAGTCAAGTTGAAAAAGTATGAAATTTGAGAAAAGTTGCTGGATACTTTTCCCATACATTTGACCATAAATTCATGAAAAATCGCCCGATTTACTTCAAATAAAGATTAAAATGATCTGGGGAGCATATGCTTTCTATTTGAAAATGCAAAAAATGCAAATGCAAAATTATTTTCACATTCGGACTGGTGATGCAATGCACTGACACATGTCGTAAACATAGAGAGGTTGACACCTTACTTTGACATGTATAGATAGTTCGAAGATGACGTCACTCGGGTCTTTGTTATTGTTTTTTACCATCCGCGTTTATGAGTCATGCTCACTGAACTGTATTAACCTGACTATAAACGTTCATGGATACACACAATTTTGTGTGTTGGTCCGCTTTACTTCCGGATGGCAATGTTATGAGCTTCTTAGCCAAGCGCATACTATCTATAGGTTGCGACAATTATAACTTGTAAAAAATGTGTGACGCTGTTTCAATATGTAGCTGAAATCAATAACATTCAGAATTTTTCAGGCAATAAGAACACGACTAGTTAGTATAATAATAACAAATCTTTATTGTCCTTAAAAAAAAGTGGCAATTTGTCATTTGGTTACACATTATAACAATACAATATAGACATAGGCACACTCACACAGATGCAGGACCTTCTTGTTAAGTTTCAATTTTTTAAAAATCATTCATTGGTTAGGAAATTATGCTGTTGAGGGGCAGCGTGGCTCAGCCGTACGGCTCCCTACTTCGTGCCCGAAAGGTACCGAGTTCGATCATCCTCCGCTGCTGCCCTGTGTGGCATTAAGCAAGTCACCACGCCCTAGTTCAATTTGCGGCGCTATACTGCGGCTGACGCCTGGGTTAATCCATTCCAGTCTTCCATTGGAATAGACCCTAGAGACTAATTTCCCCTATAGGATGAATAAAGGGAATTTTATTTTATTTTATTTTATTGTTTTGTTTATACTCTTGCTCTTGTGATCTACTGCGATTCCAATTTTGAACTAGTCTCCTCTGGGTGCTTTTGGTTGTAAATCTAGAATTCTTTGACTCATTTACTTCCGGTTTTTACTAGCTCTGATATACTCTGAATGTGTCCCAAGCGCCAGAAAACCTTTAAAAATGAAACAGTCTTGAATTGAGCAAAATACCCATTTCTTTGAAAATAATAAAGTACAGTATTCGCTGTGATCGAGCATGCTCTCGGGAGAGGCCGAAAAGCATGCGAGAATCAGAGAGTGCCGAAATCCGATACTCATGGGAGGTAAAGACTTGTTATTTATACAGATGTTGTTCGCTTGACTAAAAAAACTCACAACATTGTCATCCGGAAATATAACGGACCACCATACAAAAACTATGTGTAACCTTAAACATGTATAGTTTGGTTAATACAGTTTAGTGAGAATTATTCATAAAAATGGATGGCAAAATACAATAACAAAGATCTTAGTGACGTCAACTTCATTCTATCTATAGGTAAAATTCAGTCACCCGTTTCCAGCGTGCCGTATAGATAGTATGCGCTTGGCTAAGAATCTCACAACATTGCCATCCGGAAGTATAACGGACCAACACACAGAACTATGTGTAACCATGAACTTTTATACTCCACTAAACTGTATTATCCAGGCGATAAACGTTCATGGTTACACAGGGTTTTGTTGTTGGTCCGTTATACTTCCGGATGGCAATGTTGTGAGCTGCTTAGCCAAGCGCATAGGTACTATCTATAGGGAATGAGATAAGCGAGGACGAGAGACGCATGCGCACAACCAACATGACGTTCTCTCTCTAATAACTTTTCCGCCGGTGACGTCACAGACTATGGGTGTCGTCCAATCAAGGGACGCTACTTCCGCTAATCTCATTCCCTATTGCAAAGAGTGCTTGAATTCGGCGTGCTGAAATCCAGTGAATACTGTAGTTTCAATGTAACAGTTCCACAATCAGAGCCATCATTGGACCCATGGAGCAGGAATTTATCCCAGTTTCTATAGATAGTTCGAAGATGACGTCACTCAGGTCTTTGTTATTGTTTTTTGCCATCCGCGTTTATGAGTAATGCTCACTGAACTGTATTAACCTGACTATAAACGTTCATGGATACACACAGTTTTGTGTGTTGGTCCGTTATACTTCGGGATGGCAATGTTTTGAGCTTCTTTGCCAAGCGCATACTATCTAGTGTGTAACCATGAACTTGTTTAGATAGCATGCGCTTGGCTAAGAAGCTCATAACATTGCCATCCGGAAGTATAACTGACGAGCACACAGAACTGTGTGTATCCATGAACGTTTATAGTCGGGTTAATACAGTTCAGTGAGCATTACTCATAAACGCGGATGGCAAAAAACAATAACAAAGACCTGAGTGACGTCATCTTCGAACTATCTATAGTGTGGTTGATACATTTAAGTGAGAAGTACTCACAAACGCCGATGGCAAAATACAATAACAAAGGCTTGAGTGACGTCATCTTCATTCTATCTATAGCGTGAAACGGACAATAAGAATTGCTTGCTATCCTTCGGATAAGACGCTAATCTATCGCAAAGTACTCTCCGTCAAATCTAACAGACTCAGCTACCCTACCATTCACTGCTGGGTGGACTGGGGGGGGGGGGTGTTTCAAAATTAAAAAAAAAAAGAATCTCGACTGCACCCCGGGATCCGTCTTGGTCCATTAGATTGTGAACCGAGTGCTCTACCAACTGAGCTATCGGGACCCCCCGTGGTTGACAATACTGTACAATTAAAAATGTAAACAAATGGATGTTGTGGATTTTTGGCTGAATTTGAGAATAAAAATCTATCGATAGAACGAAGATGACGTCACTCGGGTCTTTGTTATTGTTTTCTGCCATCCGCGTTTATGAGTAATTCTAACTAAACTGTAGTATTAACCAGACTATAAACGTTTAAGGTTATACATAGTTTTGTGCGTCGGTCCGTTATACTTCCGGAAGGCAATGTTGTGAGCTTCTTAGCCAAGCGCATACAATCTATAGACCTTGACGTTCGTACATGGACTCAATCCTTTTTTTTTTCTTCTTTTAATTCTATTTTAAAACATTTTGGACAGAAAAAAAACACGAAAATCTTCACATCTTGATCGATTCAAATGCCATACTCGCCCCCCCCCCCCCCCCCCCCCAAAAAAAAAATTGTCCTAGAAATGTTGATTATGCAACTCAATAAATAGCTCACTATTTGTGACTGACGAATAAACGAAGAACAGCTGTGACGAATATAAAAACAAGAATACAGTAGTAGTGATATTATTTGTAACTGTAATGTTAACCATACTTTAAACTCCTGGTATGTGTTGAGCAGGTTGGCAAAAAAAAAAGATAAATAATAATTTTTTTTTAAAAATAATAATAATAATTAATTAATTAATTAATAATATATCGATGAACAATGATGATGGCCGTGATGGAGATGATGACAATAATAATGATAATAATAATATAATAATAATAATAATAATAATAATAATAATAATAATAATAATAATAATAATAATAAATAATAATATAATATAATAATAATAATAATAATAATAATGAATAATAATAATAATAAGGATGATGATGATGATGATGATGATAATAATGATAATAATGATAATAATAATAATAAGAAAGAAGAGAATGAAGAAGAAGAAGAAGAAGAAGAAGAAGAAAAGAAGAAGAAGAAAAGAAGAAGAAAAAGAAGAAGAAGAAGAAGATGAAGATATGATAAAATGAAAATAATAAAAATAATAATTATAATAAAAGTCATGAGGATGAAGATGATAATAATAATAATGTTAACAACAACAGCAACAACAACATATTTACAACGCTCAATAACAAAACGACGACAATTATTACAATGAATAGTAGGTACTATACCTTATCTATAGTTCACACTATTAGATAGTAATTTAACTGACGACTACGCAGTTGTGTTATTAAAGCTGAACTGAAAAGAAAAATTATTTTTATTGAATTGTGATTGAAATTCGAATCATTTTAAATGGAGCCATTCTCATTCATTGTCTGATGAAATTCCCTTTTCAATAGGCTATTTTCTGACACCAACCTGATTTCTATGTGATTATTATTATAATATATCAAAGGTTGCTTTGAGTTCGTTCCGTGTGAGCAGTGGAGGATAATGTATGGTGTAGTGTGTAGCATACAAACGTGATTATTAGAATATTATTACATTGCTTGAGTTGTTAACGTGTGGAGCAGTGAAAGTTTGTGTTAGCATACCACGTCAATAAGTATTTTCACATCTTGAGCGTGTTTTAAGGGAATGATATTATATTTATATGATGGTAGTTTGAAAAGCAATTTTGTTTTTCCCCCCACGCACAATGGCTGATTTGTATTCGTTAGAGGAACGTTGTTTAGTGGGCGAAAACGGTGAGTATGGCGCGTCTTACTATTTATTACTATCGCGTTAGTGTTGTTATTGTTGTTGTTGTTCTTATTGTTGTTATTGTTGTTGTTGTTGTTGTTATTATTGTTGTAATGAGTGCTGTGTTAGTATGTTATTGTTATATTATTATTATATTATTAGTAGTAGTTTGTTAGTTAGTATAGTATAGTATATTAGTAGTGTAGTAGTAGTAGTAGTAGTAGTAGTAGATAGTAGTAGGTAGTAGTAGTAGTAGTAGTAGTAGTAGATAGTAGTAGTAGTAGTAGAGTAGTATAGTAGTAGTAGTAGTAGTAGTAGTAGTAGTAGTAGTAGTAGTAGTAGTAGTAGTAGTAGTAGTAGTAGAGTAGTAGTAGTAGTAGTAAGTAGTAGTAGTTGTAGTAGTAGTAAGTAGTAGTAGTAGTAGTAGTAGTAGTAGTAGTATAGTAGTAGTAGTAGTAGTAGAGTAGTAGTATAGTAGTAGTAGTAGAGTAGTAGTAGTAGTAGTATAGTAGTAGTAGTAGTAGTAGTAGTTAGTAGTATAGTAATAGTAGTAGTGTAGTAGTAGTAGTAGTAGTAGTAGTAGTAGTAGTAGTAGTAGTAGTATTTTTATTATTGTTGGTGTTGTTAACGTGGGAGGCCGCCTTCCGAAAGCTCCTTGGTCTAGCATACTTTTCAATAAGTATTTTCACCATGGATCTTTTGTCAGGCGTTTATTTATAGAATTTGTCATTATATTATAGAGAGTGGCATTAAAAAAAAAAACTCTAGAACGAACCTTGATAGATTAGTGAAAGTTTAAAATTTCCTAATAAAATGACCATTGTTTTGGTTATCCGCCGCCATTTTGGTTTTTGGAGTAGATGAAAGGTGGTGCAAAGCAGTCCTGGTTTGTCTTGTTTTGTTTTTTTGTTTTGTTTTTTTTTTCTATTAGGGTTAGCTCGAGGTCGGAGATTTTTTTTTCTTTTGTTTGGGTTAGTTATAAATAGAACGAACATGACGTCACTCAGGGCTTTGTTATTGTTTTTTGCCATCCGCGTTTATGAGTAATTCTCACTAAACTGTATTAACCAGACTATAAACGTTCAAGATTACATACAGGTTTGTTTCCGGATGGCATTGTTGTGAGCTTCTTAGCCAAGCGCATACTATCTATAACGGACCAACACACATAATTGTGTGTATCCAGTCAGGTTAATGCAGTTCAGTGAGCATTACTCATAAACGCGGATGACAAAAAACAATAACAAAGACCTGAGTGACGTCATCTGCGAACTATCTATAGGTCTTATTAACTGTGCTAGGGGATTTGTTTTTTTCCTATTAGGGTTAGTTAACTGGGTAGAGTTCATGACCTCCCGGGAAGTTGACAGGGAGGCACTTACTGTGTCTTCTATCTTCTTATATTATATCTGTTTTCCAATATGTTTTATGTTTTTTATGTTGGAAATGAGATTACTTGGTTTTGTCCTGGCTGGACCCTGACTGGGAGGGAAACAGTCAAATGTATAGTTTTGGGTATATATGATATTTTATGTCTTGTAAATCATCTCTCTCTCTCTCTCTCTCTCTCTCTCTCTCTCTCTCTCTCTCTCTCTCTCTCTCTCTCTCTCTCTCTCTCTCTCTCTTGTGTGTGTGTGTGTGTGTGTGTGTGTGTATGTGTGTTATGCATAGTATTTTGTTTTGTTTTACATATATATTATGCTTTGTAAACATGTGAGTGTGTCCCTCTTGGTGGGGACCTGTGCTTGTGTCAGGATAAGACATTTCGGTGACCTCAAACTAGTACACTGATAGTGTGCTCTTGGAATCAACACCTGTTCCATATTTGAACCAATTCCCCTTTGTCTCCCTTTAAATAATTATAACACGTCTGTACAAAAAAATCCTTTTTGGGATAAAGTATTATTATTATTATTATTATTATTATTATTATTATTATTATTATTATTATTATTATTATTATTATTATTATTATTACTATATATTATTATTATTATTATTATTATTATTATTATTATTATTATTATATTATTATTATTATTATATTATTATTATTATTATTATTATTATTATTATTTATCTTGGGTGTTTTAATTGTAATTCTAGAACCTTTTACTATATCATTTTCTTCCTTTTTGCTGGCGCTGAAATGAACTCCATGTGTTGCAAGCGCCGTAAAACCCTTGAAAACAAAACAAACAGGGCTAGTTAAAGATACTAGACTAGGTTTTATTTTCTTTTATTATAGGGTTAGTTGATGGAATATTCCCTTAGCAAGAGGAACTTTCGGAAGGTCTCCCGTTAAGATTTTTGCTCTTCTCATTGTTGATATTGGTCATTAATTTTTATCCAGTGTGTTCGTATGCAGAGCTGCCAACTTGAAATCTCAAAAAATTCGTAGTTTCCGAGGAAAAACAATGAAATGGTCACAATAAATATCTAGCATTACAAAACAATGGGAGCGATCTATATTCATGTTTTCGTCCAACCTAGTCATCAATCACATGATTTAACTAACTCAATCCTAGAGATTTTTGCTACTTTTCAAAATTGGAAAAAAAAATGTATTAAAAATGAGCATGTACATAGTTTTATTCAACTATCAGTAACATGCAAAAACTAAAAACATCAGCTTTGATACTACGCCTATAACTTGTCTCAGAAACATATAATAAATAGACATGGGGTTAAAGTAACCCAGGGTAAACTACGGATATAGTCGGTGTTAGGGTTGAGTGAGTTAATGAGGTCCAACGATTGGATGTTTCTTAACAAATGTAAACACGCTGCTTTGTTTATGAAAGTTGTAAACATACACATGTGTCAAGCTGAACAAAGTGACCAATCGTGATGAAGGATATTTCAAACACTGTGAATACTTCTCACTATGTGGGTCATTTTGAGCACACTTTGCAATGTGACCAATGGCCTAGAGCACATGGAAGGGGAATATAGATCATGCCCATTATTTACCCCCAGAATGATCACAAATGCTCCAAAGTCCAAAATACAGTTTCTAAACAAACAAACTTTCCTTTTCAACAAGATTCATTGAATCAAAAACGTCTTTTGCAGTTATGGAGCCAAAAAATTCGTAATTCCACGAATTTTTCGTAGCACAAGGCAGATCTGCTTGAGTGAAAGTGCTTCGAACATAACAGAAACCTAATTTTTTTTTTTTTAATTTAGCTTTATATAGGACAATATCCACTAAATGTGCTCAAAGCGCTTTACAACCTACCAACCTGATATTTTTTCATCTGAAAAGAGAACAATCGATTGGTCTACATTTATTATCTCCCTTATAAAGAATATATAATAATATTTCATGATTATATAAATCTTATGTAAACAAATCTCATAGTACAGTGTAAAAAATCGGATTTTATGCTGATTCAAATGTGAATTATTTGAGTTGTACCAAGGACTTCTTTTTTTTTTTAAATTTAGGTATCTAATTATTAATTTACAATTCAACTTAATAATTAAATCTTTAGATGGTTTTACATTATTATTATCAGCATTATTATTATATATTATTATTATATTATTATTATTATTATTATTATTATTATTATTATTATTATTATTATTATTATTATTATTATTATTATTATTAACATTGTTTGTCTTGCTTTATTATTGATTGTACTTACTTGATTTGTTGATGAAAATATTATATTCTTGTATGAGTTATATTGGCAATTGCCTAAAAATAAGATATGAAGTGAGTAGAAAAGTGCCAGAAGACAATAGAGAATAAAAAAATTTTTCGCGGCGGTGGTGGGGTTTGAACCTGCGACCTTATTGGTACGACAACTCCGCCTGGCAGGTGAGAGCGTGGCTCTACCGTGTGAGCTATCCACGAACACAAAAATATTCGTTTCAAACCCAAAGTCATTTCTAGATCCCTCTCTCACCCACTTCTTGAGATCGCCGATTCGTTCACCACCATCGCGAAGTAATTTTGACCAGCAGTTAAGCTTAATAGCCAATATTCTCATCACAAACATATAACATAGAAACGATTGAGACATTGAGTATGCTCCGGTGTATGGGGTGAATTTTTAATTCAGAAAAGTGAGTGGAGCAGGCACTTATGTTGGTAACAACATGATATGAAGTGAGTAGAAAAGTGCCAGAAGACAATAGAGAATAAAAAATTTTTTCGCGGCGGTGGTGGGGTTTGAACCTGCGACCTTATTGGTACGACAACTCCGCCTGGCAGGTGAGAGCGTGGCTCTACCGTGTGAGCTATCCACGAACACAAAAATATTCGTTTCAAACCCAAAGTCATTTCTAGATCCCTCTCTCACCCACTTCTTGAGATCGCCGATTCGTTCACCACCATCGCGAAGTAATTTTGACCAGCAGTTAAGCTTAATAGCCAATATTCTCATCACAAACATATAACATAGAAACGATTGAGACATTGAGTATGCTCCGGTGTATGGGGTGAATTTTTAATTCAGAAAAGTGAGTGGAGCAGGCACTTATGTTGGTAACAACAAGATATGAAGTGAGTAGAAAAGTGCCAGAAGACAATAGAGAATAAAAAAAAATTTTTCGCGGCGGTGGTGGGGTTTGAACCTGCGACCTTATTGGTACGACAACTCCGCCTGGCAGGTGAGAGCGTGGCTCTACCGTGTGAGCTATCCACGAACACAAAAATATTCGTTTCAAACCCAAAGTCATTTCTAGATCCCTCTCTCACCCACTTCTTGAGATCGCCGATTCGTTCACCACCATCGCGAAGTAATTTTGACCAGCAGTTAAGCTTAATAGCCAATATTCTCATCACAAACATATAACATAGAAACGATTGAGACATTGAGTATGCTCCGGTGTATGGGGTGAATTTTTAATTCAGAAAAGTGAGTGGAGCAGGCACTTATGTTGGTAACAACAAGATATGAAGTGAGTAGAAAAGTGCCAGAAGACAATAGAGAATAAAAAATAATCTTTTGAACTTGAACATCATTTTCTACTTAGAGAAGTCGCATGTCAGATATATATATATATATATATATATATATATATATATATATATATATATATATATATATATATATATATGACTACCTCTCACAATCAATTTTGAGAAATACATACAGACCAGTACCTACTGTATAGATAGTTCGAAGTTGACGTCACTCAGGTCTTTGTTATAGTATTTTTTAGCCATCCGCGTTTATGAGTAATTCTCACGAAACTGTATTAACCAGACTATAAACGTTCAAGGTTACACATAGTTTTGTGTGTTGGTCCGTTATACTTCCGGATGGCAATGTTGTGAGCTTCTTAGCCAAGCACATTCTATCTATACCAGACGATTGGGAAAATAAAGTAAATGGTTTTTTTTTAAGAAAGGCAACGGAGTCTCTGATTCACTCTCGGCTATTGGGAGCGATCTATATTATTCCGGTTTTCCTCCAACCAAGTCAACAATCACATGATTTGTTGCTGTCCAACTATTGGATATTTTCTAACAATAAATGTAAACACGCTGTTTTGTTTATGAAAGTTGCAAACCACACCCTTGTATCAAGCTGAACAAAATGGCCAATAATGATGTTGGATATTTCAAAAGCTCTGACCACTTTTCACTATGTGGGTCACTTTGAGCACATTTTGCAATGTGACCAATGACCTCGAGCACATGGAAAGGTAATCTAGATCATCCCCATTTGCCAGTAGATTTTTGACCAATCATAACATGGGATTTGTGACACACCGTCAAACTTGCTCGGGCAAGCATGGTTTGTTGTTTATAAACAATACCATGAATGAAATCGACCACTCTCTGTTCATTGTCAATGGTTTTATACCGCCAAATAGTTGACTAGTTATCACACCATTTTCTCGGATCATAATATAAACGTTTACATTTTTTACACAGTTTTCTGTGTTAGTTCTATTGATCAAGCGGTAGGACAGTGTGGGTATTTTACTTAGACACGTACCAACGATACTGATACCTGTGTTGTTTTCTATATTAACCCAATCACTGCCATTGTATACATTATGACGACTGTCCGAGAGGCGTGGTTATCTAAGTGTCGATTCGTCTTTCATGTGTGTTATGCCATAAACTTGTGTCTATTATGAAAGATCATATTATTATGGGATTCCTTGAGTCTCGTCGTACGACTATGTTGCACGAGAGCCAATATGATTTTAGAAATAAACGGAGGTGTATCACGTAATTGTTGCAGTTGCAGTTGATGTCCGATTTTACTAAATTGGTTGATGAACAAACAAAAACAAAACAAAAACATTAAGGTAATATATTTAGATTTTTTGAAGGCTTTCGAATCTGTTCCTCGCGAAAGGTTGGTTTTTTGTTTTTTTTTCGAAAGGCAAATGTTTGTGGTTTAGTTGGAAATGTTTTTGAACGGATTCGATCTTGTGTGTGTGTGTGTGTGTGTGTGTGTGTGTGTGTGTGTGTTCAAATTGAAAAATTGAAATTGGAGGATATTTGCAGACGATACAAAAATCTATAATTCTGGTAGTAGTAGTAGTAGTATCAGTAGTAGTAGAAGTAGTAGTAGTAGTAGTAGTAGTAGTAGTAGTAGTAGTAGTAGTAGTAGTAGTAGTTAGTTGTAAGTAGTTGTAAGTAGTTGTGGTTGTTGTTGTATATGTAGTAGAAGTAGAAGTAGTAGTAGTAGTAGTTGTTGTTGTTGTAGTGGT
>NC_088371.1:21433814-21486314 GCF_034508935.2 Berghia stephanieae
ACACCTGAGTATGGTGAGAGAATATGAGTAAAGAGCCTTTTCCAATGACTCAACTATGCGCCGAGCGAGGCTTGAACCCAGGACCTTTCCGATCCGAAAGCGAGTGTCATACCACAAGACCGCATAGCTGCACAATTTACATTGGAAATATATTTGATTGATTTCTTATTTATTTATTTCTGTATGTTTGTTTATGGGGGGTGAAGTGGCCGAGTGGTTAAGGCATTGCTCTGTGATTCGGATGACCCGGGTTCGAACCCCACTTCAGGCCCTTTCGTTTTTTTCCTTGAGCAAGATTATTAACCCCCAATTTGCTCACTTGGACAACATGGGTGATTCGTGTTGACATCAGACATCTTGTTGGAATGCCGAGGCGACGATATCTTATGATATCGTGGCGCAAAAGGCATAATTTTTTTTTTAATGTTTGTTTATATATTTATGCTAGGCGTCAGAAATTATGCAAGGGTTTTGAAATTACAAGTAAGCTCTTCTTTCCAGCCTGATAGCAGTTGATCTTCTTCTTCTTCTTCTTCAAGTACCTTGAAGTCTGTGCCAGGCATCGTGATAATGGTACGCCATTCATCTCTCTGGTCAGATAACCTCAGAAAACTAATATTACTCTTCTCTTTCTTTGTCACCCAGGTGTTCAAGCTATTCAAATATGTTTTACTTGGTCTGCCTTTACTCGTTTAACCTTCTATCTTTCCTGTGAGAGCAAGATGTTCAATACATTTATGTCGATTTAGATGCCCTAAAAATTGCATTAGTCTTTTTCTTATTGTACGAATTTGTAACCTTTTAGTTTCAGCTTGCTCTAATACTTCTTCATTAGTTTTCTTTTCTGTCCATGAGATTCTTAACATCCTTCATTCTAAGAAAGCAGTTGATATATATTAATATTACAGATCAACTATTTCTGTTTCGGATACCAAATTTATTGTATTTTATCACTACTAACATTTTATTGACTTTGATGTGGTATTATTGTATGTCATTCGCCTTCGGATCGGAAGGTACTGGGTTTGAATCCCACTCACTCTGAGCGGCTTATAGTTGAGTCCTTGGAAAAGGCTCTTTACTCACATTTTCTCACAAATGTAGTAGTAATAATAATAATAATAATAATAATAATAATTAATTAATAATAATAATAATAATAATAATAATAATAATAATAATAATAATAATAATAATAATAATAATAATAATAATAATAATAATAATAATAATAATGATTAAAATAATGTTAATAATAATAATAACAATTTTAATAATAATATAATTTAATAATAATAATAATAATAATTAATAATAATATAATAATAATAATAATAATAATTATAATAATAATAATAATAATAATAATAATAATAATAATAATAATAATAATAATAATAATATAATAATAATAATATAATAATAATAATAATAATAATAATAATAATAATAAATAATAATAATAATAATAATAATAAAATAATAATAATAATAAAATAATAATAATAATAATAATAATAAAATATAATAACTAATAATATATAAAGATAATAATAACAATAATAATAATAAAATAATAATAACTAATAATAATAATAAAATAATAATAAAATAATAATAATAATAAGATAATATTAATAATAATAATAATAATAAGATAATATTAATGATAATAATATTATAATAATATATAATAATATATAATAATAATAATAGATACTATTAATAATAATAATAATAATAATAATAATAATAATAAATAATAATAATAATAATAATAATAATAATAATAATAATAAATAAATAATAATAATAATAATAATATAATAATAATAATAATATATAATAATAATAATAATAATAATAATAATAATAATATATATAATAATAATAATAATAATAATAATAATAATAATAATAATAATAATAATAATAATAATAATAATAATAATAATAATAATAATAATAATAATATAATAATAATAATAATAATAATAAAATAATAATAATAATAATAATAATAATAATAATAATAATAATAATAATAATAATAATATATAATAATAATAATAATAATAATAATATAATATAATAATAATAATAATATATAAAAATAATAATAAAATAATAATAATAATAAGTAATAATAATATAATTAATAAATAATACAGATAATATTAATAATAATTAAATAATATATAATATAGATAATATTAATAATAATAATTAATAATACAGATAATATAATAATAATAATAATACAGATAATATATAATATATAATACAGATAATATTAATAATAATTAAATAATATTAATATATAATAT
This sequence comes from Berghia stephanieae, assembly GCF_034508935.2. NCBI lineage: Eukaryota > Metazoa > Mollusca > Gastropoda > Nudibranchia > Aeolidiidae > Berghia > Berghia stephanieae. The sequence continues at coordinate 21,436,142 of NC_088371.1, forward strand.
ATATAATAATATAATAAAATTAATAATAAATAATAATAATAATAATAATAATAATAATAATAATTAATATAATAATTATAATAATATAATAATAATAATAATATAATAATATAATAATATACAGATAATATTAATAATAATAATACAGATAATATTAATAATAATAATAATACAGATAATATTAATACGGTAATAATAATACAGATAATATTAATAATCATAATACAGATAATATTAAAAATAATAATACAGATAATATTAATAATAATAATGATAATAATAATAGTAATAGTAATGATATTAGCAATAAATGACCATAAATAATCTATGTATTCCCTCAACCAGATTTGATAGCAATTCCCAACTTTGGCGCTTTTGCCATGGAAAACTGGGGGCTCATCACCTACCGCGATGAAAGGGTTCTGTTCGACAAAGACAAATCACCGGCATCGATCAAGAGGAATGTGGCTCTGGGTGTGGCTCATGAATTGGCTCATCAGGTGAGAAAAATGTGGCTATGTATGTGGCTCATGAATTGGCTCATCAGGTGAGAAAAATGTGGCTATGTATGTGGCTCATGAATTGGCTCATCAGGTGAGAAAAATGTGGCTATGTATGTGGCTCATGAATTGGCTCATCAGGTGAGAAAAATGTGGCTATGTATGTGGCTCATGAATTGGCTCATCAGGTGAGAAAATTGTGGTTGTGGTGGTGGTTGTAATTGTGATGGTGGTGGTGGTGGTCGTAGTAATAGTGATGGTGATGGTGGTGGGCGTTAACTTAGTGGTGGTGGTGGTCGTAGTAATAGTGATGGTGTTGGTGGTGGCTGTTGTAATAACGATGGTGATGGTGATGACAGTTGTGGTGGTGGTGGTGGTCTTTGTAATAACGATGGTGATGGTGATGACAGTTGTGGTGGTGGTGGTGATCTTTGTAATAATGATGGTGATGGCGGTTGTGGTGGTGGTGGTCGTTGTAATAATGATGAAGATGGTGGTGGTGCTTATCATGGTGGTGGCTGTAATCGTGGTGGTGGTGATGATGGTGCATGTGGTGGTGGTGGTAGTTATCTACGATGATGACACTAGCGATCACGAGAATTACAATGAAGATGAAGAAGATGTATGACCATATATATGTGCGGCTATGTGGTCTAGTGGTATGACACTCGCTTTCAGATCGGAAGGTCCTGGGTTCGAGCCTCGCTTAGTGCATAGTTGAGTCCTTGGAAAAGACTCTTCACTCACATTCTCTCACCGTACTCAGGTGTAAAATGAGTACCTGGCCGTTAACAGCGTTGTCTTTGTCCGAAAAATTGTTAAAAAAGCGCCTAACAGGCGGCATGTCCCGTCCTACTTGTTAAATGTTGCTGTTGACCAGGGACCCCTTGTAAAGCGCTTTGAGCACATTTAGTGGATATTGCGCTATATAAAAAAGCTCAAAATCATGGCAGCACTCCAGCCCTAGCATTGGGTGGCTATGTGGTCTAGTAGTATGACTCTCTCTTTAGGATCGGAAGGTCCTGGTTTCAAGACTCGTTCTGATTGGTACATAGTTGAGCCCTTGGAAAAGGCTCTTTACTTACATTCTCCCACTGTACTCAGGTGTAGAATGAGTACCTGGTCGTCAACAGTGTTGTCTGTCAGAAAAAAATGGTAATATCGCCTAACAGGCGTCTTGTTTGGACCTACATGCTAAGTGTTGCTGTTGGTCAGGGAGTCTTTTCAAAGCGCTTTGAGCACGTTAAGTGGATATTGTTTTTATAAAGTCTCAATTTTTGTAAAATTTCATATTTATATGGCAATTTACATATATTCTCCAATTCAACTCAAGTTTAAATTAGTGGCTGATTTTTTTAAGAGCGTGTACAGAATGGACACTCATAAGACAACTTGTACTGTGCAGGATGGAAGTTGGTTCTACATTGACTGCTTTGGTAATAATTGAAGGGCATTGAGCATAACTTCATATTTAAATTTTCAATATATTTTTCACGATGCATCTGTTAATGATGATGATAATGATAATGATGATGTTTATGGTGATGATGATGATGATTGTTTGACTACCATCCGCAGTGGTTTGGCAACTTGGTCACCATGAAATGGTGGAATGATCTGTGGCTGAACGAAGGCTTTGCTTCATACGTGCAGACCATTGGGGGAGATACAGTGAATCCATCATTTAAAATTGTAAGTATATATGGAAAAACTGATAAATAGAGGTGCCTAAATGAGTCAATAATTTACTCCCTTTATCTTTATCTCCATTATATGTGGCAAGTTTTGTTATGTTTATCTATCTATTAACTATATCTATATATCTGTCTATCTATCCGTCTATCCATCCAATCCATCTATCTATGCATCCATCAATCTAGCTATCTTTCTATCTATGAATTATCTTTGTGTTAATTATCTATCTTTCTATCTATATATCTATCTATCTATTCTATCTATCTATCTATCTATCTATCTATCTATCTATCTAGCTAGCTAGCTAGCTAGCTAGCTAATCTATCTATCTAGCTATCTATCTATCCATCCATCCATCCATCCATCCATCCATCCATCCATCCTTCCATCCATCCATCCATCCATCCATCCAATCATCCCTCCATCCAGCCGTCCATCCATCCATCTATCCAACCATCCATCCATCTATCCATCTGTCTATCTATCTGAATTTGAACATTATAAAGAAAAGAAAAGGATAGATTTAACATGAATATATACAAAACCTTATCCACCGATGTTATTTTGTGACGCTATTTACAAAAGGTTTTTCTCACATTTGTACAAATGTGAAATAAGGGGTGCTTCACTGTCATTTGTTGGTTTCTTTCAGTTTTTAAATAAAAAGTGCTGGATGGGGTCTTTTGACCTCCCCTGGGGGGCAGGAGGTCACTTGTTGTGTCTTCTATTCTCCTATAGATAGTATGCAGTTGACGTCACTCAGGTCTTTGTTATTGCTTTTTGCCATCCGCGTTTATGAGTAATTCTCACAAAACTGTATTAACCAGACTATAAACGTTTAAGGTTACACAGAGTTTTGTGTTGTTGGTCCGTTATACTTCCAGATGGCATTGTTGTGAGCTTCTTTGCCAAGGGTATACTATCTATATTGTTTACAAAGTTTTTTGCTGTCCTTTCTTGGAATGGGATTTCTTGGTTTTGTTCTGGCCCTTGCCGGAGTCCTTTTCTGAGAGGAAAACAGCCAAATGTGTAGGATGTATTAGTTTTTGGGCAGCTTGTTGGAAATCACAAATAGATTAATTCTGAAATGTTAGAATGCTGTGGAAATAAGAACCATTTCATAAAAATCACTCTAAAAAGGGGGAAAAAATCAAATTTTAACAGACTCTCATCAACACACGCCATGCAAGATAACAAAATATGAGAAATAGAAAGTAGAAATCTTAGGCCTTTAAAAAAAAAAAGGCTAAATGCGTGTTTTACGTGCTGGTGTGTAAGAGCTCGATGGTTTTGGGAGAATATTTTTGTTTTCCTTGTAAATCATCTCTCATTTATGTACTGATAGCTGTAATTTTAGTTTTGAACTTATCTTGTTAAAACTATTTTTAGAAAAGTGAGAAATTAATATTTATTCTGCTCCATCATAAAGAACCGAGATTATCTTTAAGTTTCATACTTGTGGCTATAAATTCGATTTCCGACACCGAGTTCATTCCGACATAATACTGTTTTGAGATGAGGGGTCAGAAATGTGCACTCAATAAAGACATTTGTCGAACATCTCATTGTGATGGCTATGTGCTTAGTGGTATGGCACTTGCTTTCGGATTGGAAGGTCCTGTGCACATAGTTGAGTCCTTAGAAAAGGCTCTTTACTCTTATTCTCTCACTGTACTCAGGTGTAAAATGAGTACCTGGCCATTAACAGCGTTGTCCCTGTCCGAAAAATTGTATATCGCCTTACAAGCGTCAAGCCTTGTCCTAAATGTTAAATGTTGCTGTTAGACAGGGACCCCTTGTAAAGCGCTTTGAGCATGTTAAGTGGATGTTGCGCTACATAAAAGCTCACTTTTTTTTTTTTTTTTTTTGAGATGAGGGGTCACAAATGTGCACTCAATAAAGACATTTGTGGAACATCTCATTGTGATGGCTATGTGGTTAGTGGTATGACACTCGCCTTAGGTCTTGGGTTGGAGTCTCGAGCGGTGTATAGTTGAGTCCTTGGGAAAGGCTCTTTACTCACATTTTCTAACTTTACTTCAGTGTAAAATCAGTACCAGTCAGTTAAAAGCGTTGTCTCTGTAAATCGCCTAACAGGCGTCATGTCTTGTCCTGTATGTTAGGTGTTGCTATTGATTAGGGACCCCTCTTCATCTTCTTCTTGTTCTTATTCTTATTATCATTATCATCATCATTATCATCATCATCATCATCATCATCATCATCATCATCATCTTCATCATCATTCATTATCATTATTATTATTATTATTATTATTATTATTATTATTATTATTATTATTATTATTATTATTATTATTATTATTATTATTATTATTATTATTATTATATTATTATTATTATTATTATTATTATTATTATTATTATTTATTATATCATTATATTATTATCATTATTATTATTATTATTATTATTATATTATTATTATTATTATTATTATTATTATTATTTATTATTATTATTATTATTATTATTATTATTATTATTATTATTATTATTATTATTATCATCATCATCATCATCATTGCTTGTTTTTAAAGCTATAAACGGTTACTAAAAGCATATTATCCCTTTATTATTATAATTATTAGAATAATTTGTTCAGAGAGATGTTATGACTATTGGCCAATGGCCTAAAATAAACATTTCATTTGATTTGATTTGTAAATCACTTTGAGTACATTTAGCGGGTATCGCTTAAGGGTTTTTATTTTATTTATCTCTGTTTTAAATGATCGTGTAGTATTTGTTAGTTGCTGATTATGATTTGATAGCTATAAATCAACATGGATAAGTAAAATTTTTTAAAAGTAAGTAGTCCTTCAGAGCTATTAGGCCCATGGAGTTTATCCCAGTTTCTATAACGTGAAACAGATAATAGCAATTTTTTGCTATCCTTTAGATAGAACGCTTGTCTATCACAAAGTACACTTCGCCAGATCTAACAGACCCATCATCACCTAAAGTGACACGAGAGAGTGATATGTGCATCCTTCCCCGATGAGTTGAGAGGGTTATGTTATTTAGTTAATCAAGCTACTATTACTATATGTATGTTGCTCTTCTATTGACAGTTTGAGAACTTGATATTCGAAGGCAGGAGGACTATGGGGGTAGACAGTCTGAAATCCTCCCATCCCATAGAAACTAAAGTAATGGATCCTGCACAGATCATATCGGCTTTCAACTCCATCACATACTTAAAGGTCTGTTACGTAATATATTTTCATGTCCATGATTAAGATAACTCTCTTGTTTTTGCATTTCTTCTTTTTTTTTTTTTTTTTTTTCATCATTCAGGGGTAGCGTGGCTCAACAGTACGGTCTTTGCTTCGTACCCGAAAGATACAGTGTTCGATCACCCACCCCTGCGCTGTGTGGCCTTGAGCAAGTCACCTCGCCCTAGCTCAATTTGTGGCACTGCACTGCGGCTGATGCCTGAGTTATTTCAGTCTTCCCTTAGAATAGACCCTAGAGACAATTTTTGCTATAGGAGGAATAAAGGGAATTTTAATTATTTTATTTATTTATTTTATTTATACAGAGGAACAAAAATCAATAGGCACAAATGAAATATATGTTTTCAAAATTTAGATGAATTTTTCTTTCTTCTGATTTGATTTGTAAATACAAGTTTTCTTAAACAATAATTGCAATACTAAAAAAGCAACATTTTATATTCATCTCTTTTTCATCACTCCCCGCTTATTGTATATGTACTTGTGCAGCTATGTGGTCTTGTGGTCTATGACACTCGCCTTCGAATTGGAAGGTCCTAGGTTTGAACCCTGCTCTGAGTGGCGCATAGTTGAGTCCTTGAAACAGTCTCTTTACCCACATTCTCTCACTGTACTCAGGTGTTAAATGAGTACCTGGCTGTTAACAACGTTGTCTCTGTTGGAAACAATTGCAGTATCGGAAAACAGGCATCATATCTTGTCCTATATGTTAAATGTTTCTGTTAGTAAATAAAAAGCATGTATATAGCCCAATATCCACTCAACGTGCTCACAGTGCTTTGCAAGGGGTCTAAAGCACTGTGAGCACGTTTAGTGGATATTGAGCTCTATATATGGGTTTTTTTTACTCATGCCAGCTTTATCATTTATCATGCCATTTCCTCATGGTATTATCTAAGAGGTGAATTTAAGTATGTATGACACTCGCTTTCAGATCGGAAGGTCCTGGGTTCAAGCCTTGCGCTCAGCGCATAGTTGAGTCCTTGGAAAAGGCTCTTTACTCTCATTCTCTCACCGCACTCAGGTGTAAAATGAGTACCTGGCCGTTAACAGCGGTGTCTTTGTCCGAAAAATTGTAATATCGCCTAACAGGCGGCATGTCCCGTCCTACATGTTAAATGTTGCTGTTGACCAGGTACCCCTTAATAAGCGCTTTGAGCACATTTAGTGGATATTGCGCAATATAAAGCTCAATTTTTAATTATTTTTTTTTTGTTGGAAACGATCAGATTCAGAGCTATGGATTTTGAATTCTTCTCCCTATAGATAGTATGCGCTTAGCTAAGAAGCTCATAACATTGCCAGCCGGAAGTATAATGGACCAACACACAATACTGTGTGTATCCATTAACGTTTATAGTCAGGTTAATACAGTTCAGTGAGCATTACTCATAAACAAGGATGGCAAAAAAACAATAACAAAGACCTGAGTGGCGTCATCTTTGAACTATCTATACAAAACCCTGGGTTGGATCTTTTGGCCTGCCATTTTGGTCAAGAGGTCATTTGCTGTGCTTTCTTCTATCCCCATGTATCTGTTTTCTGAGTTGCTCTGTCTTTGTCTTGGATTGGGATGCCTTGGTATTGGCCTGCATTGTGTTGATTTGTCACATTTTGCTATTAAATTTTATAAATTTGAGCTTTTATGTAGCCCAATATCCACTAAACATGCTCAAAGCGCTTTGTAAGGGGTCCTTTGGTCAACAGCAACATTTAACATGTAGGACGGGACATGACGCCTGTTTGGCGATATTACAATTTTTTCGGACAGAGACAACACTGTTAACAGCCAGGTACTCATTTTACACCTGAGTACAGTGGGAGAATGTGAGTAAAGAGCCTTTTCCAAGTACTCAACTATGCGCCGAGCGTGAGGCTTGAACCCAGGACCTTCCCATCCGAAAGTGAGTGTCATACCACTAGACCACATAGCCGCACAAATCATAATCAATTTTTAGCATCAAATACTTACTAACTTATTTAAACCCTTTACTCCAGCCAGAGCATAGGCCATCGACGAATCCCTTCCATCTTGTCCAGTTTTGTGCCATCTTCTCAGACTCTCTCCATCTTAACTCACTCGACCCTAACACCGACTATATCCGTAGTTTACCCGGGTTACTTTTAACCCAATGCCTATTTCTGGCATTTTTCTGGGACAAATTATAGGCGTAGTATCAAAGCTAAATGTTTTTTTAATTTTTACATGTTAATGGCAGTTGAATAAAACTATCTAGGCACATGCTCATACACTTATTTCTAAATTTGAAAAGTAGGAAAAATCTCTAGGATTGAGTGAGTTAAGCCTTCAGATTTTAGATCCTCCATCAATGCCCTCCTCCAGCTGTTTCTAGGCCGCCCCCTCTACCTCGTTCCCTACGAGCTATTAATATAGCGCAATATCCACTAAATGTGTTCAAAGCGCTTTACAAGGAGTCCCTGGTCAACAGCAACATTTAACATTTTGGACGGGACATGACACCTTTTAGGCGATATTACATATTTTTTTTCGGACAGGTACTCATTTTACACCTGAGTACGGTAGGAGAATGTGAGTAAAGAGCCTTTTCCAAGGGCTCAACTATGCGCCGAGCAAGGCTCGAACCCAGGACCGATCCAAAAGCGAGTGTCATACCACAAGACCACATAGCCGCACTGCCTGGTAACATTTGTTGCAGTTCTTCTGAAGGTGTGGCCCAGTCATTTCCATCTCCTCTTCTTTTAATTTCTACCTCTATTTCACTTTTTGACAATAAAATCAATTTTTATCATGAAAATAATCATAGAAACTGTTTTGTGACGCCTATTCACAGTATATCTTTGGAGGCATTTGGACTTTTGTTATTGATGTGTTATTTGTGTTATTTGAGATTGGTGATATGAGGAATGGTGAAAGAGAAGGATGGTGATGGAAATATTAAAGAAGGTTGTTTGATGATGATGCTACTGCTGATGATGATGTTGCTGTTGTTGATGACGATGACTATAATGCTATTTATGTGCATATATATAGACACATACATGTATATATATATATATATATATATATATATATATATATATATTATATATATATATATAAAATACATATATGTGTCAATATATCATGTAAGATATGTTCTTCATAATGTTGTAATAACACGTGTAACCAAATGACAAATTGCCACTATTTTGAGGACCATAAAGATATATTACTAATATTATTTTTATTATTATAATTATCATCATCAGCATCATCATCGGGCGGGTGGTTGGATGGGAGCATCACCCTTGAATCATATACCTATGATGTTCGCATGGGTGTACGATCCGATAGTGATGTCGTTTCTTCTTCTCTTTACTAGCCTATCCTGCTTCTTTGGTTTGTGATTGTATTTTTGACAGGGGATATTTTTTTTCCTGTAAATCTTCTGCCTGTTTGTTCTTGGTTATTTATAATTTAGCTTATGATATCTTTAGGTTATGATTTTGATTTACATTTGTACTATTTTTGTTAGATTGCTTGTTTTTTTGTTTCAGCGGTCTCTCATATAACCTCAATTGTGTTGGAAGAGACCTAAAGCAACAAACAAACAAACAAACAAAATCATCATCATCGTCAACATCATCATCATCATCATCATTATTATTATTATAATTATTATCATCATTACTATTATTATCATCGTCATTATTATTATCATCATCATCATCATCATCATCATCAGCATCATCATCATCATCATCAGTATTATTATTATTATTATTATTATTATTATTATTATTATTATTATTATTATTATTATTATTATTATTATTATTATTATCATTAATATAACTTAGTATTATATTGATTTATCATTAATCCCCAGGGGGCCTGCCTCATTGCAATGTTGAGGGGTGCCATTGGAAGTAATGAATTCCACCAAGGTCTCAAATACTACCTGGTAAAACACTCCTACCAAAATGCCGAGACAAAAGACCTGTGGGAGGCTTTTGAAAAGGTGAGAGTGAGAGCAGCACAGTGGCAAGGCTAAATGGTTTACAATCCAGACCTGTCAACTGTTACGAAAAATTCGTAGAATTAAGAAATTTTGGCTCCGCTTTCAGGAATGCATGAGCATTTCTTTTGTATACATGTGTAGAAACAATGTGCAAGCGTGTATGTTCGTGTATGTCTGTGTCTGTAATGTAAACGTGTTGATGTTCATACCATGAACCAAACTGAGCATTGTTTACCTCACATGAATTGCCTTTAATTTGGACAATAAAGATTCTTATTATTATTGTTATTATTATTATTATTATTATTATTATTATTATTATTATTATTATTATTATTTTATTATTATTATTATTATTATATTATTATTTATTATTATTATTATTATTATTATTATTATTAATTATTATTTATTATTATTATTATTATTATTATTAATTATTATTATTATTATTATTAAAACTTAATGAAAATGAAAGTTGATGCAAAGACAGTGATTTTGAACTGTTATTTATTTCTTGTGACTGTGACTGACTGGGGTTCCCGACCTCCCACAGCGGGCAGGGAAGTTTTTGCTGTGTCTTCTATCTTCTTGGTGTTGCTATTGGTTCTTGGTTGTATATTTTTACATTGCATATATATTATATATATATATATATATATATATATATATATATATATATATATAATATATATATATATTATATATATATATATGTATACATTGTCACCATAGATTCTCAACTTTTGTGTTTTATACATTTTTGTGCATTCCACGTCTGTAAACGAATTTCCATTTTTTTTTTTTTGGATGAATAAAGTATATATATTATTATATTATTATCCCCCACCTGTATCTGTTTTCCAATAGCTTTCTGTCTTTGTCTTGGAATGAGATTAATTAGTTTTTTTTTACCCTGGCCGTAGTCCTTGGCTGACTGAGAGGGAAACAGTCGAATGTATAGTTATAGTTTTTGGAGATGATATTTTTTCCATGTAAATCATCTCTCTCTTATGTACTGTTATTTTTTTTTATTATTCTTAACATATGAATTGTAAACATTTGAATGTATTCCTCTTATTGGGGACTTGTGTTGATGTCTGGTTAAGACTTTTAGGTGATCTCAAACTAAATACCTTGATACATTGTGTGCTCTTGGAATCTACATCTGTTCCCTATTTGAACAATTTCCCCTTGTCTTACTTTTTCCTCAAGTCCTTTAAATTGTACATCCTAGAATGTTTTTACTATCCAATTTTCTTCCTTTTTCCCAGTGCTGATATTAATAATTTCTATAGCGCCTTTCGTATACGGGTATGGTTTACACAGGTAACAATAATATTGTAAGTCCAATCATTCAATAGCAAAACATTAATAGCTAAACATCATCAATTCAAAAGTCACATGCAATACATTTAAAATTCAATTAAGTAAATATTTTCTGAAAAGATATGTTTTCAGGTTTTTAGAAAAATGTCTATTGAGCTCGAAAATCTCACAGATTTAGAGAGATCATTCCAAACCGTGGGTCGGAATTTCATTAGAGACATATCGCCAAAGTATTTAAGTTTAGTTTTAGGAGATGCTAACAATTTTAAATCGTGGGATCTAAGATTTCTCAGGGGTACGTATGGTTGGAGTAAGTGTTGAATGTAAAGGGGGACAGAAGACTCAAATACACCAAAGCAGATATGGGGTATTTTGTATTCAATTCTAACCTGGACGGGCAGCCAGTGGATGCTTCGAAGCAAATTCTTTGTATCATCGTAATGAGATTTTCCCAGGACTAACCTAGCCGCACAATTTTGAGAGAGAGAGAGAGAGAGAGAGAGAGAGAGAGAGAGAGAGAGAGAGAGAGAGAGAGAGAGAAATTTGAATGGATTGAAGTTATTGTTATGCGTCTAGAGCTTTATTGTATAGAGGAGTGGGTGCAATATAAATAAATTTCATTATTATTATTATTATTATTATTATTATTATTATTATTATTATTATTATTATTATTATTATTATTATTAGGGAGACCAGCGAGCAATAGATTGCAGTAGTCGAGATGTGTCAAGACCAAATGTTTTGCAAGCGCTGTAAAACCCTTAAAAACAAACAAACATTCATTCATTCATTTAGTTACCTATTTTTGTATTTAATTGTTTGTTTGTTTGTGCATTTGTCTATTTATTTATTTTTATTTTCTTTTGTTTGACAGTTTAGTGACTTGGGAACTCTTAAGGTGTCAAAAATCATGGACACCTGGACAAAACAGATGGGCTACCCCGTTGTTACACTGACGAGGGACAACGATATCATCAAAGTGACACAAGAAAGGTTTCTCATGAACAATGACTCTTCGTCGTAAGTATTTTTCTTTTTTCTTTATGGGGGAGGAGAGATGGGTGTGACTACTTTCAGTTGGGTGTTCTAACTCTATTTGCATTGTTTAAATGGTACTTAAGCGTGAAGAATTTGGAAAAGTTTTAATAAATTGTGCTGGGTGGGGTTCTTGGCCTCCCAGAGCGGGCAGGGAGGCACTTACTATATCTTCTGTGCCTCTATATCTGTTTTCCAACATGCTTTCTGTCTTTGTCTTGGAATGAGATTATTTGGTTTTGTCGTGGCCCTGGCCGAATACCCTAGCTGGGAGGGAAACAGTCAAATGTATAGTTAATAGTTTTGGGATATGATATATTTTTTTTGTAAATCATCTCTCCATTTTACATTGTATTATTATTGTTTTACATATATATGATTTGTAAACATTTGAGTGTGTTTCTCTTAGTGGGGACCTGTGCTTATGTCAGGATGAGACTTTTAGGTGATCTCAAACTAAGCACACTGATAGTGTGCTCTTGGAATCTACATCTGTTTCCTATTTGAACCAATTCCGTTTTGTCTTACTTTCTCTTGGGTCGGACTTTAATTGTAATTCTAGAACTTTTTACGGTCCCATTTTCTTCCTTTTTACTGATTGAATTGAATACTCAACTCTACTTCTTTTTACTCTATTTATCTGGTGGTAAGTGCGGCTATGTGGTCTGAAGGTCCTGGGTTTGAGTCCCGCTCTGAGCTGCAGATAATTGAGTCCTTGGAAAAGGCTCTTTACTCACATTGTCTCATTGTACTCAGGTGTAAAATGAATACCTGGCCGTTAATAGCTTTGTCTCTGTCGGAAAAATTGTAATATCACCTAACATGCGTCATGTCATGACCAACATGTTAAGTGTTGCTGTTTGGCTTGGGACCCCTTGTAAAGCACTTTGAGCATGTTTGTGGATATTGCGCATTGAAGCGTAAAGACCTTAGTTATTTTGCTGCTTTTACTCATTTTGTATTTGAAATTCCCTATTGATTTTATACTCGTGTGTATTATTTATTCCAGATACTTGTGGTACATTCCATTCAAGTACAAATTATCTGACAATCCCGAGAACACTAGGATGGTGTGGATGGAAAAAGGAGATAGTAAGTCTTTGTGATTGAGTAATATTGAACATCTTTTTAGTTGTCGTAGCTATAGGTGGACAGAGAAGAAAACTAGTGAAGAAGTATTAGAGCAAGCTGAAACTAAAAGGCTATTAATTCGTACAATAAGAAAAAGACAAATGCAATTTTTAGGACACCTAAATCGACATAAATGTATTGAACATCTTGCTCTCACAGGAAAGAGTAAAGGTAGACCAAGAAAAACATATTTGAATAGTTTGAACAGCTGGGTGACAATGAAAGAGAAGAGTAATATTAGTTTTCTGGGGTTATCTGATCAGAGAGATGAATGGTGTACCATGATCACCGATGTCTGGCACAGACTTGAAGAAGATAGGTGGTGATTTCTTGGAAGGGGATGGGGGTGGGGAAGTGGGGGGGGGGGTCGTTTGAACTCTTATGTCGGTCAGGAGGTCACTTGCTTTGTCTCCTATTCCCCCTATATCTGTTTTCTGAATTGCTTTCTGTCTCTGTTTTGGAATTGGAATACTTGGTTTTGTCCTCGCCCTTGATGGAGTCCTTGGCTAAGAGGAAAACAACCAAATGTATGGTATTAGTTTTGGATTTTATTTTATTTTTAATTATCTCTCTGTTATGTACTGTAATTTTTTTATTTTATTTTTTTTATTTCATGTTTTGTAAGCATTTGAGTGTATTCCTCTTGATGGGGTTCTTTTCTTTGTGTCTGGATGAGGCTTTTATGTGATCTCAAACTAAGTACACTGATAGTGCACTCTTGGAATCTACATCTCTTCCCAACTTGAAACTTACTTATTCTCGTGTGTTTTTAATAAATCTAAACTTTTTCGACTCTCCCATTTTCTGTCTTTTTACTGGTGCTGAAATGTCCTAAATGTGTCGCAAGCGCTCTACTGTATAAAACCTTTAAAAACAAACAAAGATCAAGTTTTCTTTGCAATCCTCTTGAATCAAAGATGCAGTAGAATCACAATTTGATCATGTCCCTCAATGACAAAAAAAGAGCTTTTATATAGAGCAATATCCACTAAAATAAAAGGATTTGGTTTGTCTGCCTGCGTTTCTGCATATACTTGGAGTGAGCGAAACCCACTGGATACAATCCGGACAGAGACACCTCAAGTCTGGGGAGAAGATTTTATATTCAGGGAGAGGGACGGGATTCATATTGGACTGGAACCCTCAGGGCAGAAGATCAAGGGGAAGGCCACGAGGAACATGGAGAAGAATTAAAGAATCTGATATACAGAGAAGTGGTAAGACCTGGAATGAGATATAAAAAAAAGTTAGCTCGGGATAGAGAAGGATGGAAACTGTTTGCCTGTGGCCTATACCCTGACCCAGGGTGAAAAAGGCAATGATGATGATGATGAATATCCACTAAAAGTACTCAGTGTGGACCTGTGCTTGTGTCAGGATGAGACTTGTTAGGTGATCTCAAACCATGCACAATGATAGTATGCTATTGGAATCTACATCTGTTCCCTAATTGTGCCATCTCCCTTTGTCTTACTTTTCTTATACAAAGAAATGAAGTGAGTAGGAAAGTGCCAGAAGACAAATAGAGAATAAAAATCTTGCGGCGATGGGGGCTCAATCATGCGCTTTTAATTGTAAATCTGTAACTTTTTTTGTCCCATTTTCTTCCTTTTCCTGTCACTGATATGACCTAAATATGTCGCAAGCGCCGTAAAACCCTTAAAAACAAACAAACAACACTTTTTCAGATTTTTTCTTACACTAGTCACTTTGATCAAGCTAATAAATTTAAAAAAAAAAAAATTCCCTTTATTCATCCCCAAGGGGAAATTTGTCTTTAGTGTCTATTCCAAGGGAAGACTGGAATAACCCAGGCGTAAGCCGCAGAGCAGCGCCGCAAAGTGAGCTAGGGCGGTGTGACTTGCTCAAGGCCACACAATGCAGCGGCGGGTGATTGAACTCGGTACCTTTCGGGTAGGAAGCAAAGACCATACCACTGAGCCACGGTGCCTCTATAATGGGCCGAATTTTTATCTTTGTCGTAACGTTTTGAATTCTACATCTTTGCACAGTTACCATTCATCTACCCTCGTCCTCTTCTACTCTGTGGATCAAAGGAAATTCTGACGGGGAGGGATTTTATCGAGTGAACTATGACCCTGCTGGGTGGAAGGCAATTACCCAACAATTACTGAAAGATCATAAAGTGAGTATTTAGTGATGAGAATGTCATCGATGATGATGTAGATGACATAGATGATGATTGTTATGGTGTATTGTTATTATTGAGTTATTGCCCTTTGCAATAACTAATAATTTACTTCCATGAATAATACACTTAATTACATTTAGTTATTTCTAAATAATGTCACAATTAAATATATTAATAGAATACATTACATTTGTATCATTAGTTAACTCCACTTGTGCATTGATGTTATAATACATAACGTATATTTCTGTTTATGTATATTTCTATACTGCATGTTTAATATTACTAAGTCTGTGATATATTATGATTTAAAATGCTTGAATAAATAATTACTTGATGATTGGCAACCAAGGAGCTTCTTCCCTGTCAGTTATTTTATGTACTGCGGTTGGTACATAACAGTGGCGACGAGGATGGGACAGTCGTGACAATGATTATGATGACATAGAAGAAGATGACGGTGATGACAATGACTTACATGACTTATTCCCATCTCTCCTCATGAACAATCGTGCAGTAATCACATCTTGTCTATACTTTCCTGTCATCTGCAGGCAGTAATCACATCTTGTCTATACTTTCCTGTCAGCTGCAGGCAGTAATCACATCTTGTCTATATTTTCCTGTCAGCTACAGGCAGTAATCACATCTTGTCTATACTTTCCTGTCAGCTGCAGGCAGTAATCACATCTTGTCTATACTTTCCTGTCAGCTGCAGGCAGTAATCTCATCTTGTCTATACTTTCCTGTCAGCTGCAGGCAATAATCACATCTTGTCTATACTTTCCTGTCAGCTGCAGGCAGTAATCACATCTTGTCTATACTTTCCTGTCAGCTGCAGGCAGTAATCACATCTTGTCTATACTTTCCTGTCAGCGGCAGGCAGTAATCTCATCTTGTCTATACTTTCCTGTCAGCTGCAGGCAGTAATCACATCTTGTCTATACTTTCCTGTCAGCTGCAGGCAGTAATCACATCTTGTCTATACTTTCCTGTCAGCTGCAGGCAATAATCACATCTTGTCTATACTTTCCTGTCAGCTGCAGGCAGTAATCTCATCTTGTCTATACTTTCCTGTCAGCTGCAGGCATTAATCACATCTTGTCTATACTTTCCTGTCAGCTACAGGCAGTAATCATATCTTGTCTATATTTTCCTGTCAGCTGCAGGCAGTAATCACATCTTGTCTATATTTTCCTGTAAGCTGCAGGCAGTAATCTCATCTTGTCTATACTTTCCTGTCAGCTTCAGGAAGTAATCACATCTTGTCTATACTTTCCTACTTACAAATAACACTTTGTAAAGAGCAAGCACAGCTGTCCGTTCAATGAACATGATGGTAAGTTGATCAGCTCAAAATTTAAGATTTAAGTGTTGAATAAAATTTGAACTCAATATCTACTGTCTTAATAGACGATACATATTTCGACTTCGTAGGTTAACTCCACAGTGCTTTTTATTTGAGCATGGACAGATATTTTCCTGATTTATTATCTTATATTTTTTGCTCACTTATGGTACAATTCATTTGGAAAATGGGTTCCTAAGATTTTAAGAAATTGATTGTATTCAAAATAGTGAAAGGAACCACTAACTGGTACGGTATCAAAAACAAGTCCTCCCACATCATCGTCATACTCACTAACTGAAAGGTTGACACACTGAAAATAATGGCGTATGTTTTCAGTGGGATTTGACGAAACAAATTTGATTTTTTAATAAAATTGTCATGATGTCTAATTAATTTCACAATACACGCAAACCATCTTCATATCAGTTGTAAACACCATGCAATATTTGGTGACGATTGTTCCTGTGGTTTCGGAGCCTTAAAATTTTTATTTTTTTTTAACTTCAGCTTTTATATAGCGCAATATCCACTAAACATGCTCAAAGCACTTTACAAAGGGGTCCCTGGCCAACAGCAACATGCAACATGTAGAACGAGACATGACGCTTGTTAGGCGATATTACAATTTTTTCGGACAGAGTCAACGCTGTTAACGGCCAGGTACTCATTTTACACCTGAGTACGGTGAGAGAATGTGAGTAAAGAGCCTTTTCCAAGGACTCAACTATGCACCAAGTGAGGCTCGAACCCAGGACCCTCCGATCCGAAAACGAGTGTCATACCACTAGACCACATAGCCTTAGTGTTACTAAAACTCCAATTTGTCTAATATATTATAATAAAATTATAATCATTCTTTTGCATCCTGTATTGTCCAGGTCTTTAGTGCGATGGACCGCTTGACCTTGGTTGATGATGCATTCACCATGGCTCAGTAAGTATAGAGGGAATGAAATTGACATCACTCAGCTCTTTGTTATTGTTTTCAGACAGCCATTTGAATGATAAGTTCTCAATAAATATATAGCAATCAGACTAGAACCGTTTAAGACTACTCATAGTTTTTTGTGTTGGAATATCTGGCTGGAATATGTTGTGAGTATTTTCCCTAAACGCTTAGTATCCATTCCTCATATGTGGCCTACATTTTCAAAATGGTATGTTAGTGTGTGTGTGTGTGTTTATGTGTGCGTGTGTGTGTGTGGATGTGTGTATGTGAATGTTTGTATGTATGGGTGGATGTACTACAATTTCAGTGATGGTACAGTAACAAGCATAGATCAATAGTTATGCCAAAACAGTGTTTTGTTATGATATGGGCATCGTAGTGACCAAGCACATGCCACCATAGCTGAAATTGTTGGTCTCTGAACACCGCATGCCCCACTTAACCATCGCCAAAGTAGATTCCACCCTCAACAACTCCCTGTATTCCCAGTATATGTATAAAAGCTTATGAAAAAAAAGCCAAAAAAAGTAAAGCATTTATATAGCAAAATATCCACCAAAGGTGTTCAAAGATATATATATATTTAGTCCACTCCGGATAATCGCAACTTGGTTAATCGCAACTTTCGGTTAATCGCAACATTTCCCAAAGAATGGAATTAATTCTATATAAAAGTCTTTGGTTAATTGCAACAAACTTCGGTTAATCGCAACAAATTTTCGACCTCAAAATGGGTAAATTCAGGAAATCAATCAAACAAAATATCAATTTCATCATGGGTGAAATCATGACAGGTTAAAGAATTGAGAGTCAGCGTGATTTAATGGTACAATAGTGTCTATTAGAGACAAAGGAAGGCAGGACTTTGCAGTATGGGTTTGTGATGTCATCTGTGGCCATTAAATAGGAGGCGAGGGGGCTGGGCATTATCTGGACAACAGGTAGACAATGACAGCTGTTAGGAGAGACTGAGCGATATCCTTTGTTTCGGGATTGACTGTGCATTGTGACCAACGAGTTTTTGAGAGCTCTATCACATCACAGCTAATCTCTTTGACTCTTACAAATGAACAAAAGAGTGAAAGTGAATCCAATCTGAATAAGACGTCGACTTGCATCAAAGCTGCTTTTGCTTAACAAAATCTAAAAAGGACTGCCATATAGTTTTTATCTCAATCATATTGCTCATTCTGTGATGGACTAAGAACAATATTTACAATATCTGGTTTGAATTTACCTTATTTGTGTAGTAATAGTAGACAGGACATTCAACTTCGGTTAATTGCAACTTCGGTTAATCGCAACATTTTTGCTGATCCCCAGCTGTTGCGATTATCCGGAGTAGACTGTATATATATTTGTTTGTTATTTATTTTTTTATTTCTTTATAATCTCTGCAAGGTCTGGCCGAATCGATTATTCTGTGGTTCTTGACCTTTGTAAATATCTGGTGAAAGAGGAAGATTCATTTGTTTGGAAATCTGCGTCGGAACACTTCTTATTTTTGAGAAAAAGACTCTATCTACATGAATCCTACGATGATTTCAAGGTATTTGAAGTATTTATATCAAAAAATCTATAATCTGATTTAATATAATATACATGTAATATAAATATGGATTATACTATGCCAATTTTCTTTTAGATTATATATGTTTTTTCACTGTGTGGGGTTTTCTGATCTCCCATTGTGGACAGGAGGTCACTTGCTGTGTCTTCTATCCCTCTATATACGTTTTCAAAATTGCTTTCTGTCTTTGTCTTGGAATGAGATTACTTAGTTTCGTCCTGGCCCTGGCTGGAGTCCTTGACTGGGAGGGAAACAGTCAAATGTATAGTTTTGGGAGATTATATTTTTTTTTCCGTGTAAATCATCTTTCTGTTGTATGCTGTTACATTTTTGTCTGAAATGTGATCAGACGTTTTGTGAGAGGTTTTTTCCATTCCCCCACAGTTCATCAGAAAAAAAACCCAGTTTTTAACTCGTATATACAATTTTGCATTTCATATTGGACAGGTGTAACCGTAATTATAACTGATAAATGGAAATCTTGATGAAAAGAAACTGGAATATAATTCTGTACATCAAAAAAAAAAATCCCATGAGATGTGTATGTAGAGAGAAGACTGAACCTAGGTGTCTGTCTGTCTGTATTTGTATACGTTTTCTTCAGACGATCTCAATTATGAAGGAATAAAAACATTAATACATCATGTTACATCAAGACAGTTTGTTGGCAAGTTTTGACATTTCGAGATCGCACAATCCTACAAGACTCACCAAATACTTTTCAGTGGTCTGTCTCATGTGACCAACCTCCATAATATAATTCTGAAGATGTCCAGTATTCTCCGAAAAAACAAAAAACTTTAATTAAGAGCCGAAAGAGCAGGTTTAAAAGATTCACTAGTGCTTGCCGAGATTAGGGTCTTTGGTGAGTGATACCAGTCCTAGATGGTATGCTCGTAGAACGGGTTTCGGTATGCTTCTGCTTTGGCAAAATGGCTGCTTCAGCTGCATCTGGTTTTGTGACACCCCTGTAGTTCTGGGGTTTATTTCAAGCGCATCATTTGGGACAGCTATTTGTTTGTTTATTTTTTTTTTTTTAATTTCATGCCAGTCATAATGCAATGAAATTGAGCAATAAGATGTCATGTTTGTACTCGAGGAAATAATAGGAGTTGGAATTTGGGGTCCTCCTTTGCCATCTCACCTGATGATACATGCAAAATTTTATTATTATTATTAATTTTATTTTCTCCTCCGTCCCTCATCCCCCCCCTCCCCTTTCCCCTCGCCTTCCCCAAGACTTACATAATTCATTTGGCTACACCATTACTAAATAGTGTTGGATGGAATGATACTGGATCTTTCCAAGAAAAGTAAGTATCTTTAAAACTGGTTCAATTCAAATTTTAAGGGACTCTTTGATTTATTTTGGTTTAGACATATTATTTTCTCATAGATAATAGGTGTCAACCTGACAGCACTAATTGCCATGGAATTAAGCAAGAAGATAAGGAAATACAGAAGAAGACAAAAAAGAAGAAGAAAGAGGAGGAGAAGAAGAAGAAGAAGAAGAAGAAGAAGAAGAAGAAGAAGAAGAAGAAGAAAAAGAGGAAAAAGAAGAGGAAAAAGAAGAAGAAGAAGAAGAAGAAGAAGAAGAAGAAGAGGAAGAAGAAGAAGAAGGCGAATCCAATCCGATCCAAAATAGTTTCAGCTTCATATGATGAAGATTAACGCAACTAAGTGTGCTGGGGTGGCCTTGACATCCTATTTATTTATTGGTTTTAAACTGTTTGCATTTTAAATAACTGTGGAAACTGAATGCTTGGATTTAATCCATAAGTATAAATTGCCTGTAAACGGAGAAGATGACGGAGGAGGAGGAGGAGATGATAGCGATGGAAGCTTGATTGACTGGACTAGGAGTAGTATAAGAAACCTTCCGTTGTTTAGCGGTGATTAGTGCTGTTGTGTTGGCAGCCCCGACAGATGCGGTGCTAGAAATGCAACCCCTGCCTGACAGAGAAACTGGAAATACCATTACACAACCACAGAAACAACAACAACACCTTAAAGAAAAGATCAGAACTAATGACCACAACAACGCTAATCACCGAATGGAATAAAATCATACTATGGACATGCTGACTGACGACGTGGAGGTCACAGTGACATGTGTTTCGGCCATAAATAAGTGAGCGACTCCATTTATATTTTATATTAGCTCTAACCAACGTTATCGAGCACTCTCATACCTACAAGTACCCACCAACACTCATATATACATATATACATGAGACCTTCTATAACATACAATTTCTATTTAATACTGTATTATGGAGGTTGGTGACATGAGACCTTCTATAACATACAATTTCTATTTAATACTGTATTATGGAGGTTGGTGACATGAGACCTTCCATAACATACAATTTCGATTTAATACTGTATTATGGAGGTTGGTGACATAAGACCGTCTATAACATACGATTTCTATTTAATACTGTATTATGGAGGTTGGTGACATGAGACTTTCTATAACATACAATTTCTATTTAATACTGTATTATGGAGGTTGGTGACATGAGACTTTCTATAACATACAATTTCTATTTAATACTGTATTATGGAGGTTGGTGACATGAGACCTTCTATAACATACAATTTCTATTTAATACTGTATTATGGAGATTGGTGACATGAGACCGTCTATAACATACAATTTCTATTTAATACTGTATTATGGAGATTGGTGACATGAGACCTTCTATAACATACAATTTCTATTTAATACTGTATTATGGAGGTTGGTGACATGAGACATTCTATAACATACAATTTCTATTTAATACTGTATTATGGAGGTTGGTGACATGAGACTTTCTATAACATACAATTTCTATTTAATACTGTATTATGGAGGTTGGTGACATGAGACCTTCCATAACATACAATTTCTATTTAATACTGTATTATGGAGGTTGGTAACATGAGACCTTCTATAACATACAATTTCTATTTAATACTGTATTATGGAGGTTGGTGACATGAGACCTTCTATAACATACAATTTCTATTTAATACTGTATTATGGAGGTTGGTCACATGAGACAGACCACTGAAAAGTATTTGGTGAGTCTTGCAGGATTGTGCGATCTCGAAATGTCAAAACTTGCCAACAAGAAGTGCGATTGCTTTTCTACCATCTGTCTTGATGTAACTTGATGTATTGTTTTTATTGTTTTTGTTGTTGGCTGAAGAAGGGTTTTGAGCGCAAAACATTCCATTCTCAGTATTTTATTCTTCATCGATATTCATATATTGTTCATTTCTTGCAAAGGAGATAGGTGTCTATAATATAGTAGATTGGTCTCATTATATTCATTTGAATTTCCAATCAGAGAATTGCGGACCAAGATACTCAGTCTTGGTGCTGGGTACGACTATGAGCCAGTGATAAATGAAGCTAGGAAGTTGTTTGAGAAATGGCTGGCCAATGAAGATGTTGAGCTCAACAACTACCTTCGTCCTATAATCTACAACATAGGGATCAAATATGGCACCAAATCGGACTGGGATAAGGTCTACGAGAGATTCATAACCAGCATTGTTCCCGCTGACAAACAATCATTGCTCCTGGCCTTATCCTTCTCCCAAGATTCCAGAGTACTTCAAATGTAAGTATTGACTGGTAATGTCGGCGACTCAACTGTATGGAGTCTTCTTGTCTTGTAATAATTTGATTGGAGCCAGGGGCGAGATAAATTCATAATGTTATATTATTTATAATATTTTATAAGAATTGGTTGTCGAAAAAAAAAATGTCCTCTAGAACCATGCTTTAAATGGCACCAGAATATATCTTATGTTTTTGCATCATGAAAACGAACAGCAAAGATAACTTGCTATCCTTTAGACAGGACGCTAGTTCATATCAAATGCCTTAACATCATCTATAACACAGACCTGTAAATCTTCTGACAATTATCAGATTTCCGACAGTATGATTTTGCTCGATAAATTCTGTTAAGTGCTGACATTTGTAAAAGAAAATATTTAAAAATGAAAAGTTAAATAAGATTCGTAGCGTCAAAAGACAGAACTAAAAAAAAAAGAAAATAAAAGAGTTTTGTTTCATGCCTCGAAAAAAATCAGTTTTTATATTCCGTTTCGAGCGCCGACTTAAAAAAAAAAAAGAAACTTTTTGTTTGTCGGGTCAAAGACAAAACAAGGTAGTCAGCTATGTATATTATAATTCCATCTTGTCAATTATCACCACCTGCCTGATGTGGATGTATTCACTGCCTACTATGCCACAGACTGGAGAGGGGTGATACTGCCACTTTGCGAGTCGTCAACACCCGCTTAGTCAGTAGCAACAGGCACTGCTTGTGTTAGACCGGGCCGTTTCTCTCTGTTTTGCTACCAACACACACACATTTTTCCAGTTGACAATCTCAGTTCCTACACTGTCTAAAGTCAAAGGGAATGATGAGTGTGAAATAAATATTTTTCTTTGAAAGGTGAGTGACTGCTTTCGGAAGTTTTCTTTCCTCACGACTGTGATTGTTAAATTTCTCTTCTTCTTCTTCTTCTTCTTCTTCTTCTTCTTCTTCTTCTTCTTCTTCTTCTTCTTCTTCTTCTTCTTCTTCTTCTTCTTCTTCTTCTTCTTCTTCTTCTTCTTCTTTTTCTTCTTCTTTCATAAGAATTAATCCAAATATAAGAAAGAATCAGCTTAAAAATTTAACACAAACAGGAGCGAAGACAATGCACCTTCCA
The DNA here is from genome assembly GCF_034508935.2 of Berghia stephanieae. NCBI lineage: Eukaryota > Metazoa > Mollusca > Gastropoda > Nudibranchia > Aeolidiidae > Berghia > Berghia stephanieae. The sequence continues at coordinate 21,459,815 of NC_088371.1, forward strand.
CTTCTTATGTCAAGCACTAGACATCCTTTAAAAGAATAGGGAATTGTTCTTTTCCTTTCATTTTACAACTAACTCTGACCTGGGAGCAGAAATGTGTGTACTTTCTGAAATAATTGGGGATTTTTAAATTTTTTTTTTGGTGCCATAAAATAAGGACCTGATTATTTTATTATAAATGAGTTGGAGAAAAAAAATGGCATGATTTGACAAGTCAATTGATGTGTCATATCTGTGTTGTGTTTGTTAATCTAAAATTGGCCGTACAAAGACTTTATAGCAGGCTTCAATGATGTTCCTTGGACAACTTTGTACACTTATTCTTCAGAATCCAACTTTTGTTTTGGCCTTTTTACAAACTTTATCGATGTGGAGCTGCCAAAACATTTTGCTGTCAATTAATCTAAAATATTCTGCTTTTTTGCATTGTCTCCAATTCTTTGTGTATATCATAATCTGAACTTATTATTTTCTTTTTGTTCATGAATTAGCTGGCATTTTTTCAGGTGGAATCCCATTTAACATTCTTTCTCCCAGAATTGTAGCCTGTCCAGATCTTCTTGAAGTATATTGCAATTTTTTAAATATTTGAACTTCCCTTAAAGAAGTATATCATCATCCTCATAAAGTCGAATTTTTAAATCCTTTTTATACTTTACTTGGCATATCATCAATGTATATCAAAACAAGAAAAAAGAAGTGGGCCTAAAGCTGTCCCTTGAGGTACACCTGACAGGACTGGAAGTGATGATGACATTTTGTTCTTAACCATGATGCTTGAGGATCGCATCGAAATAAATGGTTCAATCCATGCGTGGGTGGCTTTTCCGATCCCATAATAATCAACCTTGTCCATCCATCCATCCATCCATCCATCCATCAATCCATTTATCCATTTGTTCAATCAAGCAATTCATTCATTCATTCATTCATTCATTCCCCATAGATTACTGGAACGCAGTCTGGATCCAACTCAAATCAAATCCCAATCAACAGAAACAGTTGTGGCTAGTGTGGCCTCAAATACAAATGGTTTGTTGCAAGCCTGGCGATTCCTACAAGAGAAATGGGATTTCCTCTTCAAGCGGTAAGCATAGTTTTATTAGGGATTATGTGGTATGTGGTCTAGTGGTATGACACTTGCTTTCGGATCGGAAGGTCCTGGGTTCGAGCCTCGCGCTCGGCGCATAGTTGAGTCCTTGAAAAAGTCTCTTTACTCACATTCTCTCGCCATACTCAGGTGTAAAATGAGTACCTCGTCGTTAACAGCTTTGTCTGTGTCAAAAAAAAATGTAATTTCACCTAACAGGCATCATGTCTCGTTATACTTTTTTCATCTTGCTGTTTGTCAGGGACCATTTGTAAAGTGCTGAGAGCACGTTTAGTGGATATTGCACAATATAAAAGCTCAATTATACCGGCAAGGAACATCTGAAAGGGATAAACTCCTGCTCCATGGCCGACCCAATGGCCCTGACCCAATGGTGCTGACCCAATGGCACTGACCCAATGGCGCTGACCCAATGGCACTGACCCAATGGCGCTGACCCAATGGTGCTGACCCAATGATGCCAACCCAATGGTGTGCCTCAATGGTGCCGACCCAATGGTGCTGACCCAATGGTGCCGACCCAATGGCATTGACCCAATGGCATTGACCTAATGGTGCCGACCCAATGGCGCCGACCCAATGGCCCTGAAGGACGATTTTCTAAACATTGAAATCCCATGTATACATTTCTAATCAGGATATTTTTACTTTTGTTTTCCACTTTACCAGGTTCAGTGCAGGCTCTTTCACCATGCCAGGGCTGGTTTCTAGTGTACTGGGTGGATTTAGCAAACAGATTGACCTTGATAACGTAAGCGGTTTTAAATGTTACCCACCGACTCTAAACGGTATTATGTCGGAGTGACTTAGATGCTGAAAATTGATTTTATAGTGTATGAAACAATGCCAGATAAATTAAAGAGAAAAATAAAAGAAATACATCATCCAATATATGGGGGGGGGGGGTGAAGTGGCCGAGTGGTTAAGGCATTGCACTGTGATCCGGATGGCCCGGGTTTGAGACCCGCTTCAGGCACTTTCGTGTTTTTCCTTGAGCAAGATTATTAACCCCCAATTCGCTCACTTGGACAACTTTTATGCAGTGCTTTTCACTTGTTAAGATCCTGCATCATTTCAGTAATAGACTTCACGATATTTGAGAATGAGAATCTTCACTAACTTACTACTCATCTATGAGAATCAAATGAAACCTTACTAAACTATAGTATTATATAATCCTAAATACTTACACTACTATACTACTACTACTACTTACTACTACTACTACTACTACTACTAACTACTACTACTTACTACTACTACTTACTACTATACTACTACTACTACTACTACTACTACTACTACTACTACTATACTCTACTACTATACTACTACTATACTATACTACTACTACTACTACTATCTATACTCTACTACTACTTACTACTACTACTATACTACTACTACTACTACTAACTACTACTACTACTACAAATACTATACTATACTACTACTATACTATACTTACTATACTACTACTACTACTACTACTATACTACTACTACTACTACTACTAACTACTATATATAATATAATATAATAATAATATACTATACTACTACTACACTAATACTACTACTACTACTACTACTATACTACTACTACTACTAACTACTACTACTATACTATACTACTACTACTACTACTACTATATACTACTACTACTACTACTACTACTACTACTACTACTACTACTACTACTACTACTACTACTACTACTACTACTACTACTATCTACTATACTACTACTACTACTACTACTACTATATACTACTATATACTACTTTACTACTACTACTTACTATACTATCTACTTACTACTACTACTACTACTATACTACTACTACTACTACACTACTACTACTACTATACTACTACTACTACTACTACTATTTACTACTACTACTACTACTACTACTACTACTACTACTACTACTACTACTATACTACTACTATCTTACTACTACTACTACTACTACTACTACTACTACTACTACTACTACTATACTACTTACTACTACTACTACTACTACTACTACTACTATTACTTCTACTACTACTACTACTACTACTACTACTACTACTACTTACTACTACTACTACTATTTTATTTACTCTACTACTACTACTACTACTATTACTTCTACTCTACTACTACTACTACTACTACTACTACTACTACTACTACTACTACTACTTACTACTACTACTACTACTACTATACTACTACTACTACTACTACTACTACTACTACTACTACTAATACTACTACTAATACTACTACTACTACTACTACTATTACATCTACTACTACTACTACTATCTACTACTATTATTTCTACTACTACCACTGCTATAACTACTACTTCTGCTCTTATCATTCATCATCATCTTCATCATCATCATCATCATCATTATTATTATTATTTTTATTATTATGCTGTTGTTTATCGTGTAAATAGAAGAAGAGAAGAAGAAGAAGAAGAAGAAGAAGAAGAAGAAGAAAGAAGAAGAAGAAGAAGAAGAAGAAGAAAGAAGAAGAAGAAGAAAAAAGAAAGTGGAAAAGAAGAAATATATATATATATATCTTCAATCTCTCTCCTTCCAGGTGAAATCATTTTTCAAGAACAGGGAGTTGGGCGTTGCCGAAAATGCATTCCACCAATCCCTCGACGTCATCAAGTTCAAAATTGCCTGGGAAAATCACTATTTGAAACCAGTCTCTGAATGGCTGAAAATTTTTGTCAAGACTTCTTCAGCAAAGGATAAAAACTAATCGTTGAACGATTACTTTCTTTACTTAAATGTGACCTTCCGTGTCAAAACGGTATTATGTCGGGATGAGTAGGCAGCCGAAAAGTAAATTTAGAAATAACATAATGAGTGAAAAGAGATTCCAATTCTTTTTGATGAACAAAATAGTATTTGTTGTTCTTTATGATGAAGAGAAACGAACCCCAAGTTTTATATTTGTGGCTATAAAACTAATTACCTGCACAGTGTTCATCCCGGCATAATACCATTTTGAGACGGTGGGTCACAAATCACATTGATGGCAAGAACACCTGAATCTCCCTAAACGGATGACTGAATTTATCAAAAAAACTTTAACTAAGGATTAGAATGAAGCAATGAATGACGATTTTCTCTTGATTACTTAAAAACTATTTGCTAGCGAGAATAAATGAAGTTGTTGAATAAATACAATATCTCTAATAATCTATTCTGGGGTATGGCCAAGATGGTTGAGCACTCGCTTCACAAGCAAGGGGACCATGATCGATCCTGACTACCATCGAGATATTTTTTGGACCCATCTGTCCATCCAGAAGTAATTGGGAAGCTGATTCTATTAGATTTGATGGAAAATACTTTAAGACAGACAAGCGTCCTATCCAAAGGCTAGCAGGCAATTGCTATTGTCATGTCACGCTATTGAACTGGGATAAACTCCGGCTCTGTGGGGGAAATATCTCTGAAGGGCTGCTTGACTACTAATAATCTTTCTGGTTATAATATTGATTTGAACCAACAACCAACTGACATAAATAAAAATTTAAAACGGAAATGCTTTGGATAGGTACCATACAGAAGGGGCTATGTGATCTCATGGTATCGGATCAGAAGGTCCCGGGTTCGAGCCTCGCTCGGCACATAGTCCTTCTTTCATATATTTGGATGTATTAAATTAGTTATTTTTTCATTGTGCAATAACACGACATATTAACAAGCTCTTAGTGTTGTTTGGCACAATAACTATAACTCATTTAATAAATAAAAAGAAATTAAAGAATTGTATAATATTTAATTTTTACACCTTTTAACTTCCTAATCAAACTTTTTGATAAGTTGTAAAGATGTAAAAATCAGACCTGCCCGTGTGAAAATTTAGAAATTCGTAATTTTTAGAAAATAAATATTGTAGTCACTATAGTTCACTATGATATTCAACAATTCACTTACACAAAGATTAAATAACACTTTTTAAAAATTTTAATTATGTAATCTGGCATCAGCGTTCATTTTCAATAAGTTTTAATGACTTAGAGATGCTTGTGAAGTTCTGAATTCGGAGCCAAATTTTTTTGGTAATTATACGAATTTTTGTAATAGTAGGCAGGTCTGAAAAAGGTTTTGAGAAGGTGTTAGATAATCCAACAGTTTTACTTGCTTAATAAATTTTGTACTCATAACCCGATGTGTGACTAATCACCTCAAAATGCTATTACGCGGATTGAATATGATGCTAAATTTTTAGTTTTTAACTAAACTTTTAAGATTTGGGATGAAATGAAATGTCATTTATTGAAGAGAAAAGAAGTAATGAACTAAATGAATATAATTTTACAGCTTTAAAAAAAAAAGCAAATACCAAACACGATGGTATCGGACTCAAAATCTTCTTTCAGTCAATAACAAAAATAATGAAACATCTATACATCGCTTGAAATTTAAGACAGATCCATAATATGATGCTTAACATTGAGTTTTTAACTTAAATTTTAAGATTTGGCATAAATGACCCCTAATGAAGAGCTTTAAAAAATAGCAAAATATCAAACACGGATGGTATCGACTCAAATCTTCTTTCAGTCAATAACAAAATAATGAAAACATCTATACATCGCTTGAAATTTAAGACAGATCCCATAATATGATGCTTAACATTGAGTTTTTAACTTAAATTTTAAGATTTGGCATAAAATAGACCCCCTTAATGAAGAGCTTTAAAAAATAGCAAATACCAAACACGGATGGTATCGGACTCAAAATCCTTCTTTCAGTCAATAACAAAAATAATGAAAACATCTATACATCGCTTGAAATTTAAGACAGATCCCATAATATGATGCTTAACATTGAGTTTTTAACTTAAATTTTAAGATTTGGCATAAAATAGACCCCCTTAATGAAGAGCTTTAAAAAATAGCAAAATACCAAACACGGATGGTATCGGACTCAAAATCCTTCTTTCAGTCAATAACAAAATAATGAAACATCTATACATCGCTTAAAATTTAAGACAGATCCATAATATGATGCTTAACATGAGTTTAACTTAAATTTTAAGATTTGCATAAATAGACCCCTTAATGAAGAGAAAAAAAGTAAAAAACCAAATTGAATAATATAACGGCTTCAAAAGAACGAAATGCCAACACGGAACGTTTTGGGCTCAAAACCCTTCTTCAGCCAACAACACGAACAATAAAAACATTGAATACATACATTTAAAATTTCTTCAGTCAGCAGAGAAATATTCTGGCATGGATTGTCCGTAAGTAAAAGACATTTTAAGATCCTTAAATTTAGGGAAAAGCCCGTGTCAATTGTTTTCTTTGTGGGGCCGGGAGGGGTGGGGGGACGTTATTGGGATTTAAAGGGACTCGTTTGTGGTAACTTATTTTTTTGTTGTTGTTGTATTCTTTACAAGCGTATTCTTGCAATTTTGTGTGTTATGCCTTGTTTTGGATTGTCCGTAAGTAAAAGACATATTAATATCATTATATTTAGGGAAAAGCCTGTGTAATTTGTCTTTCTTGGGGGGGGGGGGGACGTTATTGGGGTTTGAAGGGACTCTTTTGTGGTAAATTATTTTTTTGTTGTTGTATTCTTTACAAGCATATTCTTGCAAGTGTGTGTGTTATGTCTTTATTTGACAAATGATTATTATAATGTTATTAATTATATGAGATTGCTCTCCTACTGAGAAAAGTTTTTCTTGCAGATGATTTTTAGAATGGAGTTTTGTTCTTTCATTCTCAGGGCTTGTTTTTTTTTTCACTCTATTCACGTCTAAAATGAGTACTCCTTCAGAGCCATTAGACCCATGGAGCCAGCGTTTATCACAGGTTCTACAGCATGAAACGGACAATAGCAATTGCTTGCTACCCTTTGGATAGGATGCTAGTCTATCACAAAGTCCTTTCCACCTGATCAAACAGACTCATCTACCCAATCACTGCTGGATGGACAGGGGGGGGGGGTCAGAATAAATCTTGACTGCACCTGTAATCGATCTCGGTCCCTTTGATTGTGAAGCGAGTGCTCTACCAACTGAGCTATCGGGACGACCCCCTGTAAAATGAGTACATGGCCATTAACAGCATTGCCACTGTAGTAGAAAAATTGCAATAGCATCTTAAATATAAAATGTCTCGTCCTATATGTTTAATGTTGCTATTAACTTAACCCTTGTTAAGCGCTTTGAGCAGATTTACTTGAGATTGCCCTTCAAGCTAACGTTTGCTTTTATTTTAAATTTTTATTTTTGGGGGGAGCTTTTTTTTTTCTCTCTTTTACTTGAAGAAGATTTTTATAATGGAATTTTGTTATTTTATTCTCAGAGGGTTTTTTCCACTTTACTCAGGTGTAAAATGAGTACCTGGCCATTAAGAGCATTGTCACTGTCGTAGAAAAATTGCTTTAGCACATTTAATGAATGTTGCTGTCAGCTTTACCCCTTGTAAGGGCACTTTGAGAAGATTTTGTGGACATTGCACTTCATAAAGGCTTAGGCTAAAGTTTGTTTTTAGTTTCAATTTTGATTTGGGTGTTTTTCTTTCTTTTACTTTTTATTTGTAAATATTTGCTCGTGCTTTTAATTTTTTAAAACATATTTATTAATATAATTTTTCTTTTGATTTGTTCCATTGGTGGATGAGGATATCGCTATCGCTGTCTTCTATCCCCCTTTATCTGTTATCCAGCTAGCTTTCTGTCTCTATCTTGAAATGAGATTACTTGCTTTGTCCTGACAATAGCTGGTGTCCTTGGCTGTGAGGGAAACAGTCAAATGAATATTTACAGTTTTAGGAGATGATTTTTTTTTCCTTGTAAAGCATCCCTCTGTTATGAACTTTCATATTTTTGTTTGAATGCGTAATGATCTGTAAGTGTAAACATTTGAGTGTATTCCTCTTAGTGGGATCCTGTATTTGTGTCAGGATGAGACTTTTTTTTATCTCAAACTGAGTACACTGCTAGTATGCTTTTGGAATCTACATCGCTCCCTATATATGTCTTGTTACCTTTGTCTTACTTATTCTCGTGTCCTTTTATTTGTAAATCTATACATTTTTTGTTCTTCTTTATATTTACTGATGCTGATATGACTTTAATGTGTTGTAAGCTTTGAAATGCCCTAAAAAACAAACATCTGTTTATATGTTGTTGTTTTTTTTTTTTGGTATATGGGTGTGTATGTGGGGGGGGGGGGGGGGGGATGGTGGGGATTTAAGAGATCTCTTTTGTTGTGACATATTTTTTGTTGTACTTTTTTGTAAAGCGGATTCTTGCAATTTTGTGTTGTGTGTTGTGTCTTGATTTGTCAAATGAGTATTATAGTATTAATTAATTACATGAGATTGTTCTTTATTCTTTGGTACTCTTAAAAAAAAATGTATTTAAAATTTTGGCCAGAAAACTCGTCCTTCAAATATATCGATTGATTAAAAGGATCCTCATCATGGCAAAAACACTTTAACATCGGACTTAACAAGTCCCAGGTTTGAGAATATTTACAAGATGAGAGTCATTTTAATCAATCTTCCCCAGTACCATTCGCACATGAAACAGCAACCCTGAATGTGAAAATAAAATTTTTAAAATAAAATTCCCTTTATTCATCCCCAAGGGGAAATTTGTCATTAGGATCTATTCCAAGGGAAGACTGGATGGAATGACCCAGGCGTCAGCCACAGTGCAGTGCCGCAAAGTGAACTAGGGCTAGGTGACTTGTGCTCATTCAAGGCCACATAGTGCAGCGGCAGGTGATCGAACTCATTACCTTTCGGGTACGAAGCAAAGACCGTACCACTGAGCCATGCTGCCCCTATTTCAGAGCAACAGATAACATGACAATACTTTATAATTAAAGTTTAAAACGAATATATAGATATTACGTCAACGTCAGCCTACCACGCCTAGTTGAGTCAATCTTCATCACACGAGGCTGCAACTATTTTGGATTGGATTGGAATCGATATTACAAGGACGAGTTTTCTGCCCTAATTTTTGAATACGTATTTATATATTTTTTTAAAGTATAGTTATGTTAATGATTGTATTTTGACAATAATCTTGGAGGATTAAAACTCAATATGTTTTTTATGTTGTGGTGATTTTCCAAATATATCATTAAACATTTCAGTTTCAAGCTGGGTGGGGTTCCCTACCTCCATTCGTCGCCAGGGAGGTACTTGCTGTGTCTTCTATACCCCTATACCTGTTTTCCAATAGCTTTCTGTCTTTGTCTTGGAATGAGATTACTTAGCTTTGTCCTGACTCTGACCAGAGACCTTGGCTGGGAGGAAAACAGGCGAATGTATAGTTATAGTTTTGGGGAAATGATATTTTTTTCCTTGTAAATCATCCCTGTTATGTACTGTTGTTTTTTGTTTTTTTTTAACATATGATTTGTAAACATTTGAGTGTGTTCCTCTTAGTGGAATTTTGTGCTGGTGTCAGGGTGAGACTTTTAGGTGATCTCAAACTAAGTTCACTGATGAGTGCTCTTGGAATCAACATCTTTTCCTTATTTGAACCATTCCTCTTTGTCTTACCTTTTTCCTCAAGTCCTTTTAATTGTACCTCTATAATGTTTTTACTATCCAATTTTCTTCCTTCTTACTGGCGCTGATATAACCTAAATGTGTTGCAAGCGCTGTAAAACCCTCAAAAAAAAAAACAAAAACAAACATTTCAGGGGATTGAAGGTCAGTGTGCTGGGTTGGACCCTTTGACCTCCCATGGTGGGCAGGAGGTCATTTGCTGTGTTTCCTATCCCCTTATTTCTATTTTTTCCGAGTTACTTTCTGTCTTTGTCTTATTCTTGTTTGCTTTTAAACTTTTTTTACTATTCCATTTTCTGTCCTTTTTTACAGGCGATGAAACAACCTTAAGCGCTGTAAAAACCCTTTTATAAAACAGACAAAAAAAAAAAAAAGAGAGAGAGAGAAAGAGAAAGAGAGACTGAACCACTGAGTCACCAAGTTACAAAAGATGCCTTGGTTTTTGTGGGTTTTTTCTTCTTTTTTTTTCTTTGTCTTTTTTATTATTTTTTTTAAATTTTTTTTTGGCGGGGGGGGGGGGAGGGGGGTTCTCTGGCTCTCCATATATAATGTGCAATTGTATATTGATAATATGAATCCAATGATATCCGTAAGAATGTGGACATGGCTTTTCAGAATAATAAACAATATAAACTAAACTATGGACTTTGATTTTACTGCTTTAAATTTTTTAAAAAGTTTAATTAGTATTTGTTTTCTGTTTTGGAGTTGTTGTTTTTTTTATGTTTGTTTGTTTGTGTGTTTTATTGTTTTTTGTTTTTGATACATTTTGTTGTTGTTTTGTTTATTTTCTTTTTATGGTTTTGTTTTGTCCTTTTTTTGTGTGTTTTTTGGGTTTTTTATGTTTGGTTGTTTTGGGGAGGGGGCAGGGATGGGTTGTTTGTTTTCTGCTGTTTTTTGTTTGTTATTTTGTTAATTTATTTTGTTTTGTTTTTGTTTTTTTTTTGTGTTTTTGGTTGTTTTGTTTGTTTGTTTGTTTTTGTGTTTTTTTTGTTTATTTGTTTGTTTTTTTGTTTTGTTTTTTGTTTTTTGTTGGTTTTTTTGTTGTTTTTAGTTTGTTTTAGTTTGTTTTGTTCTTGTTTATTATTGTTGGGTTTTGTTTGTTTGTTTTTTTCATTTTAAAGGAAAGGATTCTGGGTGGGGATCCTGACCTCCCATAGCGGTCAGGGGGGTACATACTGTGTCTTCTATCCCCTTATATCTGTTTTCCAACATGCTTTCTGTTTTGTCTCGGACTGAGATTACTTGGTTTTGTCCTGGCACTGGCCGGAACCCTAGCTGGGAGATATATTTGTTCCTTGTAAATCATCTCTCTGTTATGTATTATTATATTTGTTATTTTTAATGTATAACGTAAGCATTTGAGTGTGTTCCTCTTTGTTGGATTTTGTGCTTGTGTCTGGATGAGACTTGTAGGTGATTTCAAACTAAGTACATTGGTGGTATGCTCTTGGAATCTACATCTGATCCCTATTTGTTCTCAGTTCCCCTTTGTCTTCCTTTTTCTTGGGTGCTTTAATTGTAATTCTAGAACTTTTTACTATCCCATTTTCTTCCTTTTTACTGGCGCTGATATAACCTAAATGTGTTGCAAGCGTCGTAAAACCCTTAAAAACAACAAACAAAGGAAAGGATTTAGGATTGTCTCTTTCCTCTAATTTTTTTTTACTGGGTGGGATTCCTGGCCTCCCACAGATGACAGGGCGGTACTTACTGTGTCTTCTATACCCCTTATATCTATTTTCTGTCTTTGTCTTGGTCCAATCATCAGTAACACACTTTATGGTCACCTGGAACGGCTACAAAAGTCGTCTGGCTTCGACGTCATGGCACAAGACCGAAGGGCTAGAGCTCAGGTGGTCGCTGGTTCGGATAAGTAAGTAAGTCTTTGTCTTGGAATGAAATTACTTGGTTTTGCCATGGCCATGGCCGGGAGGGAAACAGTCAAATTTCAGTTAAAATTCATTTATAATTAAAATCATCAGAAGTTTCGGTCTGTCTTACCATCAATACGCTGATGATACGCAATTGTACTGCGTTTCCAATACGAGAAATTTACAAGAAGTATCAGCCAATAGTAAAAATTGTATCCAAAGTGTTAAGAAATGGATGAATGAGAACAGACTGAAACTGAATGATGATAAGACGGAGGTGCTGTATGTGGGGAACAGGAAGTGGAAAAGTGAAACAGATTTGAAGTTGGGGGATGCCTCCATTCAAATTGTTGACAAAGTGAAAAACCTTGGCACATTCTTAGACTGTCGATGGAGCATCAGGTTAATAATTTGGTTAGATCTCTCTTTTTCCAACTAAAAAAGATTGCTTCCATTAGACGGTTCATATCTGAGGATGTGACCAAGCACCTGGTTGTGTCCCTCGTACTATCGAAATTGGATTATTGTAATGCTCTGTTGTTTGGCGTTTCGCAATACAATCTGAAACGTCTTCAGATTGTCCAAAACAGCGCTGCCAGACTAGTATTCATGAAGCGTAGGTGCGACTCTGCCGGACCTCTACTTCATGACCTGCATTGGCTGCCTGTTGAGAAAAGGATTAAATTCAAAGCTTGTGTTTTAGTGTATCGTTGTCTTGAAGGTACTGCCCCTTCCTACCTTTCAGAACTAATTGAAAGATATCCAAAACCCCGCCCCTTACGTTCGGCCAGTGATTCCACAAAACTAGTTGTCCCTCAAATTCGGAAAAATGCTGGAATGAGATCCTTTTCTCATTTCGGACCCTCTATTTGGAACGCCTTACCGCAGAGCATTCGTGAAAAAGAATCTTTGTCTATTTTTAAACGTTCGCTAAAAATATATTTGTTTCGATTTTAGTACCTAGATGGTATGAGAAGCAAGATAGGTTTGGTTTGTGTGTTGTGTTGTGTGTGTGTATGTGTGTGTGTACTTGTGTGTGTAAATGAGTATGTTTCAGCCTAAGTAATTTGTAATTTAAGCGCTTAGAGTCTGGTGTCTCGGAGTTATAGCGCTATATAAGTTTTCAGCATTATTATTATTATTATTATTATTATTATTATTATTATTATTATTATTATTATTTATTATTATTATTATTATTATTATTATTATTTTATAACCATCAGGTTTACCCCGAGGACACATATACGCTCTCTCTCTCTCTCTCTCTCTCTCTCTCTCTCTCTCTCTCTCTCTCTCTCTCTCTCTCACACACACACACATAGTCACACATGTGTGTGTTGAGGCGCATTGGAAATGTATTAATCATGTTAAAAGATGAAGGCATCTTTCTATTCTGTATTTATTGATAAATATGAATGAGATCCCGAGTATTTTTCTTTAATCTGAATGCATCGCCTCACAACTGGATATAAATACTGACTATTTAATTTATTTTTTTTTTATAGATAAACATATTATGAAACTTGGGATAAGTTTGGTTGTTTTGTTGAGGTTTTTTTTTTCTTTTGGTTTTTTGTTTGTTTGTTTGTTTTTTTTTTTTTTTGTTTTTTTTTTTTTTGGGGGGGGGGGGGTTGCTTGTTTGGTTGGGTTGTTTTGTATTGTTTGTTTTTTTGTGGGGGGGGGGGGTGAGGTGTGGGGAAGATTATTGTGATAGGTTGTTGTTGTTGTTGTTGTTGTTGTTGTTGTTGTTGTGAGTGTTTGTCATGTCATGACTGTCAGTGTCTCGATCGAGCTGTTGTGAGTAATCTTCATGTTGTGTTCGTTCACTGTCTCCCGCGTAAACGTGACGTCATCATTTCTACCCTTTAAAAGCTCGCGACACCTTTCATTCTTTCTCTCGACTATCTACAGCCTTATTTGAAACAAACATATCAACTATCTTCGCCCATCGTTGTATCTGCTACTAAGATCCGATCCGCCATACTTTTGGTATGTTATAAAAATCAGGCTAGACCGGGACGATTCCCGAAGTGCTCTAGAGCAGTTTTTAACCGCCCATATATGTCCTTTACATATATGGAGAACGCCCACTTCGGTGGAGACTTTTTCTAAACTTTTTCCTTATTTTTTTACATCGTGAACGAGATTGGGAAATCCGTTCACGACAATTGGCGCTGCGACTAATTTCCGAACCCTGCCATTTTTAAAGTGTATGGTAGCACTCAGTGCACGGGAATTGACTTCTTCAAGGTAAAGAGTTCTTGTAAACAAATCAGAATTATGAATCTAAAAACTTGTTTCATCTGATTGTGTTGTAAGTATAGCGCCTTGAATTGAGTTTCCCTGGTTTAGTTGTGTTTTTTCATTGCTTAAACCAGAGATGAAAGCCGTTTATAGGGGTCGGCAATTATTTTTGAACTGGCGAAATTACGATCTCAGCTCAGCTCAATTTTTTAATCGAGACTTCGAGCTCAACTTTCGTTTATTTTTGCCAATAATATTGTGCAATTGTGATTTCTATTCAACAAAATGGAGCAATATTGGTGAGTACAATTCAATAATTTTATTTGAGAGTGCATGAGGGCTTAATCAATTCACTTCAAAGAATTAGCCTGGTGAACCATTATTGGGGTCATGGTTTTCACTCCCACACTGATGTCTCAACTAAGATTGGAATTCAACCTGCATGTGAGCTAAATTATTTGCATGTCTACTTAAATACTTTCCAATATTTGACATCAACAATACTATTTCTGTGAATAATATACAAATAATTGGCGCCAAGATTGTTGCTTAACAATCTCACTGTGCTTTTCTAAACAAAAGGTAACAGTAACAGTATCATCTGCCTTTATTTAGATGATCAAAGTCAAAGCTTAGGCAGCCATGTAAAAGTGTTTCTACTCACCAAACACAGAAACTATTTTCCAGCTTTACACGCTCCTAAACCCCCTATATATTGGATGTTTCTCTGAACTCTTTACATCGAGACTCTGTAAACATATCCACTTGCCTTAGACACCTGGTCAGTGTCTAAATAGGATAAGAACCACCTCTAACTCTAACCCAGTGATTAAACAGTGAAAATAGTGAAATCTATCAGCTGTGGTGTAGAGGTTGTATTCAAGTGAGAAGGGATCTGAGAGTATTCCAAGTTTACAGACTTTATCATTGCTTTAATTGATTTACATCAACTGGTCTGTCATTTTAACTGAAATAAATAATTATCATATTTCAGTTTAATCCAAAATGGATGCAAAGATAATGATTAATGTCATTACTGCTAAGGACCTTTTAAGGTCATCTCGTATAAGCAAGCCTTTGGCTAAAACCCTGCTTGACATTCGAGCACGTAAAGGTTTACTCACTAAGGAGGATGTGATAGATAAGATCAGTAATGGTGACATGTTAAAACTTTTTGATTTTTCGGTTTCCGAATCGTGCATTTTTGAGAAACCAGATGAACATGCCCCTGGTACCTCTCGCGACAGTTCCCCAAATAAAATGGATTCGAATGATAATGCGTCTGGTGCTGGAGACAGACGAAGGGAACTGTCTGCGCAGCAGACCCCATCTAAAGCTGCAGGTTCGTATCCTGAACATGACGCTACTAGCAATCCTCAAGAAGGTGCTAGTAGTGTTGCGAACCCGACATTTTGTAACAATGCGAAACGCACCATTCGTAATGCGTGGCACGATCAGCCTACCGAAGACCATTACCCAACATCCTTTTTGGCATCCGACCGCGAGCGGGTTCCTTTCGTTCATGAAGCTAAATTTTGTCAAAATTACATGGACAAGGTGCCTTACTCTGAATGTCCTGAATCTATAACTCACACATTGGACCCACCCTCTCAAGATTTCTCAAACAAGGGTCTCACATCAATGGGCCCGCAAAGAGAGGATTGTGGATATGCAAGAGACAAAGTAAGGCAAACCCGCCGGCTACCACGAAGAAAACCATCTATGAGAAGAACCTTAGAACAGGAGGATGCTCTAATTGAGGCAAGCATGCACAGGGAAAGACGAGGATGGAGGGATGAGACTAGTTACATGCATTCCTATGAGGCCCCACCTGCGGATCGCAATTCCACGGATCATTATGGAGATATGAGCAGTGGAGGCCCACTTATGCCACCCCCGTCCAAGGTACAGCTGCCTAAATCTATCTCTTTCAATGGGACAAAAAGATGGGATACGTTTGAATATAATTTTCAGAACTTCCTGAATTATCATAATATTCAACATCTCCGTGACCAACTATTTTTCCTGGGCCTAGCCCTGGAAGGAAAAGCAGCGGATTATCTCTCACGGATCCATCAGTCGATAGTCTTTACAGACATACGAGATGCATATGACACCCTGAGAAATCGATTTGGTGATCAGCAGCTACAACATGCAACTCTGATACAATTCAACAGCACTACGCAGGCTGAAAAAGAAGATGTCTTAGACTATGTTGACAAGCTATGGGAGTTGGCACTGCAGGCATTTCCTGGACAGTCCCCCGCAATTTAGAGTCCCAAGTGGTAGCCCATTTTATAACAGGACTATATGACGTGAAGGCAGCCCAATATATTGCATGTCAGGAGTGCACCACGATGGACCAAGCCCTGAGAACATATAAGCTTTTTAAAAATTCTCAGCAAGTTGGTTGGCGTGCACGAAAGGATAGACCAAGTACCAGCAACACCGTGCGGTTCAGAGAGCCCTCTATCCAAGCGGTGAATGTGTACGATGAAGAATCTGGGTCAGAATCTGAGGAATTGGAAGACTATAGCCAAATTAGAGCAGTGACTCGCAACACGAGCATTAAGACAGCTGGTGTACAGCAGAAGACTGAGATGAGTGTTGAGGCAATGTTCAAAAAGATGTTATCAATGCATGAACAAACCCAAAGTAAATTAGACACTCTCATTACACTCCAAAGTCAAGTCTTGGAAGTTATGCAAAGAGGCGCTCGACGTACTCAGCCAAGATCCCGCTCCAATTCCCCATCATCAAGTGCCTGTTTTTCATGTGGAGGTCAAGACCACTATGCGAGAGACTGCTCCATGAAAGGTCGCCCAATGGAAGACAAGGCGCCAAACGGGCAGGGATCAGTTTGAGCCCGGAATTGATCCCAGTTCAAGCAAGGGCAATTAAAGAGGACCCAGTTTTTGAGGCACAACACAGATATAAGACTATGAGCAATTTGTGCCCCTATTCTTCTGACTGTACGAATTTTATGAAACATGAAGAAACTAAGGAAAACCTTGCCCAGCTGACCAACAACGGAAGCCACAATGTATGTCGGTCTAGCCAAGATCCAGAACAGATTGTGAAACCTTATTTTGATGAGGAATGTATCTGGATTGCAAGGTTACAGTCAGAATCTGCCCTTAAAGTACAATGTACAATTGAAAACGTCCCTGTACAAGCAGTGGTGGATACTGCAGCAGATGTTACCATCATCTCTGAAAACACCCATAACAAAATCCTACCCACCCCCACTTGTACGAAGTCCATGAAGATGTTTGCAGCAGGAAAAGATCAAAGCTTCTCTGCAAAATTAGTGGGGCCACTACACTTGCGATTGGGAGAGATTCATCTGCTAACTCATATCTATGTTGCTCCCATTTTCGACCCAATGCTATTAGGAATAGACCTGCTGAGGAAATTAAGGGCAAAGATTGATGTGGAAAAAACAATTATTTTGTCAAAATCAAATTATTCCTCTTGCAACAAATTCAACTGAAAATGTAAGTCCCAAGTGTGACATGGCACAAACAGGTTTACCAGTGGATGATGGAAACCGAATAGCTATAAAGATTGCCATTCCCCACAAATTGATCATACCAGCCCAGTCAGAAGTAATCACTAATGTTGAGTTAGACTATCTGCCCAATTCACCATTTATGTACCTGGAACCATATAGAAATCTGCCAATTTCTGTGGGCCATACCCTGCACGCAACCAAACCAGTTGTTACAGTGTGCTTGATCAACACAGGTGATGAATGCTTCCTCAAAAAAGGGACGGAAATAGGACAGTTGCTTCCCCTGGAAGCAAGAGATATATTTGAGGATGACGAAGATGACTGGCTGAATTTAACAGAAGTGGATGAACTCAGCAACCCATGACAGAAGCGGAGGGGGAATGCTCCATATCAAGCACTTCCTGCCAGCCGATCCAACTACCAGACAAACTTATAGATCTCTGGCAGAGAGTTACGTCCACTCTGGGAGATGAGAGACTAGGTAAGTTGAACAATTGCTGTGGGAATATCAAGACATATTTGCAGCCAGTGAATTTGACCTTGGTGACTTCCAAGCAATGCAACACCACATTGATACAGGAGATGCAAAGCCAATTAAACTAGGCTTGCAACGCACCCCCGTTCACTTTACCAAAGAAGAAGATGAAATGTTAGACAAGATGCTTAAAGCAGGGGTAATACAACCCTCGGCTTCAAGCTGGGCTGCGGCGCCTGTACTGGTACGGAAAAAAGATGGATCTGTTCGCTGGTGCATCGACTACAGGGCACTTAATAATGTTACCAAGAAAGATGTTTTCCCCCTACCTTTCATGTCTGAATGCATCGACGCATTAGAAGGTAACATATGGTATTCAAAGCTGGATTCCAATTCGGCTTATTGGCAGATCCCAGTCCATGAGGACTCCAAACACAAAACAGCATTCCGTACACGCCAAGGACTTTTTGAGTTTAACAAACTTCCATTTGGACTGTCCAACAGCCCAAGTACATATTCCAGAGTAATCAACCTAGTGCTAAGAGGGTTAAACTGGAAAAGAGTACTAGCCTTCCTTGATGACACCCTGGTCCTTGGAAAATCTTTTGATGATCACTTATCAAACTTAAAACAAGTTTTTCAACGCTTCCGACAATTTGGACTTAGATTAAAGCCAAAGAAGTGTGATCTGTTTCAACGAGAAGTTGAATTCCTGGGAAGGAAGGTAGGAAGAAATGGCCTGGAACTAACAAATGCTTCCATTGGAGTGATTGAGAACTGGCCCCCACCAAAGTCAGTTAAAGATATCGAAAGATACGTGGGGTTAGTAAACTTTCACAGAGCATTCATAAAAGATATGGCAAAAATCATGGAACCACTTACCAGGCTGTTGAAGAAAAAGAAATTCTGTTGGGAGCCCGAACAGCAGCAAGCTTTCGATCAATCGAAATCGATCCTGTGTACCCCGCCTGTTCTAGCGATTCCCATGTCCCAAGGCCAATTTATACTGGACACTGATGCTTCTGATTTCGCTATAGGTTTAGAGCTCCTCCAAATACAAGAGGGAGTAGAGAGAGTCATAGCATATGGAAGTTTTACTTTAACATCTCAACAAAGGAACTACTGCACGACACGGAAGGAATTGTTGGCAGTTGTTAGATTTACCAATCAGTTCCGTCACTATTTATTGGGGAAAGAATTCATATTGCGCACGGACCATAGGAGTCTAACCTGGCTGATGAATTTCAAGAGACCAGAGGGTCAACTCGCTAGATGGTTAGAAGCGCTGAGCATCTTTTCCATGAAAATTGAATACAGACCTGGGACCAAGTTAAAAAACGCAGATGCACTCTCCAGACCACCTAAAACCGACACACCTTGCCCACATTATGCAGACATTATAAACCTGAAGGATTTACCCTGCAGTGGATGCAATTACTGTACCCGCGTACACGGGATGTGGTCAAAATTCTCAGATGACATTGATGATGTTGTCCAGTTACCTATCATCAACTCTGAAATCAAAAGAGCACCCAGGTGTGAAGAGAGATTGTCATCTGGAATTCGCATTGTTGTCCGAGATCTCTCAAGTGCTTGTCCTCACAACCAGATCAATTCGGAAGAAATATTCACAAATACTAAGCAAGAGTGGAGAGAAGCACAAGCTGAGGACCCCAGCCTAGTGTTTTTGGTCAACTGGTTCAAAGACAAGACAATTCCACGCCAAGCAGATCTCAAACTGGCAAATGCGGCACAAAAATTTTACTGGCTAAACCGTAACCTTTTCTACCTGCAAGACGACATCATATATAAAAGAGGTACGGATGAAAGAGACCTACTAGTGGTGCCCCCAAAGTTTAAGCAAGAGGTCTTAAATCTATGCCATAACATTCCCAGTGCAGGACACCAAGGATTGCAACGAACGAAATTGAGGATTAAGGGATCCTATTTTGGCATAAAATCTCAAGGGATGTCCAACAATATGTTCAAGGCTGCTCATTATGTAACCAAAGTAAACATAGAAATAAAAAACATCGGCACCCCTTGGTACAGAATCATGCAGGTATACCTATGGAAAAGGTACATATTGATTTTCTTGGGCCCTTGACGAAGACACGCAATGGTAATGAGTTCATCATGGTGATCATCGACCCATTCACAAAGTGGATTGAGTGCATACCCTTACCATCACAAGGAGCCGAAATCACTGCAAGAGCAGCCGTGAATGAGTTCTTCTCTAGATTTGGGTACCCCCTAGAAATAGTATCAGATCAAGTAAGAAATTTCGAGAGTAGCCTTTTTAAAGAAATGTGTCGGCTTCTCCACATTAAAAAGATGCGAACTACCGCCTATAGACCCTCAGCAAATGGCCAGGTAGAAAGGATGAACAAGACGTTGATGGCAGCAGTTAGAAGCTTTAGCCACTCAAAACCCAACACCTGGGATGAATATGTGCCACTAATTGCTTCTGCCATCCGCATTTTCAGTCAATCGACACACAGGCTACACACCAAACAGATTGATGCTAGGAAGGGAGCTGACAACTCCAAGTGATCTGGTGACACCTGGACCCGCAAGAGAACATGAACTCACTGAGGAGCATGTCATAAAATTACAAGAGAGCCTAGAGCTGGCTCATGAGACTGCTAGAAAAACCCTAAGGACAGAGCTTAAAAGGATGAAACGTGACTATGACCTGAATATCCACGTTCACACCTTCAAAAGAGGCGATGCTGTGTACCTCTTGAATAGGAAAGGTGGAAAAACAGTGTCAAAGAAATTGAAGCCAGTTTGGATTGGCCCCGCTATCATCATGACGGTTTTTTCCCCTTTGTTTATCGAATTAAGCTCAAAAATAATGAACTGAAAGTAGTCAACCATGACAACCTAAAGCTGTGCACTGACTCCTCATTACCGAAATGGATAAACAAAGAACAGCAGTCCATAATAACGGGTAATGCTCTGACCTATTGCCTTTGCAATCAACCCGATGATGGTGATACCATGATCCAATGTGATAACTGTTTTGAATGGTATCACGGGCGATGTATAAATTTAACGAACCGACAAATGGCTCAAATAGGTCAATATCATTGTCCCAATGCTCAATGTGAATGAAGTAAATTAACTAATCAATCTTCTTTTTATGCACAGCACCATGAACCGCCAGACTGAGTTCAAAGTCATCCAGCTGATGGCGGAATTTCAGGCCTTTCGGGACGCCCAAGACGCCCAGAAAGGAGGGGACAGACACAAGGGCAGGCAAGGTAGAGGGAGAGGAAAGGGTAGAGGCCATACCTCCCCATCGGCCCGGGGTAGAGGCCACGCCTCCCAATCAGTCCGGGGTAGAAGGCATGGATCCCCAGCAGAACGGAGGAGAGGAAGGGGTAGAGGGTACACCTCCCCCAGGTACAACTCCCCAACAAAATACAGCTCCCCTGCCAGAAGAAACCGGTATAGGCCCTACCAAACCCATACCAGGCCAGAGGGTTCTAGGGACCACCGAAGAGGCCCAAAGCCTGCCTCACAAAACGAGCCTGATGATACCAGGGGTCACCCCTCGGAACCACAGGCTAGACGACAGGCCCCTCGACCTCGAACGCCAGATGATACAAGGGATCATCCCTCTGAATCAATGGCGAAGAGGGAGAGCCACTCAGACAGCAGTGGGAATGGCAAGTCGGCCAGGAGGAATGGGGCTAGGCAAAAGCAATTCCGGCTGCTCAAAGAGGAGAATGCAGCACTCAAGGAGAGCCTAGCCCACATTCGGAATGACCTGAAGGAAACCCAGGCAGAACTGGCCCGTCTGAAGGGAGAGTTTAGGAGCTTTCAGCCTGACAAGTCAGCAGACTTAGATCTGCTCATGGACTTGTCTGAGCAAGAAGGTAAGTGTGTGGGACTTATTGATGCCCATTTCCATTTGGATCGATGGCACAAAGGGAAAAAGGGTCAAATTGACATGTTAGAGCAGTTACTAAAGTTCCATGTCAACCCCGCCCCCTCAGTTGATTTACCTATCCTGGGTGGGATGATAGTCTACTGTGACCCCATAAACTTTCCCCCGAAAGCGAGCTAAGAGCGCTGAAAGGCAAATTTCTTAACTTTGGCATTGCCATAGGTATCCACCCTTCCCACGCCACTATGAACCGTAAAGCATTGTCTTATGCTATGAAGGAAGTCAGACGGTTGAGTCAAAATGACATTATCCAGGGGTTGGGAGAAATTGGCTTTGATTGACGAAGAGGGGGACCCAAGAAGATCAGGAACATGTAGTGGGAAACACTCATAACAGGTGCAAATCCCCTAAAACCAATAATCTTACATGTCAGAGGGGAAAGTTCTGATAATCTTGGAACCCGAGCATATATGCATTGTCTAGATTTTCTATCTAAGAGGTTAAGTAAAGAACAATTCCTCCAATTGCACTCCTTCTCAGTTAATGGTGTAGTTCTGGACAAATGGCTCGGTAGGTTTCCAAATACCTTTTTCAGTTATTCAGGCTTAATAAAAACATTTAAAAGAGAGCAGCTAGAAGCAGTGAGGAAAACCCCAATTAACAGACTCCTGCTTGAAACAGACTCCCCATATTTACCTTTCAATCCCTGGTAAAGCGAAATCACCCACACTACTTAGGGGAATCTGCTAAGGCCATCGCAGATTTAAAAGGTTTAAGCTTAACTGACATCCTTGAATCCAATTTCAGAAATTTTGAGCGAGCATTCAAGATACAAATAGATAAGGGAAGTACAGCATTCCACTCTGTCATTAAAGACTAGCCTAAATATTAAGCTGCACAGAACAGGAATAATCCCTTTACTATTTTGCAGGCTCCTAAGGATACCTCTCCCTTCGTGTATATATATTGTACAGCCATACCCAGATGTGGATCCCTCCCCCCTTTGTATATATGACCGTCCAGGAGGAAGAGTTCGCCCCTGAGGATTTATTTTTTTTTGTGTGTGTGTTTAGTGTAAATATTCCAAACTACAAATTTTTATTGATTTTATTCAACATAATCTTCGGATTCTCACAAGGTAAGAATTTTCCTTTTTCCCCTTATGACTATAACTATTGAAGTGATGCATGAATTAGAAGGGGGAGGAATGTGGGGAAGATTATTGTGATAGGTTGTTGTTGTTGTTGTTGTTGTTGTTGTGAGTGTTTGTCATGTCATGACTGTCAGTGTCTCGATCGAGCTGTTGTGAGTAATCTTCATGTTGTGTTCGTTCACTGTCTCCCGCGTAAACGTGACGTCATCATTTCTACCCTTTAAAAGCTCGCGACACCTTTCATTCTTTCTCTCGACTATCTACAGCCTTATTTGAAACAAACATATCAACTATCTTCGCCCATCGTTGTATCTGCTACTAAGATCCGATCCGCCATACTTTTGGTATGTTATAAAAATCAGGCTAGACCGGGACGATTCCCGAAGTGCTCTAGAGCAGTTTTTAACCGCCCATATATGTCCTTTACATATATGGAGAACGCCCACTTCGGTGGAGACTTTTTCTAAACTTTTTCCTTATTTTTTTACATCGTGAACGAGATTGGGAAATCCGTTCACGACAGAGGGTTTGTTTGTCTTTGTTTTTGTTTGTTTGTTTGTTTTGTTTTTTGTGCGTGTTTTTTTTTTGAGGGGGGGGGGGCGGGTTTGTTTTTTTTTTGTTTTTTTTTTTTTTTAAGAGAACGGAAATACAGTGGAATCCACATAAATGTGACACTCTTTAAAGTCAACTGCTGCTTTAAAACAACACAGCACGTCTTGCAGGTCCCCAGATTTTCTATTCTTTATCTACACGTGTTCCATTTTTGATAATGGATAAAGTCAAACTTAAAGTCAACCAATCTTTCTTGTCCAGCGGTGTTGGCTTAATCCGATTCCACTGTAGTTTGGTGCGGCTATGTGGTCTTGTGGTATGACACTCGCTTTCGGATCGGAAGGTCGTGGGTTCGAGCCTCGCACTCGGCGCATAGTTGAGTCATTGGAGAAGGCTGTTAACTCACATTCTCTCACCGTACTCAGGTGTAAAACGAGTACCTGGCCGTTAACAGCATTGTCTTTGTCCAAACAAAATGTGTAATATCGCATAACAGGTGTCATGTCCCGTTCTAAATGTTTCGTGTTGCTGTTGGCCTGGGACCCATTGTAAAGCGCTTTGAGCACGTTTAGTGGATATTGCGCTATATAAAAGCTCAAGTAAATGTAAACAACAAACATTCCTAATTTCTGATCTTTTTTTTTCTTTACTTTAAACTGATTTTTTTGGCATCTTTTCCAACCCGGCATAACTGAGTGAGGTCTTCCCATAGCCCCGTATTCACTTTCTTCTACGATCCACCTATCATATCCCCAAAAGTTCACTTCCCACTGGTGTCAACCTCCAAAAGTCCCTGGTAGTGAACCTCTTGTGTCCTAATCTGGTGGTCCTGGTTGGTGTGTTCACTTCCCCAGCGTAGTTTCTTTATTTTATCATGAAACTGAACTGTTTTGACTATGTCCTATCTGGAGTCTTTTGACAAGAGGGCGACAGTCAGGTGGTTAATCTTTTTGTGAAAGATGTTGAATTTCCTACCAAAATTTTGCTCTGTGAATCCTAATCATACACAGTACTTTTGATCACTGGTTGAATCAGTTTTTGTTTTTTTTTTTTGGGGGGTTTTTTTGTTCGGTTTTTATTGTTTTTTTGTTTGTTTGTTTTTGTTTTGTTTTTTTTTTTGGGGGGGGGGGGGTTTGCTTTTTGTTTTGTTATGTTTTGGGTTGTTTTGTTTTGTTTTTGTTTTTGTTTTTTTGTTTTTTTTGGGGGGGGGGAGGGGGTTGTTGTTTTGTTTTGATTTGTTTTTGTTTTTTGTTTGTTTGTTTTTTTGCCTACTTTCTTTTGGATGCCAAGAAGTGTTCATCTGTTTGTTTTACTGGTGTTGAAGTTTGAATAAAAAGGCTGCTCTGTAAACAATTATTATATGTTGTTATCAGCCGTTTTGTAAGTCAAAATTTGATCCATATCATTTTTCAAATAATAGAATTATTATTTGCTATCATCAGCAGTTTTGTAGATTAAAATTTGGTCCTTATAACTTTTCGAAAAAAAAACCCAACAATTATTATATGTTATCATCTGCAGTTTTTGTAGTTTGAAATCTTGTCCATTTCATTTCTCAAACCAAAGAACTATTATATGCTACCATCAGCAGTTTTGTAGTTTAAAATTTGGTCTGTTTCATTTCTCGAAAAAAAAAAAAGAAAAAAAAATATTATGTGTTATCACCAGCAGTTCTGTGCCCACAGAGCACTGTAGGATTGTTGGAACATTCTTGTGGAATGTTGTTGTTGTTATTGTTGTTGTTGTTGTTGATGGTGGTGGTGGTGGTGGTGGTGGTGGTGGTGGTGGTGTTGGTGGTGGTTATTGTGATGTTGATGTGCCCACAGAGCACTGTAGGATTGTTGAGTTAAAAAATGAAAATTAATAAAATTCAATGTCGAATGAATTCAAATAAAAAAGTAGTCCTTAGAGCCATTGGGCCCTTGGAGTGGGACTTTATCCTAGGTTCTATAGCGTGAAACAGACAATAGCAATTGCTTGCTATCCTTGGGATAGGACGCTAGTCTATCGCAAGGTAGTATCCACCAAAACTAACAGATTCGGCTACCCATTCACTGCTGGGTGGACACGGAGGTCAGAAATAATCTCAGACTGCACCCAGGATCGATCTAGATCTCTTTGCATGTGAAGCGAGTACTCTACCAACTGAGCTATAGGGCCCCTGTATTCCAATACAAGTCACGTTTAATACAGCGCAATATCCACTAAATATTCCAAAGCTCTTCACAAGGGGTCGTCTCAAAGCAAATCGAACATGTAAGACAACACATGATAGCTGTAAGGCGACGTTTTTAAAATATAAGCTTTTATATAGCGGAATATCCATTTAACTCTCCCCTTCCCGATCAATTTCAGTATTTTCCCAAAATGGCAGGCTTACCCAACAGAAAAAAAATAAAAATAATAATAAATAATAAAATTCCCTTAATTCATCCCATTGGGGAAATTTGTCTCTAGGGTCTATTCCAAGGGAAGACTGGAATAACCCAGGCGTCAGCCGCAGTGCAGCGCCGCAAATTGAGCTAGGGCGAGGTGACTTGCTCAAGGCCACACAGCGCAGCGGCGGGTGATCGAACTCGGTACCTTTCGGGTACGAAGCAAAGATCGTACCTCTGCTGAGCCACGTTGCCCCTAACTCAAACTAAATCTCAAACAAGCTCTCTACAAATCAACGTTATGGTCTTCACTTATTAATTAAACAAAGATCATTCTTCAACGTTTGTGATGTAC
The DNA here is from genome assembly GCF_034508935.2 of Berghia stephanieae. Taxonomy (NCBI): domain Eukaryota; kingdom Metazoa; phylum Mollusca; class Gastropoda; order Nudibranchia; family Aeolidiidae; genus Berghia; species Berghia stephanieae. Next base: position 21,485,936 of record NC_088371.1, read on the forward strand.
AAAATAAATCTGAATAAGAAATGTATATATTGTGTCGTAACAAATGTGTCGATTTTGATGTAGATAGGTGGTAAGGAGAGGGTTAACGTGCTCAAAGCGCTTTACAAAGGGCCCCTAATCAACAGCAACGCTTAATATGTAGGACAAGACGCTCGTTATGCGATATATTATATTTAAAAATTCCATACAGACACAACGTTGTCAAAGACTAGGATCCCGTTTCACACCAGAGTACGATGAGAGAATGTGAGCAAAGAGCAAAAGTCAAGGACTCAACTATGTGCCACTCAGAACTGGGCTCGAACCCAGAACCTTCCCATCCGAAGGCGAGTATCATACCACAAGGACACACAGCCGTATATTCAACATTTGACTCCAT
>NC_088371.1:21488814-21513814 GCF_034508935.2 Berghia stephanieae
TAAGTTTTTCCTCAGTACTTTCCCTTAGTCTACTCATCGGGGGTTAGAATAAATGCGAAAAGACTTGTATAGATTGGTTGACAAAGTGAAATATACACTATAAAGTATCCACGTTGAGAGTAAAATAAATAAATACATTTTTCAAAAACAAAATATGAAAGAAAAAAAGCTTTTGAATCACCTTTTCCTTAATTTGTCTCGATTACCTCCACAAGTTTCGACTTTGTCCCTTCTTCTTCTTCTTCTTCTTCTTCTTCTTCTTCTTCTTCTTCTTCTTCTTCTTCTTCTTCTTTCTCCTCCTCCTCCTCCTCCTCCTTCTCCTCTTCCTCTTCCTCATTGTGCGGCTATGTGGTCTTGTGGTATGACACTCGCTTTCGGATCGAAAGGTCCTGGGTTCGAGTCTCGCCCTCGGCGCATAGTTGAATCCTTGGAAAAGGCTCTTTACTCACATTATCTCACCGTACTCAGGTGTAAAATGAGTACCTGGTCGTTAACAGCGTTGTCTTTGTCTGAAAAATTGTAACATCGCCTAACAGGCGTCATGTCCAGTCCTACATGTTTAATATTGCTGTTGACCAGGGACCCCTTGTAAAGCGCTTTGAGCACATTTAGTGGATATTGCGCTATATAAAGATCAATTTATTTTTTTTCTCCCCGTTAACTTCCTCCTCTCCCTCCTCTTCCTCGTTATCTTCCTCCTCTATCTCTTCAATTCCCCAACCAAGCCCTTTTGTACGACTATGTGGTCTAATGGTCTAACATTTTTTGCCGACAGACAACACTGTTAACAGCCATAATTCATTTTACACTTGAGTACGGTGAGAGAATGTGAGTAGATTCTTTTTCAATGACTCAGCCATGCGCAGCTCAGAGCGGGACACCAATCGTAGCCATCGTAAAGTTATAGCCTGACACCGTAGCCATCGTTATGTTATAGACTGACTGATACTGAAATCCAAAAGGACTGGCAGTTTGACGTCATTATTTGATTTTTGCACCGCTTAGTGAGTTGTCGTTAGTAGAGCTCATGGAAACAAGTTATTTTATTGGTTGAACTATTGAATACAATTCACGATTTGTTTTCCTTTGTGGAAAAAGACTGGCATTTTGACGTTATTTTTTGGTCAGTATCAGGCCATAACTTTACGAAGGCCACGCTGACACTGACCAAAAAATGACGTCAAAATGCCAGTCTTTTGCCACAAAAGAAAACAAACCGTGAGTTGTATTCAATAGTTCAACCAATGAAATCACTTGTTTCCTTGAGCTCTATTAACGACAACTCACCATACGCCACACAAACCTAAAAAAAAATGACGTCCAACTGCCACTCCTAGATGGTTCTTGTGTCAGGCTATAGATAGAATGCGCTTGGCCAAGGAGTTCACAACATTGACATCCGGAAGTATAACGGACCAACACACAAACTCTGTGTAACCATGAACGTTTATAGTCAGGTTAATACAGTTTAGTGAGAACAACTCACAAACGCGGATGGCAAAAACAATAACAAAGGCCTGAGTGACGTCATCTGCATACTATCTATATGTTAACGATGGCTACGCACCAACCCAGGACCTTCCGATCCGAAAGCGAGTGTCATAGCACTAGACCACAAAGCCGCACATACTACGATGTGTTACAGCGTGGGTTGGTGGTATGACATTCGATTTCTGACTTGTAGGTAGCTGGTTCGAATCTCATTGTTGGCGGCACAAGGTGGAGTCCTTGTATATTATTATTATGGTCTTCTCTCACATACTTTCACTTTTCTTTTGTGTTATGTTTTTTTTTTTTTTTTGTTTTTGTTTTTTTTTGTTTTTTTGTTTGTTTGTTTTTTTTTTTTTTGTTTTTTTTTGTTTCTTTTTGAAAATATCAAATTAAGAAGCAGGCACTAGTGTAAGATAAAGAACTGAACAAGTGTGTATGAAAAGTGCCAGACAAAGCAAGAAAGGAAAATACAAGGAAAAAAACACATCCCAAGAAATCAGTCGACCTCCACGAGGGATCGAATCTGAGACCTTCTGATTACCGGTCATTACACGTGTGCGGTTATGTGGTCTAGTTGTATGACACTCGCTTTGGGATCGGAAGATCCTGGGTTCAAGCCTCGCTCGGAGCTTAGTTGAGTCCTTGGAAAATTAAAGGCTCTTTACTCACATTCTCTCATCGTCCTCAGGTATAAAATGAGAACCTGGCCGTTAACAGCCTTGTCTCTGTCCGGAAAAAAAAAATGTCATCTCGCATAACATGCGTCGTGTCTAGTCCTACATGTTATGTGTTGCTGTTGGCTAGGGACCCCTTGTAAAGTGCTTTCAGCACATTTAGTGGATATCGCGCTAGATATAAAAACTAATTGTTTTTTTATTTAATTTTCTTTTAAGTTGGCCTATCGAAAACTGCTCTCTATTATACCAGTTTGAAATTGACTCTTTGAAACAGATGCAGATGCAGAACTACATGCTAAAATAAAAAAGATTTTAAAAAGAACCAAAAAAAAAAAAAATTAGAAAAGAGATAAGGTGATTGTGTGACGTGGGCGATGCGAAGTGACCAGGTGTGTTGTGAGGCCCCTTGTCACGTTATCCCCCTTATATCCCTACACTTGACGTCAGAGTCAAGTAGTCCAAACCTGCTTGAGTTCCGGTGGCGGATTAATCGCTACATTGAAATGCACTTCATTTGTAATCCCCTGATGTTTGGTTTAAGAACCAGACGATGTTGTTGTTGGGACTGAGTATTGATTATAATAGATAGTATGCACTTGACTAACAAGCTCACAACATTGTCAACCGGAAGTAAAAAGGACCAACACACAACTCTATGTGTATGTAACAACAAGAGATGAAGTGAGTAGAAAAGTGCCAGAAGACAATAGAGAATAATTTTTTTTTTTTTTTTTATGTGTAACCTTGAACGTTTATAGTCTGGTTAATACAGTTTATTGAGAATTAATCATAAACGCGGATGGCAAAAAAACAATAGCAAAGACCTGAGTGCCCTCAACTTCGAACTATCTATAGATAAAATGCGCTTGGCTAAGAAGCTCACAACATTGCCATCCGGAAGTAAAAAAAGACCAACACACAAATCTTTGTTTAACCTTGAACGTTTATAGTCTGGTTAATACGGTTTAGTGAGAATTTATCATAAACGTGGATGGCAAAAAACAATAACAAAGGCCTGAGTGACGTCAACTTCGAACTATCTATAGATAGTATGCACTTGGCTAAGAAGCTCACAACATTGCCATCAGGGAGTAAAAAAGACCAACACACAAAACTATGTGTAACCATGAACGTTTATAATCTGGTTAATACAAGTTTCAAGTTTCAAAAGTTTATTTTTAGGCAATTGCCAATATAACTCATACAAGAATAAAATATTTTCATCAACAAATCAAGTAAGTAAAATCAATAATAAAGTTAGACAAACAATAATACAGTTTAGTGAGAATTAATCATAAACGCGGATGGCAAAAAAACAATAACAAAGACCTGAGTGACGTCAACTTCATTCTATCTATACTGTATTTAAAATGCACAATAAGGTAGTCGTTGCGATAACCAAATGAATGAGTTTATTGGCTATTATATAGCGCAATATTCATCAAATATGCGCACAGCAAATAGATCAAGTTCAACGTGTACTTATTTGCAGGTCTGATGACCCAAATTTTTATGGGCTCATTGTTGTAATGGAGTAGGTACTCTCAAATCAACACAAAATATTTTTCCATAACAACAATAATATTAAAACAAGCCCACAATAACGTTTGGTTGTCAGACTTGTAAATATGTGCTCAAGGGCCAAACCCATTTAACAGTTTGATTTAAGTAAAATAGCAAATCAATTGATAATTTTTTGAAAAAAGTATTCCTATAAAATGAATCTGAAGTAACTGAGGCCAGGGATTTTTTTGTCTCTGCTTTTTAAAGAAATTATTTTAAAAAACAAAATTTAATTTTTTTTTATATAAATAAACATTTATATCGATGGTCGGCGGATCAAACCCAAGACTTTCCTTTCCGAAAGCGAGTGTCATACCACAAGACCACGACATTATAGCCACACTTAACCCTCTTCTTACCAACTATAGGAAATTCGTCACATTCGTTACGAAACAACCAACATTATTCTTATTCAAATTTCTCTTGCACTACATCATAACATTTAAAGAAAATGAATAGTGTGTTGTATGTAGAGCATGTTTTGCTAAAGAAATTATGTATCGCAAGAACTTACTGCTATTGTGTTTGAGTGATAAAAAAAATAAATGTTTGTGTTAGTTGGGTGTGAAGTTTTGGGGGAAATAACCTGAAAAGGGCTGGTGAGAATATTATATTGATTTCTATATCTAACATGCGTTTCAAATTGAGCGACTTTTACGCACCCCCCCCCCCCCCCCCCCCTCCTTGCAAAATGGTTGAGAACCAATCGAGTACGGGGTAGTTTTTAGAGTTTTGTTGGGTTTATTTTAAAGAAAGGCAGGGGGGAGGGGAAGGACAAGATGACGTAATAAGTGCCTCTTGACCTCGACCTCACCACGACCTTGCTCCTCTTATCAGTCCTATTGACATCAGAATCACCAGTTCGGTTACACACAAGAGTACTTCGATGCAGTAACTATGGAGATATCACAAGAAATAATTAGATAATTCATATGGCCCCCTTTTTTTTAGTTTGCTTCAGATACTTTTTTTTTTCATTTGTTTTGTTTGTTTTCTGTTTGTTTGTTTTTTGTTTTTTGTTTTTTTTTTTTTTGGGGGGGGGGGGGGGGCGGTTGGTCTTTTTGGGGGGTTTTGCTGTTGTTTGGTTGTTTTGTTTTTTTTTTTTGTTTTTTTTTTTTTTTTTGTTTTCTTTGTTTTGTTTAAGTATTTTGTTTGATTTTGTTATTTATCCTTGTTAATTTTTTTGTTTCTGTTGTTTTGTTGCTTTTCTCCTCTCTCTCTCTCTCTCTCTCTCTCTCTCTCTCTCTCTCTCTCTCTCTCTCTCTGTCTCTCTCTCTCTCTGTCTCTCTCTCTCTCTCTCTCTCTCTTTTTTTTTTTGTCTCTCTTCTCTCTTCTCTCTCCCTCCCTCTTCTCTCTATCACACACATACAAATACACACATATACAAACACACACATTCACGTTATTCCTCAAACACACACATGCACAAATACATATGAATATTGCGTTATTTATATGACACATCGCGTCAAATCGGTTTAAAAAAAAATTGAGCTTTATATAGCACAACATCCACTAAATGTGCTCAAAGCGCTTTACAAGGGGTCCCTGGTCAACAGCAACATTTAACATGTAGGACGGGAAATGCCGCCTGTTAGGAGATATTACAATTTTTCGGACAAAGACAACGCTGTTAACGGCCAGGTACTCATTTTACACCTGATTACGGTGAGAGCAAGTGAGTAAAGAGCCTTTTCCAAGGACTCAACAATGCGCCGAGCGCGAGGCTCGAACCTAGGACCTTCCGATCCGGAAGCGAGTGTCATACCACAAGACCACATAGCCGTACATAGCCTTCGGTACCATGACGGAAAGTGAAATAGATGCCAAATTAAAGGTTGACGTGATCGGTAAAATGAAAGTTGTGCGGCTATGTGGTCTAGTGGTAATGACACTCGCTTTTGGATCGGAAGGTCCTGGGTTCGAGCCTCGCGCTCGGCGCATTGTTGAGTCCTTGGAAAAGGTTCTTTACTCACATTCTCTCACCGTACTCAGGTGTAAAATGAGTACCTGGCCGTTAACAGCGTTGTCTTTGTTCGAAAAATTGTAATATCGCCTAACAGGCGTGATATCCCGTCGTACGTGTTAAATGTTGCTGTTGACCAGGGACCCCTTGTAAAGCGCTTTGAGCACATTTAGTGGATATTGCGCTATATAAAGCTCAAAAAGAAAAAATGTTAGGGTTTACTAACTTTATAACTCTGTACTGTGGAAAACTGATACACAGCCAACACTGTCGAACCAGGACGATAAGTTGATTTTAAGCAAGGTTGACTTCGGTAAATTAATAACGAAACATTAGGAACCAACAAGAGAGGTTGATTTTAAGCAGAAGTTGAATTTAAGAGGGTTTACTTTAATGCGGATTCCAATGTATACATTTTACAATAAAACAATATAAATATATAAACTCAAATTTCATATTTTTTTATTGCAAATTCAATTTTCATCATCTAGAATACATATCGTTGCAGATCTGATAATCGAACACAATAATTTTGGGCTTGATTTAACATTGTTGATATAAACAATATTTTGTGTTGGTTGATATTATGTACCGTGTATTTGGGTACAGTGATGAGCCCAAAACGATTCGGGTTATCAGACCTTCAAATATGTATACGTTGATACAATGACTTTTTGAGACGATTGGTTATATATTCTTTTTGCCCAAGGACCGTGGATTGCAAAAGAAGGAAAACCTATTCACTCCAAGCATCCATAACCGTGTGACATTCCATATTAATCTCGTTAGCATGTCTATGAATATCGCCCACCAGCCAAATATGACAATGTGTCCATTTTGTTATCTTAACAAAGGAAAAGCCCGCTTGCCTCACGCATGCGCATACAGTTGGCATAATAACGGAGCATGTCCTCAACGCATCCTTCTTGCAATAACTTCCGGCTGGCCTTATGCCGCCTCGACTCGTGATTGAATCCTTATAAATTTAAAAAGGTAGGAAACCCCTGTGCCTTTTTTTTTTCTTTCTGATGCCTAATATTAAATCTGCGAATCACACCCAAAAAAAAATATATGACGTCAAACAATACCAGCCCCATGCTGAGCAAAGGTTGACATGAGGCCGTAGGAAGATCCCCTTATAGTCACAAATAGAAAATAAAAACCTCATCAGATTGGTAAACTGGTAAACAGAATGACTCGTGGTCCGATCGCGTGTCTTGTCGTCTGCTCAGACAAGGAGACGATTCCCGTTTGTTTGAAAATGTGAAATTGATCCGGTGACAATCTAAACAAGAGGAGAACATCGCCAACACTAGGCATCACGTCACCGTGATTAACTCCCCTTCTGCGTGAGAGTGGGTAAACATGGGTGTAATTATAGATCTCTTGTTGTCCGAATGGACTCGCCCATTGTCAGGGAGGGGGTGACAGGATGCGGAATCGGGACAAGAAGCACGAATGAGGTGAAAGGCCATTGTAACAAGAGATCATAGATGGATCATTTATAGTCCTTGTTGGTAATGTGAAAAATGTCTAAAGGCCGCTGCGTAGTGTAGTGTGTTTCTGTGTGTCAATTTTCTCTATGAGTGTGAATGCGAGAGGAGGATAATATAAAATGAGGAGAAAAAAAACCCTTTTGGAATTTTTATTGATACATTGGAATAGATTAATCATCTGCTTATCCTCCTCCTCCCCCCCCCCCCCCCCCACCCCGCCAAAAAAAAAAAAAGAAGAATTATGAAAAGAAAAGAAATATTGAGCTTTTATATAGAGCAATATCCACTAAACGTGCTCAAAGCGCTTTACAAGGGATCCCTGACCAACAGCAACTTATAACATGCAAAACGAGACATAAATAAATAATAATAAATTGAGCTTTTATATAGAGCAATATCCACTAAATGTGTTCAAAGCGCTTTACAAGAGGTCCCTGGCCAACAGCAACGAGTAACATGTAGAACGAGGCATGACGCCTGTTAGGCGATATTGCATTTTTTTTCCCGACAGAGACAACGATGTTAACGGCCAGGCAGTCATTTTACGCTTTGAGTACGGTCAGAGAAAATGAGTAAATAGCCTTTTCCAAGGGCTTAACTGTGCACCGAGCGAAGCTCGAACCCAGGACCTTCAGATCCGATCTTGCTGACTGCATAAGGTTTGTTTTGTTTTGTTTTTTAATTGAATAATAACATCTTTTGTCTTCGCGTCCTGCAATTTCGTTCTTCGATTCAGCCTACAACACTCCTAAAGTCAAGAACTGGGAACTCAGAACAGCGGAAGGGTATTGTAACGAAATGCTTCCGTGTAGGCGTCAGTTTACGACAGGATGTACGTCGTCGTAGTATTAGTTGTTGTTGTTATTGTAATCCCTCCGGAACAACCCTTCTTTTGTTGATACAGGTCGTATCAGATCATGCACCTATGGCCCGGAAGTTTCAATTAAACTACGTTGTGTGGGTGTTATTGTGAGAAAGACATCAATCTTGTTTTCTCCGTAAACTTATAAGCAAAGTAGGATCCCTGTATTCTACGGGAGTGACTTTGTTATGGTATGGCTTGATTGATATCTCGTAACTATGGGGCTGACGAATTTATTTATCCTTGATATGAGGATGTCCGGTATCAGGATGGGTTGTTGTTGTCCATGATTATGGAATCTGGGGGAGTTTTAAGGAATTTCAGATGTTTACGGATATGACTAACATCCGGTTGTGTGGGTAGAATTTTGCTTCGTTTGCTTGATTTTTGCCTATAAATGCCAGAGTTTTGAGCAGTTTCTTCAGACCACTCAGCGGAGTCTTTTAGGCTCATTGTCTCAAAAGAGACCAGGCAGCGGAGTCTTTTAGGCTCATAGTCTCTAAGCGATGACCACAGCGGAGTCTTTTAGGCTCATTTGTTTAACTCTTGTGTAGAGTTGGATTAAAGTCTTGTGTAGACTTTGTAGTGCTCAAAGTTCGAGCTGAAACACGTTTTGTGTTAACTCTTGTGTAGAGTGTGATTTAAGTCTTGTGTAGACTTTGTGGTGCTCAAAGTTTGAGCTGAATCAAGTTGTGTTATAACTCTTGTGTAGAGTTTGATTAAAGTCTTGTGTAGACTTAATTTGTGATTTCAATAATCTGTTCGGCTCTGGTGAGATTTTTGAATAATATGTTGTGATTACAATTATGATTGTGTTTTGATATTAATATCATAATATCACTTTAAATTTTGAGTCTCAATTAATTAATCAGATAATTCAATTAATTGTGTAATATAATTCTTGTTGTAAAGAAAATAAGCATTTCTTGCTATGGAGCAATATTATTTCATATCTACAAGTAAAGCAAAATTAATCAACATTAATAAATTGATTTGTTAAAGTAAAATAATATTTACTCATTTAAAGTAAACATATTGAGTGAGTTCGAATATAGATAGAGTTATATTCGTATGATTATCATATTATAACAAAATCATTTTCTTTCTTTAAAGTGAATGAGCCGTTGGAGGCTGGGCTTTAACAAGCCAACTTTAGGCTATACACTCATAGCTTGACACTAATAGAAACTGAACATTTGCCTGTTTTATAAGTTACCTGTGAAGAACCATTTGCTTATTTTAATATCAGAACATTGAGAAACAATTGATCTGTTTATGAATACTGTGAAACCAGAACAATTTCAAGAAGAGACTAATTAACAATATTAGAACAACCTTACAGTTTTTGTTGAATATCAAGAACACTCTTTTGACTTTCTTCCACACGTCTGGATTGTGTTTAGTTAGTTAGTTAATTATTAGTTGCCTGTATGACTGTGATGGTTGTAACCTATCTGTGAGATTGTCTGATGTGGTAGCGGTTTGGTAAAGTATTGATAATTAATTGATTTAATTATATATTTTCATATCGCTTTCATATCATATTCATCATCACACCATCTCCATCAATTTGTCATCCATCTATTTGATTTCATACTTATTACATCTATCATTTCATCTTCATATCTCATAATATCTTTGTTATATTGTAATAAAATATATCTTCATTTAGCTTCAAAACCTTTATCAACGTATTGTGTTTCGTTATTGATCGGTGTCGTAGCTTGAATATAGCACACATAAACAAGGTTGCAAACTGCGCTACATAAGCATACGGTTTACGTGCGCACTTTGTGACAGGTATGTATGAAGGGCGGTCGGTGTGGGAATCACGGAGGAGAAAGTGTCACAGCTAGATTTGAGTAGAAAAGTGCGGACCTGACCTGCCTAGTACTACGAAAAAGTCGTAGAAATACGAATGTTTTGGCCCCAGCATTCGCTTCTTTGACTCAATTAATAAATCTTAGTGAAAAGGAAAGGCTTGTTAAAAAGGAAATCCTCTGTTCCTATATTCAAGACTTTGGAGTATTTTTGGATCATGCTTAGGGCAAATTATTTATTTCTATATCTAGTTAAAGTGACTTGTTCTTTTTTTGTCCTCTAAAAACTACGGATTTGTGAGATGCCAAGTAGACAACACAGAAAGTGCCAGAAGACAAACGAGAATAAAAACTCTCAGCTTTGTCTCGCATTGTTTCACACACACTTTCTCAGATCCTTTTTTAATTTTTTTTTTTTTTTTTGTTTTTTTTTTTGTTTTTTGTTTGTTTTTTTTTTTACACTGAGAGGTCATTAGTCGTTCTGCCACCTTTCAATCCAATTGTATACATTGAACGTAAATCAAATTAAATCTGTCCTATGCATTTCTGCACAACTGTTCAAAAGTCTGTGACTATGACGCAGCGATAACTCTCGCGAGATATTATTATGACAGCGATCTTGAAAACGAGATTTGTCGAAATAAAAGAGTAATTATTCGGAACTACCGTGCATGAATATTAATTAGGTTGGTAATAAATTCAAATGTGATCAGACAGTCACACACACACACACACACACACACACACACACACACACACACGTGTCTTGCCGGCTAACCACAATAATAGGAGTTTGAAGAAAGAAGAGAATATTCTGTCTTAAGAAATGTCAAAAAAACAAACAGTGACAGACGGAAAGATGAGACAATTTGATTTTTTAACGTAAAATATAACCAGGTTCTCTAGCATTGTGACGTGACAGTTGTTGTCAAAAATAAAATTAAGTGGAATGAGATCAAATATTATCATTGTGTTTCATCTAACAAGGTGATAAATTTTATCGGTATCCCAAACCACATAAATAGAGAATCAAATATATTGAAGAGGGGCAATGCGGCTCAGCGGTACGTCTTTGCTTCGTAACCGGAAGGTACCAAGTTCGATCACCCGCCGCTGCTCTGTGCAGCCTTGAGCAAGTCACCTCGCCCAAGCTCAATTTCACTGCTGAGTGTACAGGGGTGGGGGGGGGGGGGTCATTAAAAAAATCTCGACTGCACCCGGGATCAATCTTGGTTCTCTTTGCGTGTGAATCGAATACTCTACCAACTGAGCTATCGGAATCCTCTGAATGAATTAGAAGAAGTATTAATTCAACACTTCTGTATGGATCTGAATGATAGAGGATGACATGCAGACAGCGACATGAATAAACTGTCTGCATTTCATACAAAGTGCCTCAGGAGGATCGTGAATATAAATTACTGTCCGAATAGAACTGAAAATAAATGCTCGCTAGATCAACTTGGAGAATGAACAAGAAAATAGAGAGTCGTCTCAGAGGGTTTGAACGAAGATCCCTCTGTAGAATCCTGAAACTTGGTTGGCAACAGCATATTACTACCAACGAAGAAATCTCGAGGAACACAAGAATGAAAAACATGGTGGATGAAGTCAAGCACAGACGATGGAAATGGCTGGGTCTTCCAATGAAAATGTCCAGAATGTCACACACAGCACTAAGATGGTCCCCACTGGGAAAGATAAAGAGAGGCGGAACATTGGGTACCTGGAAAAGGAAATGAAAGAGGCTGGAAAGACGACATGGAATGAGCTGAGCTGCTGGCCCAGGTCAGAGATGCCTCGATGAACCAAAGAGGATAAGCGAGTAAGTGAGTAAGTAAGATCGATGTGAAATGGCTGAGATGAAGGACATCATAATGAGAAGAAGAAGGTGGAGATGGATAGGACATGAGAAAGAAGGAAGGAAATATCAGCTAAACTGACCTACACCTAGACATCAGAGGGGAAAAGAAGACGAGGAAGACCCCGGGCAACTTGGAGGAGAATAGTGGAGGGAGAGATGAGAGAGTGGGGTAGACCAGGAGCTCCCTGAAAATGACGGCTTTGGACAGAGGAAGGTGGAAGTCCTTTGTTGCAGCCCTGCATGCATCATGCCAGCATGCATAATGGGCAGTAAGTAAGTAAGTAAGTAAGTGCGGCTATGTGGTCTAGTGGTATGACACTCGCTTTCGGATCGGAGGGTCCTGGGTTCGAGCCTCGCGCTCGGCGCATAGTTGAGTCCTTGGAAAAGGCTCTTTACTCACATTCTCTCACCCTACTCAGGTGTAAAATGAGTACCTGGTCGTTAACAGCGTTGGATTTGTCCGAAAAATTGTAATATCGCCTAACAACTGTTATGTCCTGTCCTACATATTAATAAATGTTGCTGTTGACCAGGGACCCCTTGTAAAGCGCTTTGAGCACGTTTAGTGTTTATTGCTCTATATAAAAGCTCAATTTAAGTAAGACTCCTACCTCCTTTATATTAGTTTGATCAGATGTAACATGCTAAGATGTTCTAGACCTGCCCAATAGCTTGTCATTACTATCTACATAGGCCTGCCGACTTGTAAATTTTAAAATTCGTAGTATTTAGAAGATAAAAATTGTACTTGCTATATTTAACTTTGCAGATCAACAAAGTTTTGTTTTTGTTTTTGTTTTTTGTTTTATTTTGGGTTTGTTTGTTGTTGTTGTTTTGCATTGATTTTTTGTTTGTTTTGTTTTGTTTTTGTTATTTTAAATTGCTCCTTCTTTCTTTATTATTATTTTTTTTTGTTGTTGTTTTGTTTTGATTTATTTTGTTTTGTTTTTGCTATTAATTTATTTTTTTCTTCTTTTTTTTTTTTTTTGCATGTGTCTTTCTTATTTTTTGTTTTTGTTTGTTTGTTTTTGTTTGTTGCTGTTTTTAGTTTGTTTGTTTTTGTTTGTTTTTTGTTTTAAATATCTTATTCTTTTAGTATACTCAATGTGCTAAATTAAAAAAAAAAAATCTTGGTTTGTGTCCCAATCTGATTGATCCATATCCACCACAACCAGCCCCTCTCCACCAAATTAAAGGGTATCTAGAATTTAAAAAAAAAAGATATTCACATGTTTTTTTTTTAAATATAAAATTGTGCACAACTGCTCAGGTCTAAGATTGCAATAAAATTGGTAATATGACACACGAGTCCGATAGTGTGGATTGTATTGGATGAAAATAGAAGAATAAAGCAGAGTTATGGTTCGTGTATGAATATGAATATTAATGAGACGAGGTCGTAAATCCTTACGTAAACCTAGACAAACAGCACACACGCGCGCCGTGTCTTCCCCGTCACCACATTATCAATGGAGGTTCAAAACATTAGGCAACGTCTTAGAGAGAAATGAAATGTCAACACATTTACAACTGAAAGAAGGAAGAAGTTAAAAAAAATAAGGGAGCGGTTGATTTTTTATTTTTTATTTTGTTCTTTTTTTTATGATTTTTTTTTTCTCCCCGTTTTTCTTTCCTTTTTTTTTCATATAAATGTTTTTTTATCCGTTTTTCTTTCTTTTCTTTTTTTCCATATAATTTTTTTTTCCGTTTTTCTTTCCTTTTTTATAATATATATATTTTTAATCTATTTTTATTTCATTGTTTTGTCTTTTCTGGGTTTTTTTTTTTTTTTTTTTTTTTTTTTTTTTTTTTGGGGGGGGGGGGGGGTTTCGGTCATTGTTTTTGGAGTTTGGAGTTTTTTGTGTTTTGTTGTCTTTTTTTTTTAGGGGGGGGGGGGGCGGGAATTTATTTATTTTTGTTTTTGTTTGTTTTTGTTTTGTTTGTTTGTTGTTGTTTTTTTATTTTTTATTTTTTTTTGTTTTTTTTTTGCTTTGTTTTGTTTTGTTTTTCATTTTGATTTGCTATTCTTAGCGGCCGGAGGTAAAGGATCTGATAGTGTAGTGGTGAGATATTATTTGCTCTTTGATCGGAAGACCTTGTGGTTTTTGGGGTTTTTTTTTTTTCTCTCATGAATGCGGATAGTTGAAGTTTTGTTTATTCTTATTCCATCCCTTCACCTTATTTATTTTTATTTATTTATTCATCTATGTATCTATTTATTCACTTATTTATCTATTTATTCACTTATTTATCTATTTATTAATTTAATTATTTACTCATTTATTCATTTATTTATTATTTATTTATTTATTTGCTATTTATAAATTTTTAATCGATTTATTTATTTATTCGTTCATTTATTTATTTAATGGTTTATATAATTATTTACGCATTCATTTATTTAGTTAGTTATTATTTATGTATTTATTTAGTTATTCATTTATATTAAGGCTTAGTGCATATAAATCTATCAGTGACAAATACGCTGATCGAAGCTGTGGACTGTAGAAATGTATTGAAAACTAACATGAATTTTTACAACTTAAAATAGGGAGCGCGCATTGGGAGCGAGTTCAAAAGTTCATCCCGAAGAGTTCAAAAATTTTATATTCTAAAACATCATACAAGTTAACTTTCCAAATTATGAAATTCTAAATGTTAGCTAAGTTTTCTCTATCACTATTTGGTCTTGTAGGGGGGATATTGTAATATTTAGAGCTTTTATATAGTGCAATATCCACTAAATGTGCTCAAAGCGCTTTACAAAAGGCCTCTTCAACACCCGCCAGCCTGATAATAACGTGCCAACACACAAAACTGTGAGTACCCTTGAACGTTTATATTCTGATTGATATGATTTAGTGAGAAGCAATCACCAAAATGGCAATCCAAAAAAATAAATAAATAAAAGGAGCTGATTGGCGTCAGCTAGTTGCGTTCCTTTTATATACAGCAACACGCACTAAATGTGCTTAACGCGCTTTTCCAAGTAAGGGTTCCAAGCCAACAACAACACTTAACATGAAGGACGACACATAACATGACATGGCGCTTATGACAATTTATTCCGACAGCGACAACGCTATTACCTGCCATATTCTCATTTCACACCTGAGTGCGGTGAGACAATGCGAGTCTTTTTTTTTATCCCGCCCATAGTTGGGACTCGAACTAAAAAAAAACTTACTGATCCGAAGGCAAATATCATGCCACACAGACCACAAAATTGTAAAATAAATATGAACAGCTTTGACTCAATTCTTTGGAGTTTATCATTGTCACGTGACTTCATACACCCCCCCCCCCCCTCCCCCCTTAAGTCATTGAAATAAGATAACTCGTAAAACGTCTTGAATGCTAATAACGAAAGAAAAGCCAAACCTTTTGATCCACGCACTCACAGATGATACAAGAAAGACATGCAAATCTTTACGTAAAAATATGTCACTCTTTTCATAAAAACGCTCCTCCTCTTTTAATAATAATAATAAAATAATGAATAAAATAATTCCAATGTCAGATTGTATTTTCTTCTTAAGCTGTAATAGAGGCCTTGTGGATAGTGGTTTTGTCTTAATTTTGAATAGCATATTCAATAATTTTATTATTCTGATGATTTCAAAGAAACTGATACAGCACAGGCAAAACGTCTCATCTCCCAAACTACAGCATATTGATTTTAAAAAAGCAAACAACAACATATGATGATGATGATGATGATGATTATGATGATGATGATGATGATGATGATGATGATGATGATGATGATCACGATGATGATGATGATGATGATGATGATGATGATGATGATGATGATGATGATGATGATGATGATGATGATGATGATGATGATGATGATATTGATTATGATGATGGTGATGGTGGTGGGGGTGGGGGTGATGGGGG
The DNA here is from genome assembly GCF_034508935.2 of Berghia stephanieae. Taxonomy (NCBI): domain Eukaryota; kingdom Metazoa; phylum Mollusca; class Gastropoda; order Nudibranchia; family Aeolidiidae; genus Berghia; species Berghia stephanieae. The sequence goes on from NC_088371.1 coordinate 21,504,460, forward strand.
TGGTGGGGATGATGATGATGATGATGATGATGATGATGATGATGATGATGATGATATTGATTATGATGATGGTGATGGTGGTGGGGGTGGTGGTGATGGGGGTGGTGGGGATGATGATGATGATGATGATGATGATGATGATGATGATGACGACGACGACTACGACGACGACGACGATATAACAGCTGGCATCAAACCATTGAGACGATCACAGATGGGAAAGCGGTGTGTGTCCCCCAATAAAAATGACAGTTTCATTCGATTTGGTGCAGGAGTTCCACTGATTGGATGAGCACGGACCAACCAGAAACAATAGATCAGTCACGTGCCTGCCCATATGACTTGTCTTGTCCAATGAATGGGTGGCCTCCCCTTGTGACGCAACGCTTTGATGAGTTGAGGAAATTGCATTATCATAGTCAAATTGTATCGAATTTGCTGGAGATAGTAATGAATAATCGCCATATATCGCTAAAACACAAAGCAAATTTTTGAGCCGTTTTACCGAAAGAAATTATTTTTCTATTTCATATGGGTTGCTTTGTGAAAATCGTAGAATATTTAAACACTCCAAAATGAAAAATAGACACATATGACCATTCAAACTTGTTTATCCCAGTTTCTTTGGCGTTAACAGTAACAGGAAAATAGCAATTGTTTGCTACCCTTTGGCTAGAACGATAGCCTATCGCTATGTACTTTCCAACAGACCCAAAGCATTATCTGGCCTGTAACCAAGTCCCGATAGCTCAGTCGGTAGAGCACTCGTTTCACACGCAAAGCGACTGTGATCGATCTTGGGAGAAGAGATTTTTTTGTGTGACTCCCCCCTCCCCTCCCCGGTCCATCCAATAGTGATTGAGTAGCTGCCTCTGTTTCATCTGACGGAAAGTACTTTGTGAAAGACTAGTCACTAGTGCCATATGCAAAGGATAGCAAAAAAAAATAAATAAATAAATGCCATTGTCCATTTCACGCTATAGAAACCGGAATTAACTCCAGGTCCACAGGCCTAATGGCCCTGAAGAACTATTTCTACAACAACAACTATACTACTATTACTTCTGCTTCTTCTACTACTACTACTACTACTACTACTACTACTACTACTACTACTACTACTACTACTACTACTACTACTAATACTACTACTACTACTGCCACCACCACCACTTCTACTACTACTACTACTACTACTACTACTACTACTACTACTACTACTACTACTACTACTACTACTACTACTACTACGACTACTACTACTTCTTCTACTACTACTATTACTACTACTACTACTACTACTACTACTAATACTACTACTACAACCACCACCACTACAACAAATGCAATAGCCGAGATCAAGGAGATTACAAAGCAGAAGCTACTTCCAACTTCTACACCTAATCCCTCATCATTGTCGATTCAATTCAAGATGGAAATACTTTCTTTACGTAGCCGTCTCTTCAAAGCTCCGGAAACCGGGGGATACGTCCTCCTCATCTTTACTTATAATAGCTTCAAAACAAAACAAAAAAGACAAAAACTAAAACCCCGCGCCGCTCGACCGCTTCAACCAATCATTACTCACTTACCTACCTAGTTATTTCCTGTTCCGAAATAACCATGACGTCATACTGAGTGGTCAACAACAATAACTATAGATAGTATGCCCTTGGCTAAGAAGCTCATAACATTAGGCTTTTAACGAAATCGGGTCGAACGCCGAACCCGAACGCCGAACCCGAACGGATATAGCCTTCTCACGTGACCATGAACGAGATCTGGATAGTGAAGACTCTCAAGCGGTATGCAGCATCGGATCTAAGGTCACGTGATAGAGGATAGCTTGGGTTGCTGTTGGCTTGTGTTAGGGGAGGGGCAAGGTCAGTGTCATTCAATAGTATATAATTGTGCATGTGGCGCTCTATACAGAGAGAAAATTATAAATTGATTACGGGGGAAGGTGGGGGGAGGGGGGGGGGGGGGGGGTTGACCCACAAACGATCGAGGTGTTGGGCTTCGGGTAGACCATGATACGAAATCAAAGAGAAAAGGCCGCTGGTACTTGGATGGTGGAAATGGTTGGAGGGGGGGGGGGGGGGTAGTGACAATCAGCATGGGATGTATATATTAACATTAATAATATAGGCAATAGATGACCAGGGATGTGTATTGTTTGTATATGTTTGTGTGTGTGTGTGTGTGTGTGTGTGCGCGCGCGTGTGTGTGTGTGAAAGGGATTACACAAAAACACCTTTCTCTGTAGCTTCCAAATGATTACGTATACGATAAATTTGAAACCCACATTGTTTGAATCAGCTCACTAATTAATTCCTGAGCCTTGAGATGGTGACGCAACTATTACATACAAGACCTTGCAGTCGAGACGGCAGGGCTTTTGGGTTACAAAACCACTATTTACCCATCGGTCAGCGGTACTCTTTGATGTATACAACACTCACCGCCTTTACGCAAAGCCGCCTGCCCATAAATCAAGAGATGGTCTCCTAACTGTTCACAAGCGAACTGTCAAACGAGCAATCGATGATTGGATAAGAATCTCAAGATCTCATATAATAAGGTAAGTTTTGGAGAGGTGATATCCCCCCACCCGTCATCGGACAGAACTTTCATTGCGTTATATCATATGAACTCCGCTCCTCTTTCTATTCCGGAGTGACGAGATTAGACGAGAGGACGCGAGAAAAAAAATGGTCACGTGTTGGGCAAGTCGTTCGTTAGGCGAGCTTCGGTGTCTAACTATAACTCCGTATTGCCATCCGGAAGTATAACGGACCAATACACAAAACTGTGTGTATCCATGAACGTTTATAGTCTGGTTAATACAGTTCAGTGAGAATTACTCATAAACGCGGATGGCAAAAAACAATACAAAGACCTGAGTGACGTCATCTTCGAACTATCTATAAGCTAAGGTAGCCAAGAGAGGTAATAATATTAAGTGCGAGTACACACGTAGAAAAGACGCACCACTCACGACATCTGTTCTTACGTCATAATTGATTTCCGGATGACGACGATGATGATCCGCCATGATGATGATGATGATCGGTAATTTCCGGTAATGTGCTTTAGTTATCCTTTTGTATTGGTGCTTGCTTGTTTACTCGTCCAGAGAGACTGAACTGGACAAATGGTTGGACACGATGGAAGTCACGGGGTGGATGGACAAGCAGGGAGTCATAGCATCATAACATTATCGCTATTTGTATGGTGGATTTCACGTCTGTCATTGAACTGCTCATTGAATATTACGTATATATAAACGGAATACCCCACGCGCTCTTTCTATTATTCCTACTGCCATCCACCCACCCATTTACGAAGGGAGGCAACGCTGTTATTATTATATTATCGTATTATGTCTGTTCACTGTTACTGTTAACATTCAGTAATCTAGATTGCAAAGGGAGATAAGTGGTGGTTGTTGCTCGTGTCAATAACGGACACGAGCGAGGAAAATTCTTTGACTGGATGGATGGATGGAATCCATGCGACGTGTACTTATTTGCAGGTCTGATAACCAAAAGTCATTATGGGCTCATTGTTGTAATGGAAATTGCTCTCAAACCAAAGCAAATTTTTGTCCATTACAACAATGTTAAATCAAGCCCATAAACGCGTTTGGATGTTAGACTCTTATACATGTGCACGTGAGACACATGTCATATAAGTGTTGCTATTGGTTCTTGGTTGTATATTTTTACATTTTTGTGCATTTGCATAATATATATATATATATATATATATATATATATATATATATATATATATATATATATATATATATACATTTTCGCCATAGATTCTCAACTTTGCGTTTATACATTTTATGCATGCCACGTCTGTAAACGAATTTTCATTTTTTTTGTGGATGAATAAAGTATATAATAATTATTATTATTATTATTATTATTATTATTATTATTATTATTATTATTATTATTATTATTATTATTATTATTATTATTATTATTATTATTATTATATTAATCATATGTAACCCGTTGCGTCCCACTTGTATTATATCGGAGTGAGTTGGATAAAGAAAATAAAGTTGAAAGTCAAAATTATCAGCAGAATCAATGAGAAAATAAAAGTGGTTTGAATTGAACGAAACAAAACATCTCTCCTCATAAGTGACATTTATTTACGTAGTTTAACTCAATTATTACAAGTTAAACTTTTAATTTCCCTACCGTCAGTTTACACATGAGTACGGCGAGAGAATGTAAGTTTTAAAAAACCTTTTCCAAAGATCCAACTATGCGTCGCTCAGAGCGGGACTAGAACCCATGACCTTCCAATGCTGTTCACAGTCATGGTACTCAGTTTACACCTGAGCACGGTGAGATAATGTAAGTAAAAAACCTTTTTCCAAAGATCAAACTATGCGTCGCTCAGATCTGTTCACGGTCAGTTACTCAGTTTACACCTGAGTACGGTGAGAGAATGTAAGTTAAAAACCTTTTCCAAAGATCCAACGATGCACCGCTCAGAGTGGGACTAGAACCCATGACCTTCCGATCCGAAGAACAAGAAACAAAGATTCAAAACCCGTGGCTACACGCTGCTTGTTACTTACAATGCTCTAACGACGGAGCTATTTGAACCTCCGTGGTCGCTATGGTCGCTGTTCGTACTTCAGTTGTAATACGCTTCAACAGTCGTAGCGTCATTTCCCTCGTAATGACGCATGGTAACTTAGTAACTGGCTCTAAACATCGGAACAATTATGGCGGACGCCCTTATGAAATATTTCTCCGACGAGCATAAAAGCGTATCCAGAGGGAAAAAAAAACATTATAAATCTGATCATGTTTTGACTTTTACACATTCTGATCACAAGACATATGAAGAGTTCTAGCCAGCATGAAGAATAAAAAGTACCGATTTTCTTTGTTTAGAACCAAGATGGCCGCCGTGCTGGGGGACCTGACATCAGACTATTGAATCTAATTGGATTCAATAATCTGATGTCACGCCGTCCGGCAACGGCGGCCATCTTGGTTCTAAACAAAGAAAATCATTACAGTTTATTTTTCATGCTGGCTAGAACTTTTCATATGCCTTGTGATCAGAATGTGTAAAAGTCAAAACATGATCAACTGTATGTTTTTTTCCTCTGGATACGCTTTTATGCTCGCCGGAGAAATATTTCATACGGGCGTCCGCCATTGTTCAGATTGTTTGAGCCAGTGTTACTAAGTTACCATGCGTCATTAGGAATGAAGTGACGTTACGACTGTTGAAGAGTATTGTTGACCAGCAAGATGCTCACAGTGAGTGGTCAGTTAATGGTCAGTGGATGGTTAGGAAAGCTGATCTAATAATGAGGTTTTAAATGTCATTGATAGTGACACAAACAAGCCAATTAGATAGCGTTGATGCATGCTATGGTTACGTTTTGCGCGGCTATTTTATGGTATGACACTTGTCTTCGGATCGGAAGGTCCGAGGTTCGAGTCCCGCTCTGATTAAGAAAGCTGATCTATTAATGAGGTTGTCAATGTTATTGATAGTGACACAAACAAGCCAATTAGACAGTGTTCAGACATGTTCAAGTCCCGCTCTGAGCGGCGCATAGAGTTGAGTCCTTGAAAAACTCTTTACTACGATTCCCTCACCGCACTCAAGTATAAAATGAGTACTTGAACATGAGCAACATTGTCTTTGTCGGGGGAAAAAATGTAATGCCGTCCTAATATGTTAAGTGTTCATGTTGGCTAAGGCTCCCTTGTAAAGAGCTTTGAGCACAGTTTAATGGATATTGGATATTGCTCTATATAAATGCTTTTTGTTTTTGTTTGAGTTTTTTTTTGTTATGGGGGGGGGGGGGGGGGGAGCTGATCTAATAATGAGGTTTTAATTGCCATTGATAGTGGCACAAATAGGTCCGGTTATTTAGCATTGAGACATATTGACATTTGAATGACAATAGGAATTACCATAGTTACACGAGGACATTACACAATAATATTAATAAAAAATGAGCTTTTATATAGCGCAATATCCACTAAACGTGCTCAAAGCGCTGTACAAGGGGTCCCTGGCCAAGGGCAACATTTAACATTTAGGACGGGACATGACGCCCGTTAGGCGATATTATGGCAATTTTTTATCGGACAGAGACAACGCTGTTAACGGCCAGGTGCTCATTTTACACCTGAGTACTGTGAGAGAATGTGAGTAAAGAGATTTCTCCAATAACTCAACTATGCGCCGAGCGAGGCTCGAACCCAGGACCTTCTGATCCGAAAGCAAGTGTCATACCACTAGACCTAGACCACATAGCCGCATTTATAAATGAATGTGACCGTAGCCATCGTTAACATATTATAGCCTGACACTGAAACCCAAAAAGACTGACATTTTGACGTCATTTTTTGGTCAGTGTCAGGCTATAAGTTAACGATGGCTTCGCAGTCATACACTCCTTGTTTACTACCACTCACCTATAGATAGCATGCATTTGGATAAGAAGCTCACAACATTGCCATCCGGAAGTATAACGGACCAACACACAAAACCATGTGTAACCTTGAACGTTTATAGTCTGGTTAATACAGTTTAGTGAGAATTATTCATAAGCGCGGATGGCAAGAAACAATAACAAAGACCAGAGTGACGTCATCTTCGTTCTATCTATAATGAAAGAAATACCTTCCTGCTTTGAATACAGTGTGCTGTTTCTATCCTCCACACCTCTTTTCCTCAACACTTTAACCCCCCCCCCCCCCCAAACCACCCCTCCCTCAACCCCCTCCCCCATTTCAAACCACCATCATCTAAAATCGAATTAATTTCTCCCGTCCTAAGACACACTGCTAATTCAATCCTCTAGATCTCTTTTCCTCCACACTCCCCCCCCCCCCCCCCCTCCCCCAAGACCGGGCCTCAAATTGTTCTCCAACCACTCGCTCACCTACAATCATATTACAGTGCCTTAATTCCTTCCGTCCACTCACTCTATTATTCCTTTATTTACAAACGTCGTCGTCCTCCTCCTCATCCTCCTCCCCCCCCCCTTCCCCCTCCCCCCGCCCCCTCACCGATTCATATTTAATTCAATTTCACCTATGGCTTCCAACCTGCCCCTACCGGCTTCCTAATGAAGTTATGCCGGAAACCGGATACCTTTCACGTCTGCAAACTAAAATTAATTCCCTTCCTGTCCAGTCTGCACATGCGCAGGGGATTACATCACATCTGCCGCACGCGCAAAGGGCAGGTATCAACTCACCTACTCCAAGATTTATTTTTTAAAGGTGAGCAAGAAGGGATAAACTAACAGTAATATTGATCCTTTTTCTTTTATTATATATATATATATATATATATATATATATATATATATATATTATATATATATATATATATATATCAATGTCCATGCAATCGAGAAACTGAAATTTAAATTTAATTAAAGAGAGAATTGTTAAAATTACGAATATAAAATTTGTAACTTGGGTAGTTTGGGCCAAAATCGCCTTTACAACCGCCACAATTACCGCCGCCACTCTCCACATCACCACCACCACATCCACTACTACTACCACCACCATCACCACCATCACCACCACCATTTCCACCACCATCCTCTCTGTCTCCACAACCACCACCATTATTACAAGCATTACTACATTTACCACTATTATCACTAACACCACCAGAACAACAACCACCACCACCACCACCACCATCACCACCACCATTTCCACCACCATCCTCTCTGTCTCCACAACCACCACCATTATTACCAGCATTACTACCTTTATTACCATTATGACTAACACCACCAGAACAACAACCACCACCACCACCACCACCATCATCAAAACCATTTCCACCACCATCCACCCTATCTCCACAACCACCACCATTACCACCAGCATCACTACCTTTACCACCATTATCACTCACACCACCATCACTATCACCACCACCACCACCACCATTCCCACCACCATCCACCCTATCTCCACAACCACCACCATTACCACCAGCATCACTACCTTTACCACCATTATCACTAACACCACCACAACAACAACCACCACCATTACCAACATTACTACCTTTACCACCATTACCACTAACACCACCACAACAACCACCACCATTATTATCAGCATTACTACCCTTCCCACCATTATCACTAACACCACTAACACCACAACAACAACCACCACCATTATTATCAGCATTACTACCTCAACCACCACCACCACAACAACAACCACCACCACCACCACTACCACAAACTATCAAATCTTTCTTTGTCAATCACAACAGGTGCAAGCAAACATCGAGTCAATTCCAGAGAAAACAAGAAGCAAGACCCCAATTCCAGGTGTGGAAACCTAGCTTTGAATGTCGTGAAGGTAAGAAGCCTTACCCGATCCAAGCCACGTTCTAGAATCCTCTCCCCACTCAAGACAGGCACGGACGTCGATAATGGAAAATAAGCCTATAGTAAAAAGCATTAACATCTCAAGATGATAATGATAAAAAGCTATCAATCCTACAGATACAGTAGTAGTTAGAAGGAGAATCCTATACAAAATTGGACAAATTTCCATCTGCATCTACATTGGACATGTTCAGAATTCTGGCGATGATATGACCTTAATGTGTTGCAAGCGCCTTAAAACCTTAAAAACAAACAATTGGACCTGTTAACTTTAAAAGTCGGACTAGCCTTCGCGGAGTCCCAGCTTTGAGAGTTTTTGCCAAGATGAGGCTATGTGGTCTTGTGGTAAGGAACTCGCTTTCAGATCGGAAGGTCCTGGTGGATTCGAGCCTCGCTCAGCGCATAGTTGAGTCCTTGGATAAAACTCTTTACAGTACTCAGGTATAAAATGTGTACCTGGCCCATAACAGCGTTGTATTGGTCCGAAAAAAAATTGTTCTAAAAGGCGTCATAAGGGGGGGGGGGGGGGGGGTTGTTTGGTGTTTTTTTTTTTGTTTGTTTTATTTTTGTTTTCTGAGTGGAGAATAACTGAATTCATCCAATAAAGGATAAACCATAATCGTTTAGAACACCACAAGGTTCGCACGCACACACACACACACACACATACGCACACATTCACACACACACATGCACACACACATACACACACACCAAAAAAACCCGTTCCGGTTTACCTGCAAAATATTTAATTTAGCAACCTTTGACCTTATCTATAGACAGTAACAAATGTTATGGCAGCGATAACACGCGTCGATAACAAAACGGGAACACTCGCATCGCCAATATCAAACATCCGTCAACAACTGTCATGGTCGTCAAGCGCCGATAAACTACAACGACGAGGACAATGACACCAAT
>NC_088371.1:21526314-21533814 GCF_034508935.2 Berghia stephanieae
CCATTGTCACCCCGACAGAATGGAATAGAAAGCTCTGTGGAAGATGAATGAATGGGGGGTGAGTGAGTGAATGGATGGATGAATGCGCGTCTTCTTCTAACGCCAAAATAAAAGAAAGGGGCAGTATTCTAAAAATCTTGGGTTTTATTATTTTGGAAATTGGAAATACTGCTTTCTTGTGGCGAGATGGGCAGATGTGGCTCTCGGTAGAGATCTCTCTGATCTTAGACTTTTAGAGAGAGAGAGTGAGTTGAAGACCGTAAAACAAATTGAAGGTTGAATGGGAACAAAAGAGTAGCCTTCAATGACAGAGTGAGAAACTGTCTTAGAACTGGCAGCAGTTAGTAGTGACGGAGTCTCGACCCTAACGGGACAACAACAACAAAAAAGACAGGGAGCTCTGGAACTAAACGAAAAGATGAAAGAGAAAAGAGGGGGCGGTGACGCTAACAGGAAGTAGGAAGTAGTATTAATGTTTGACTTTCTTCTTCCTTTTCTTCTTCTCCTCGGTGTGCATTTTACTTTACGGGGGTTCTATAGTTCGATTGTCTCCCTTTCCCAATCATTGTTCTAATCGTCTTCGTGGGTTGTCTAACTTGTCTCCCCTTGTTCTATGATGATTCCAATAACAATACAATTATAATAATGAATTCTCACTCACACCCCCTCCCCCCCCCCTTTCCACCCCCACCCCTCTTTCATCTCAAAGTTCTCTTTTTTCCACTTTCCTCCTCTAACCTAATGAATTATGACTTTAATTTCAAGACCAAGACACCCCCGTCTGTCGATTTTAATCATGATATTCATTCTAAAATCTGTACTGCTTCTTTGCAGCGCATATCTAAAGCTCAAAGAAAAAGTGAACGTTTATATAGCGAAAAATCAATTGATTGTGCTCAAATCACTTAACAAGTGATCCCAAGCCAACAGCGACGCTTAACATGTAGGACGTGATAAATGTGACGCCTGTAAAAAACATTAAGTAGGTACATTTTTTTTTTTTAGAAGATCAAGAAATAGATGGAGGAGGAGGAGGAGGAGGAGGAGGAGAAGGAGGAGGAGAAGAAGGAGGAGGAGGACGACGAGTAGGAAGAGGATAAGATGGAGAAGAGGCACCGCAAAAATCTTAAAACAAACTAGTCAAATTAAGAAATTGGGAGCAGGCACTGGTGTAAGATAAAGATCTGAACAATTGTGTATGAAAAGGTGCCAGACAAGCAATATAGATAAATGCAAGAATTAAAAAAAAACACCCCAAAAAATCAGTCTTCCTCGACTGGCGATTGAACCTCAGAACCTGTGGTGTATGTAGTAACACATCTGACTGGTAATCAGGAAGTCTGAGGTTCAATTCCCAGTCGAGATAGGCTGATTTTTTGGGGATGTATTTTTTTCCTTGTATTTTTCTGACTTCCATACACACTTATCAAAGCAACCTAGTCACACAATACAAATTCATTTGACTCTCGCAAGCCTGTCTACACGAAATATAATTTTAAAATGTTGTAACATATCAGTAGGTACGAAGTCCTTCATGGTCAGAAAGCCCATAGGGCCGGCGTTCATCCCGGTTTATATAGCGTGAAACGGACAATAGAAATCGTTTATTACTCTTTGGATAAAAGGCTGGAATATCGCAAAATACTTTCCACCAGTTTTAACAGATCCAGCTATCCATTCTCCCCTGGGTGGACAGGGGGGAGGAGGGAGGGGGTTGTCATAAAAAAATAATATCTTGACTTCACCCAGGATCGATTTCGGACCTCTTGCGTGTGACGCCGCGAGTGCTCTACCAACTGAGCTATCGATACCCCCTTCAGTATCATACCATATTCACTTATTTATATTTACTTAAAATCCTTATTCGCCTAACTAAACAACGTTTCAAAGTGATGCCTCAAATATCAGTGTTATGCCCGATTGCTTTAAAGGTCTGCAAAGATATGCAAAAAAAAAACAAAAAAAAACAAACAAACAAAAAAAGCAAAACAGAAAACGGAATTGATGAAAACATTCCATTGCATTTGAGCACAATATGCGGCTATGTGGTCTAGCGGTTTGACACTCGCTTTCGGATCGGAAGGTCCTGGGTTCGAGCCTCGCGCTCGGCGCATAGTTCAGTCCTTGGAAAACGCTCTTTATTCACATTCTCTCACCGTACTCAGGTTAAAATGAGTACCTGGCCGTTAACAGCGTTGTCTTTGTCCAAAATCTTGTAATATCGCCTAACAGGCGCCATGTCCCGTCCTACATGTTAAATGTTGCTGTTGACCAGGGACCCCTTGTAAAGCGCTTTGAGCATATTTAATGGATATTGCGCTATATAAAGCTCGATTAATATTTAATTATTATTTAATATCCACTAAACGACCTCAAAGCTTTACAAAGGATCTCTAGCCAACAGCAACACTTAACATGTTGGACGAGACACGACGACTGTTAGGCGATATTACAATTGTCGTTTTATTGGTGGGGGGGGGGGGGGGGGGTCTCGACGGACAATACTGTCAACGGTCAGATAGTCATTTTACACCTAGCTGAGTACGGTGAGAGAATAATAGTAAAGAGCCTTTCCCAAGTACTCAACTATGTGCTACCCGCACAGAATGGGAATCGAACCCTGGACTTCTTTTCCGAATGAAAGTGTCAAACAACTAGAAAACGTTCCTAGTCTCCATCAGACCGTTTTGAGGCGATTTGTCGTATTTTGAAAGAAAGAAAATAATGGACGAGTACACACCCCACCCCCCCTAGAAAAATGGAATTGATGAAAGGGAATTGTAGTGAAATAATACCTAAAATCTAAATCATGATAATGAAATGGTATTCTAATAATATTGTCTTTCTTTTTTTTTAAGGGAGAGAATCGACATATTGCTTGATGAAAAGGCGACGAACGGGAACGCGCAGAACGAACAAGACATCAACACTCATCTTCATTCTTCCCACTCTCGTTTTGACAGTTCACGTAGAGATGAAACAAAAACAACGCGAACGCATCCTTCGAGAAAGACAACACATTACAATGGCGGACGCCTCTAATAATTTTTAAAAAAATGTTTTGCAGTTTTCAGTTCTCTCCCTTTGAGCAAAGGGAAGGAACTCTCTAGATGCTGTTATTGACTTGGCTTGCTGGGAACTGAACAAGCAGCACTTTTAGAAGAGTTCTTTTGTTCTGTTCTGTGGAAGAGAAATTATAATAAATAAGACAAAAATGAAAGCATCCATTAAATTGCATTCCTTCCTCCTCCTCCTCCTCACCCCCCTCCCTCCTCATCGTCCCCAATTTTGTTCTCTCTCTCTCTCTCTCTCTCTCTCTCTGTCTCTCTCTCTCTCTGTCTCTCTCTCTCTCTCTCTCTCTCTCTCTCTCTGCACGAGTGTTTTTTGTATGTGAGAGAGAGAAGGGGGGGGGGAATTTAGATAGATAGATAGATAGATAGATAGATAGATAGATAGATAGATAGATAGATAGATAGATAGATAGATGGATAGATAAAGACAATAGTATCTATTTATTTTATCTATCAATTTATTTATCTATAACATATCCATAATATTATGAATCCAGACATAGAATTCAACTTATTTAACTATCCATCAATCTCATTATCAATTGCTTATTTATCCACATATCCATTTATTCATCCGCCCATTTATTCCATCTACATATAAATCAATCCATCCATCAATCAATCCATCAACCCATCCATCCATTCATTCCTTCAGCACCCACCCATACATCCATGCATCCATCTATTCATCCATCCGTCAATCCAACCATTCTTCATTTTTTACATCATTCGATCTTCTCATCCGTCTATCCATACATCTATCAATTGAACCATCTATCCATCCATCCATCTATTGATCCATCTATCTAGCCATATTTCTTCTTTTTTTTTCATCCTTCCGTCTATCCATCCAACCATCAATCCATAACATGTCCATCCACCCATTTATTTCATTTATTTATTTATTTTATTTTATTTATCTATTTATATGTTCATTTATTTATTTATTTATTTATTTATTTATTTATTCATTCATTTATTTATTTACCAATCCACCCATTCATCTATTTATTTATCTATCTAATTATTTATTTATTTATTAATTTATTTATATAGTATAAAACGTGGTACTGAAACATGAAGAGACAAATCATTCAAGATATAAATAGGACTTTTCTGTCAATCTCGGCATTGTTTTCATTTTAGTCAGAAAACATATAATTGAGCTTTACAAAAATTGAGCTTTATATAGCGCAATATCCACTGAATGTGCTCAAAGCGTTTTACAAGGGGTCCCTGGTCAACAGCAACATTTAACATGTAGGACGGGACATGCCGTCTGTTAGGCGATACAACTCTGTTAATGACCAGGTACTCGTTTTAACCCTGAGTACGGTGAGAGAAAGTGAGTAAATAGCCTTTTCCAAGGACTCAACTATGCGCCGAGCGCGAGGCTCGAACCCAGGACCTTCCGATCCGAAAGCGAGTGTCATACCACAAGACCACATAGCCGCACATAATATAATGTGTGTACTACAAGTATCGGTAGTTTAAACCGACCCCAACTTGGCAAAGAATCGCAAAACGGACACTTCAAAAAAGGCCCGGGTCTGAGATTTTAGGCAATTTGAGGGTCTTTTTAATTTATCGATATTTCAAGACATACTATTCAGGCCAACATTTTATACATTTTATGTATGTGTGTGTTTGAGTTTGTGTGTGTGTGTGTGTGTGTGTGTGTGTGTTTGTGTGCGTGTCTGTGATTTGGATACCCGATCCACAACAAAAACCAGAAAGCGAAAAGACACGAGACATGAGACAGTGAGTCGTGGTGAGCTTTTGATCTTTAAGGATTCGATCGCTTTGTTAATTAATCGGAACGCCTCGCTGCCCCGCCCCACTTGCTTTTGATTTCAAATACAATTTCCAGAATAACGGAACGGTGCACGATTGAACGCAGTGGACAGACGGGTGGGAGGGAGGGAGAGGGGGAGGTGGTGGTGGTGATGGTGGTGGTGGTGGTGGGGGGGGGGCGGGGGGCGGGGGGTTGAGGAAGACAGACGGAGGAGATGAAGGGGGGGGGGGGGGACAAAGTCTGAAAAGAAGGCCAGATGGACAGACGGATAAGAGAGAGGATGGGGGGGGGGGGTGGTAGGGAGACTGATAGAAGGAGAGGAGGGGGAAGACAGACGGACAGGAGGAGGGAGGGAGAGAGAGAAGGAGGGAGGGAGGGGGATACAATCTGAACTGACGATCAGATGGAATCAGATGGATAAAATATAAAGTGTCAGAAAGAAGGGGGAGGGGGGGGGGTGGGGAGAAGGGGGGGGGGGGGGGGGGAGAAGGGGGGGAGGGGGAGGGGGGGAGAAGGGGGGGAGGGGGGGGGGGAGGGGTGGAGAAGGGAGGTAAAGGGAGGGCTACTGTACACTATCAAAACAAAACAAAATATAACAAAACACGAATTTAAAATTTTGGCTAGAAAAATTGTCCCTCATTTTTTTCAAAAATTAATAAATAAATAATAAATAAATAGATAAATAAATAAATAAATGTATAAAAACAACTCTCAAACCTGAGATTATTTTTTTTAAATGTATGTCATTTCAATAAATCGATATTTGAAGATCGAGCTAGTCAAGATTTTAATACTCTTATTTCTTAAAGAAGACGGTAGAGGGAAGGGGTGTCAGCATCGAGAACCATGGGATTAATACGAAAGAGGGAGAGAGAGAGAGAGAGAGAGAGAGAGAGAGAGAGAGGGAGAGAGAGAGGAAGAGAGAGAGGGAGAGAGAGAGAGAGAGAGAGAGAGAGAGTGAGACTGGTCTTTGTTATTGTTTTTTGCCATCCGCGTTTATGAGTAATTCTCACTAAGCTGTATCAACCAGACTATAGATAGTTCGAAGATGACGTCACTCAGGCCTTTGTTATTGTTTTTGCCATCCACGTTTGTGAGTTGTTCTCACTAAACTGTATTAACCAGACTATAAAAGTTCATGGTTACACAGAGTTTGTGTGTTGGTCCGTTATACTTCCGGATGGCAATGTTGTGAACTCCTTGGCCAAGCGCATTCTATCTATACACGTTTAAGGTTACACATGGTTTTGTGTGTTGGTCCGTTATTCTTCCGGATGGCAATGTTGAGAGCTTCTTAGCTTACTATCTATAGCCTGACCTTCGGCCTGACACTGAAACCCAAAAAGACTGGCATTTTGACGTCATTATTTGGTTTTTGCACGCCTAGTGGTCCCATTGGTTGAACTATTGAATACAACTCACGATTTGTTTTCTTTTGTGGCCAAAGACTGGCATTTTGACGTCATGTTTTGGTCAGTGTCAGGCTATAGATAGAATGCGCTTGGCCAAAGAGTTCACAACATTGCCATCCGGAAGTATAACGGACCAACACACAAACTCTGTGTAACCATGAACTTTTATAGTCTGGTTAATACAGTTTAGTGAGAACAACTCACAAACGCGGATGGCAAAAACAATAACAAAGGCCTGAGTGACGTCATCTGCATACTATCTATAGATAGTTCGAAGATGACGTCACTCAGGCCTTTGTTATTGTTTTTGCCATCCGCGTTTGTGAGTTGTTCTCACTAAACTGTATTAACCAGACTATAAAAGTTCATGGTCACACAGAGTTTGTGTGTTGGTCCGTTATACTTCCGGATGGCAATGTTGTGAACTCCTTGGCCAAGCGCATTCTATCTATAAGTTAACGATGGCTTCGGAGAGACAGAGATAGAGAGAGAACCGATATGAGAGAGATGAAAAGAAAGAGAGAAAGAAAATGAAGGGGGGGGAGAGGGGGAAGGGGGGGGGGGTGGAAGATGAGTGCAAGAGATTATATGCAATAATGTCGAGTTCAAGAGGAGGGATATCTGCAGACCTGCCAACTTGAAAATCTAAAAATTCGTATTTTTTGTGAGATAAAAATTGTAGTCCCCATAGTTAACTTTAAAAATCAACAATTTTCCCTCACAAGGATTAAATTATAACACTTCAAAAAAAGTATTGGACTGGAACCCTCAGGGCAGAAGATCAAGGGGAAGGCCACGAGGAACATGGAGAAGAATTAAAGAAGCTGATATACAGAGAAGTGGTAAGACCTGGAATGAGATTAAAAAGTTTGCTCAGGATAGAGAAGGATGGAGACTGTTTGTCTGTGACCTATACCCTGACCCAGGGTGAAAAAGGCAATGATGATGATGATGATGATGATGATGATGATGATGATGATGATGATGATGATGATGATGATGATGATGATGATGATGATGATGATGACTTCAAAATTCTTAAAAGTATGTAGTCTGGCATCAACTTTCATTTTCAATAAATTATATCAATGACCAAGAAATGCCCATGAGTTCTGATATTGAAGGCAAAATGTCCTAATTCTACATTTTTTTTGCGAAATAGTAGGGAGGTCTGTACAGTATAAGGCATGGTGGGGTCTTTGTGTTCGACAAAGCTCTTGTT
>NC_088371.1:21541314-21548814 GCF_034508935.2 Berghia stephanieae
TTCCCCCCTTCCTTTTCTCTTGGCCAGAAATCAGCGAGTACAAATTATTGCTAAAAATACTCGCTTGATTTTTACTCACAGCTAACGCGAAATGGACTAAATGGCTGTTGTTACTTCTTGTGAACGTGAGCCGTGGTCGGTCGCGATGGCCTCAGACTGTGTGAGGTGGTAGCCTAGATTTTTAGACACACCGGTGAGTGAGTACCACCAGGACCAGGGAAAATTATTTACGTGTTTTCAATATTACAACAAAATAACTTGTAATCAACTGTCCAAAGTGGGTGTGTACACCATAGGTCACCAAACGGAAGCTGTCAAACACTTATTTTTTTCGTGCGCACGCACTACTCAGCACCAGACGACTTGACTCACTTTACTTTCACTTCAAATGAAACGAAATCATGGCCGAGGTAGTCGGCAGGTGCGGTCGGAGAAAACAGAGGAATCCACGGAGAAAAAATGGTGAGTAAATTGATAATTGTTGTTATTTTTGTGATTTTGATTCATTATGTGAAAGTGATATGACATCATGTGGTGATGTTTTCATTCCGACGGAGTACAATTCATTTCGAAGCAGGACCCACCTCAACAGAAACCACCTGCCTCGCCCACGGCAGAGACAGGTCTGCGATTAACGGGGTCTTGTTCGAAGAATCGTCTGCTGATAAGCTCCCGATTGTTTGTTTACGTAAGGGACACTTGTATAAATTCAAGCAGTGAGTGAAATTCTGCGTTTTGTAAACGTGATTTGGGGTATCTTTAGAGTTAAGGTGATTAATTCTTAGTCAAGGTGAGATAGAGATCAGAAATTTGTTTGGCTTTTTTTTTTCTTTTACTTCTCAATATGGCTTCTAACAGGCCGATTTTGGCTAATGAGATGCTGGGGCCGCGTTGTAGTAGTGCTAGTCTAGCACTGTGTGTTCTTCACAACGTCACGTCACGTCACTGGCCAGAATTATTTATCAAAATTTATGTTAAACATCTAAACGCTGAGTTCTGTCGTAGAACGCAAGAAGAGTTTGTGGATTGGACAAGAAGAGAGGTCAAATATGATACACAGATCTGTGTTCATCGATATATATAGGTTACCTTAACTTGAACGATATAAGTGTCCATATACATGAAATGGTTATAATAATAATAATAATAATAATAATAATAATAATAATATAATAATAATAATAATAATAATAATAATAATAATATAAGCTTTTTTCATATATATTTTTGTTTCAAGCATAGTTCAAACTTGTTCAACTTTTCATCTTTATCGTACATAATAATTTTAATACATATCTTGTTTTCTAAAAAGAAATCTCAATAATTTTACACACGAATTAATACGATTAAATAGATTTTAGACTGCAGCACGGGATTAAACTTTTTTTTTTTTAAACTAAGAAATATTTTTTAATGAAAACTCAAATGGTTATAAATGGTCATAAAGCCTGGAAATATGCCATTTAAAAAATTGAAGTTAGTTAGAAATTATCATCTCAACATGTGTTTTTTAATAGAAAAAAAAAACAAAAACAAAAAAAGAACAAAAAAAAACAAACAAAAACAATCAAACATCGAAAGTATAAAAGAAAAAAATTCCCTCAAAAACTACTCCTCCTTCCCACCAATAAAACATTCTATTTAGACGTACTAAAACACGAAGGTGAAATAACAAAAATGCCATAAAGATTAATAACACATAATACTATGATTGACAAGATTTTCACAAATCTCAATTCAATTAACAGATTAAAGTTTTTTTCCTTGATAATGTTTAATTGTCCTCTTTTTTCAACCCTTCACTCGATACATGATTTATTATTAGTGTATTGTTGATAATGCCATCATAAAGTAGAACCTATCCTATTATCGAGTATCAATAATTATAGTTGTCATCATTTATTATTATTACTCATATTAGGCACTACTGCACTGGAACATTCCACACCACTCTTTATTCATATCATGATATAGACGCTACGCTGATCACTGTAATATTCTGATTTTTATTTTTATTTTTGAACACTCAATACAAAATTGAAAAATATGAAATTGAAGATCGTGTTGATAAAATCGCTGATAAGATAGAATTAAATGATGTGTGTTATACAGTCAGAAACAGCAAAAATAATTTTTGGGCATATTTTTTTTTTCCAAATAGATTTCTCTTTCTGTTTTGTTTGTTTGTTTTTTTCTCCTTCTAGCACTATATCTAACTCCATTTCGGATTATTTACTCTTACTAAGATTGATTGACCAATTTTACAACAAACCAGCACCACTTTAATCTTGTGGACGATTTTCTCTCTTTTCTCTTTTTTTTTTTAAAGTTACAGATTAATAATAATATGTGATTCTACTAATTTAACTTAAACATTTTATAACATCTCTAATGAGCCCCCCTTCCCCCACCCACCCACACACAAACACACACACACACATAGACATGGTGCGCGCACAATTTAAAAAAGTTTCTTCTTTCTTCTCTATTTTTTTTTTCTTTTTTCTTTCTTTTTTTTATTTTTATTTTTTTTACTTTTTGTTGTTGTTTTTGTTCAATTCACTAATGACTCATTTATTTGTCAAGTTATGACCAAAAAACATCTTGAGATTCTGCGATGATAAGAGTGATTTAATGGAAAATCTTAATTTTCATTCATTCATTCATTCATTCATTCATTCATTCATTCATTCATTCATTCATTCATTCATTCATTCATTCATTCATACATTCACTCAATCAGTCTATCAATAATCCACTCACTCACTCACTCATTCACTCACTTCATTTATATATGAATTCATTCATTCATTCATTCACTCACTTCATTCATTCATTGAGCCATCCATCCAGTCGTTTGTTAATTTCTGGTAAAATCATACTATAACTATTTGCCAATGCCCATCCTGCTTAATGATTTAATGTGATAATTCGTTCACATAAAAAAGAGTGTCGTATCACATTGAATATCTCTCCTTGTTGATGGAGATGTAAAATAAAATAATTTAAACTGTATTGCTCTGATAATTGAGAAACACACACGACACACACACACACACACACACACACACATACAGAGAGAGAGAGAGAGAGAGAGAGAGAGAGAGAGAGAGAGAGAGAGAGAGAGAGAGAGAGAGAGAGAGAGAGAGAGAGACTTCCAACAACAATAATAATATCTAAACAAGGATAGCATTCCATCTATAAGGTGGTGTTATCAAAGGTAATAATAGAGTTCCTGTACACAATAGGTAATAGGGTGTAAACCACACTCGGGGACGGTGATAAGTCTCTTAGATAAGATTAAAAAAATATTACACATCTTTAGTCGTGGTTCCGTCTGGAGATGACGTGGTTCATCTATGTTCCTCTGATAACTTTTATCTCATCTCTTGATGAGAACGATTGAATTGTGGCTACAATAATATTTTGTTGATTTTTGGTTTATATGATATTATTATGGTAGAGTTAGGCATTGAAATTGAGAACAGTGTGAGAAGGTGGGGAAAACGAGTGAGAGAGAGAGAGAGAGAGAGAGAGAGAGAGAGAGAGAGAGAGAGAGAGAGAGAGAGAGAGAGAGAGAGAGAGAGAGAGAGAGAGAGAGAGAGAGAGAGAGAGAGGAGAGAGAGAGAGAGAGAGAGAGAGAGAGAGAGAGGTTTGCGTTATCAAAGGTAATAAGTAAAAGGTAATAATCGTGTAAGCCACACCAAATAGACGGAAGATAAGGTGATAAAGCACAGACTGAGGAAATGGACGTATCGTCATTAGAATCTAGGAGGTATCTGATAAGTAGAATGTTATTGCTCATCTGCTTTGTTCCTTTACGGTGTATGTATTATATGCCATCTCCTTATTGTCGACGTTTGACACTGGGAGAGCACATAAATGTATATTGTGCTATATAAATGGTCAATGGGGGGGGGGGGGGGGAGGGAATGTGGGTAGGTATATATTAACAACAAACTAAAAAACCGTGAAGGAGGTTGGTGAGACGTTGAATTATAATTAGTTTATAAATCGTGGAATGGGGGAGAAATATAGAAAATTTGAGAAGCTTGGCAGATAGAAAAAGGAGAAGGGAGGGGCGGTGAGAGAGAGAGAGAGAGAGAGAGAGAGAGAGAGAGAGGGAGAGAGAGAGAGAGAGAGCGAGAGAGAGAGAGAGAGAGAGAGAGATAATGATGATAGAATGAGTATATTTTACAATAAGAGAGATTTGGACAATAGAAAGAGGGTTGGGAGGGAGATGAGAGTACAAGGATGACCGGAAGGAGTAAAAATAAATAAATAGATGTTTTAGGTTTAGGCAGCGATGGTACATAAATTGATTAAATCATTTAGATATCATAATAAACCGAATGCAATAGCAGAAAGAAAAAATAAATAGCATAACCTTTCAGTATGTGTTCTTGGAGAGAGAGAGAGGGAGTGTGTTCTTGGAGAGAGAGAGAGAGAGAGAGAGAGAGAGAGAGAGAGAGAGAGAGAGAGAGAGAGAGAGAGAGAGAGAGAGAGAGAGAGAGAGAGAGTGTGTGTGGGGGGGGGGGTGTGGAGGGGGGGGGGGGGGGGTGCGAGGTTTAAGGATCGGATTGTGTCTGGAATTGCGGGATTCGGACCAATGAAACTAATGGATGGCATATTATATTATAACGCATTGCCAAGACAGGAAAACAGCTTTTTAACATATGCTGGACTATATCCACTTTCAATGTGTGATTTATATGCATACCCACTTGCCAGTTTGTCATCGCGGTTACATCCTTATCAGTTCCCAAGGAACTTGAACTGTACAAAACACTAAAATCATAGATTATTATAACATTATTATTACATCCGTCTTCCATTTTCTTTGTCTGATCTTTCTTTATTCTCCTTGAGATCCATGGGGGTTTTTTTTTTTCCTTTCTTTTGACACGATGCCGTGGTTCGGTCATAACCACAGATGCTATGGTCATGCATAACCACAACCTTCAGTACACGCCTACTAGCCGGATCTCTGGTGGCCTTCCATTTTGTGGGTACAGGCCTGCCCAGCACTACGAAAAATTCGTAGAGTTTTGTTTTGTTTTTTTTTGTTTTGCTCCAGCTACAGAATAACTGCATACAAGTCTTTGACTCAATAAATCTTTTTGAAATATGAAGTTTAGTTCCTTACAACTTATTATATTCTGGACTTTGGACCATTTTTTGGATTACGATGATGAGAGCAAATTATTTATTTGTAAAACTATTTATAGCAACTTTTTCTCATTATTCCACCCGGGAAAATGATTTTTTTTTTTTTTGGATATTTAAAGTAGGCAGGCAGCTCTGTCGCAAAGTTTTGACATATTAAAGCGTGGAATTGCACTGTTACATCGCACAACACCATCAATTTTTAATTTGATTCTGTCATAGATTGTTTTGAAAAAAGAAGTTCAGAATCTGGAGGTCTCGCAATGTCAATTGGCATGAATTCAAGATAGCGATTGGTTCGAACAAATTATGTTCACTTGTAAAATGTGTACGCATTTTAATACACATAAACCTCGAAACTAACACGCAAGCGTGTTAAGTACCTTCTTCTGGCCCCGGGGAAATGAAGAAAAATTGTAGTTGCAATAATTAATATTCAAATGTGTTAACGACTTATTATAATTTATAAGGTGTAAGTAGAACCAATTAAAAACTTTGACTTTATTTCAAACCTATACCTTTCACTTGTTAATAGTTTTTGTTGTTTGTTTTTTTATAGTTTTACTTCCCTCTTCTTCCTCTTTTAAAAAAAAATAATTATAAAAGACCATTGTGAGGTTTGGAAAGCTTTTACATTTTCATAGACAAAAAGCAAAACCAAAAAAAAAAAAACCAAAAGAGAAAGAAATAAAAAAAAAACAACAAAACAAATAAACAAACAAAAACAAAAACAACACAGAACAAAATTAAAATAATTAAAATAAAAAGCAAGAAGTAAATTAAATGGATGTTCCGATGACGTTCAAGAAAAACACGGATATATAGAACTAGGATTGAAGTACATAATGAGCATAATATTATAATGCATATAATAAGCTTGTTCTTTATTGATTTCCACCACTTGCTTTCTGTTGTGTCCCCCCTTTTCGGGTTTACATTGTTTAATATTACAACATCTTAATGATATTGTAGACTCTTTAACTCTTGTAAACTTAATGAACGGTCCCTGGAAACGAGAGACTTCTTTCATTCAGAGAACGGACGATTTTCACCAGACCGCTTAGGTTCAACTCATAATGTTACAAGTTAATTAAATTAAGGAATTTAACTTTTCTGAAAGAGGACTTCGTTTTTTTTTTGTTATTTTATATTATTTTTCTTTTCATGAAAAATAATTTACAGAACTGCCTGCTTCAACGAAAAATAAGAAAAATACGTAGAGCTACGAATTTTGTGCTCCATCATCTGTAGATTAATAAAAAAAATTATGAGATTCAATCAATCTTGTTGAAAATTTAAAAAAAATATATGGCAATAAATCATTTTATTATAGTGATTAGAACTTATGAATGTTTTTCAATCTTTTAGTTGATTGTTTGTTTGTTTTTGTCTTTATGTATTTTATTTATTCTTTATCTATTGAACACCCCCCTCTCTCTCACACCCTCTTTCTCCCTTGCACCCCCTCTCCCCTCCCGCTTCCACTCTCTCTCTCTCTCTATCTCTCCCACTCTCTCACACTCCTTCTTTCTCTGTCTCTGTCTGTCTCTCTCTCTCTCTCTCTCTCTCTCTCTCTCTCTCTCTCTCTCTCTCTCTCTCGTTTCCTTTGTTCTGATTCCACGTACACCATGATTTATTCAATAATAATTTTGGGTCATCCGCTCCCTTGACATTTATTATTATCCCCTCAATCTAATCTCTCTCTCCCTCCCTCTCTCTCTCTCTCTCTCTCTCTCTCTCTCTCTCTCTCTCTCTCTCTCTCTATCTATCTATCTATCTATCTATCTATCTATCTTTCTCTCTATCTTTTTTCTTTTCCTTCCGCTCTAGCACTTGTATTGATTTAAAACGTTTGTTTTGTATTGTGCAATACTATTATACGTATTTACACTTATATGTATCGAGGTGTGCATCAATAACATTATGTCTATTTATAGGCCGTGACATACACACTAACTACATTTCCGCGTAGGGCTAGGTGCTCCATAACGACACGGTGTATTTTATTATACATAATAACTCGTACCTACTGGTGGTTTGACCTTTTAACGAAGTAGGGGAGGTGTAGTGTGCATGTTCCCGTTTTTGGTTTGAGTCCGTGGTGGTGTGGGATTAAGTGGGTCTTTTTGCCAACGACATACCTAATCTTGGCTGTTCCATTGCTCTTTACCTTTACCTACTAACCAGTACTATTATGGTAGTTTCTGGTCTTTACTTTATCACCTATTTTGGTTCTCTCCCTCACTCCCCCCTCTCTCTCTCTCTCTCTCTCCTCTCTCTCCTCTCTCATCTCTCTCTCTCTCTCGCTCTCTTTCTTTCTCTCTGTATTCCCTC
>NC_088371.1:21552168-21558786 GCF_034508935.2 Berghia stephanieae
GGTTTTGGATTTAGAAAAACAGATTCCCTTGATAAGTAAGCGGTTTTAAATGTTACCCACACTCTAAACGGTTATTATGTCGGAGTGACTTAGATGCTGAAAATT
This sequence comes from Berghia stephanieae, assembly GCF_034508935.2. Classification (NCBI taxonomy): domain Eukaryota; kingdom Metazoa; phylum Mollusca; class Gastropoda; order Nudibranchia; family Aeolidiidae; genus Berghia; species Berghia stephanieae. The sequence goes on from NC_088371.1 coordinate 21,552,274, forward strand.
GATTTTATAGTGTATGAAAAAATTTGCCAGATAAATTAAAGAGAAAAATAAAAGAAATACATCATCCAATATATGGGGGGGGGGGGGGTGAAGTGGCCGAGTGGTTAAGGCATTGCACTGTGATCCGGATGGCCCGGGTTTGAGACCCGCTTCAGGCACTTTCGTGTTTTTCCTTGAGCAAGATTATTAACCCCCAATTCGCTCACTTGGACAACTTTTATGCAGTGCTTTTCACTTGTTAAGATCTCTGGCATTCTCATAATACATGTCACGTTTTAAGGTTTACTTCTTTACCCCACTCATTTTGGAGTAAATGAGAACCTTCAAACGTGATAGGTATTATGAGAATGCCAGAGATCTTAACACTAACTACTACTACTACTACTATTACTACTACTACTACTACTACTACTACTACTACTACTACTATTACTACTACTACTACTACTACTACTACTACTATCTACTACTACTACACTACTATCTACTATCTACTACTACGACTACTACTACTACTACTACTATACTAATACTACTACTACACTACTACTACTACTACTACTACTACTACTACATTATTACTGCTACTACTACTACTACTATACTTCTACTACTACTACTACTACTACTAGCTACTACTACTATACTACTACTACTACTACTACTATTACTACTACTACTACTACTACTACTACTACTACTACTACTACTATACTACTACTACTAATAATACTATAATATAATAATAATAATAATAATACTAATAACTGCTACTACTACTACTACTACTACTACTACTAACTACTACTACTACTACTACTACTACTATACTAATACTAACAACTAATACTACTACTATATCTACTACTACTACTACTACTACTACTACTACTATACTTACTATACTATACTACTACTACTACTATTACTACTACTACATACTACTACTACTATAACTACTACTACTACTACTACTACTACTACTACTACTATTATTATATTATCTACTACTACTACTATTATTACTTCTACTCTACTACTATTACATACTACTACTACTACTACTACTACTAAACTACTACTACCAATACAAACCTACTACTACTACTAACTAACTACTACTACTACTACTACCACTACTATACTACTATAACTTCCACTACTACTACTACTACTACAATTTAACTATACTACTACTACTACTACTACTACTACTCTACACTACACTACTATTATATATATTTCTACTACTACTACTACTAATTACTTCTACTTCTACACTACTACTATACTACTACTACTACTATTTACTACACTACTACAATACTACTACTACTACTACTACTACACTATTACTTCTACTACAACTACTACTATACTACGATACTACTACTACTACTATACTACTACTACTACTACTACTACTACTACTAATACTATACAAACTACATAACTAAATTTACTACTAATACTAATACTACTACTAATACTACTACTACTACTACAACTATTACATCTACTCTACTACTACTACTACTACTACTATTTTCTACATACTACCACTGCTATAACTACTACTTCTGCTCTTATCATTCATCATCATCTTCATCATCATCATCATCATCATTATTATTATTATTTTTATTATTATTATTATTATTATTATTATTATGCTGTTGTTTATCGTGTAAATAGAAGAAGAAGAAGAAGAAGAAGAAGAAGAAGAAGAAGAAGAAGAAGAAGAAGAAGAAGAAGAAGAAGAAGAAGAAGAAGAAGAAGAAGAAGAAAAAGAAAGTGGAAAAGAAGAAATATATATATATATCTTCAATCTCTCTCCTTCCAGGTGAAATCATTTTTCAAGAACAGGGAGTTTGGGCGTTGCCGAAAATGCATTCCACCAATCCCTCGACGTCATCAAGTTCAAAATTGCCTGGGAAAATCACTTTGAAACCAGTCTCTGATGGCTGAAAATTTTTGTCAAGACTTCTTCATGCAAAGGATAAAAAACTAATCGTTGAACGATTACTTTCTTTACTTAAATGTGACCTTCCGTGTCAAAACGGTATTATGTCGGGATGAGTAGGCAGCCGAAAAGTGAATTTAGAAATAACATAATGAGTGAAAAGAGATTCGAATTCTTTTTGATGAACAAAATAGTATTTGTTCTTCTTTGTGATGAAGAGAAACGAACCCCAAGTTTTATATTTGTGGCTATAAAACTAATTACCTGCACAGTGTTCATCCCGGCATAATACCATTTTGAGACGGTGGGTCACAAATCACATTGATGGCAAGAACACCTGAATCTCCCTAAACGATGACTGAATTTATCAAAAAAACTTTAACTAAGGATTAGAATGAAGCAATGAATGACGATTTTCTCTTGATTACTTAAAAACTATTTGCTAGCGAGAATAAATGAAGTTTTTTGAATAAATACAATATCTCTAATAATCTATTCTGGGGTATGGCCAAGATGGTTGAGCACTCGCTTCACAAGCAAGGGGACCATGATCGATCCTGACTACCATCGAGATATTTTTTGGACCCATCTGTCCACCCAGAAGTAATTGGGAAGCTGATTCTATTAGATTTGGTGGAAAATACTTTAAGACAGACAAGCGTCCTATCCAAAGGCTAGCAGGCAATTGCTATTGTCATGTCACGCTATTGAACTGGGATAAACTCCGGCTCTGTGGGGGAAATATCTCTGAAGGGCTGCTTGACTACTAATAATCTTTCTGGTTATAATATTGATTTGAACCAACAACCAACTGACATAAATGAAAATTTAAAACGGAAATGCTTTGGATAGGAACCATACAGAAGGGGCTATGTGATCTCGTGGTATCGGATCGGAAGGTCCCGGTTCGAGCCTCGCTCGGCACATAGTCCTTCTTTCATATATTTGGATGTATTAAATTAGTTATTTTTTTCATTGTGCAATAACACGACATATTAACAAGCTCTTAGTGTTGTTTGGCACAATAACTATAACTCATTTAATAAATACAAAGAAATTAAAGAATTGTATAATATTTAATTTTTACACCTTTTAACTTCCTAATCAAACTTTTTGATAAGTTGTAAAGATGTAAAAATCAGACCTGCCCGTGTGAAAATTTAGAAATTCGTAATTTTTAGAAAATAAATATTGTAGTCACTATAGTTCACTATGATATTCAACAATTCACTTACACAAAGATTAAATAACACTTTTTAAAAATTTTAATTATGTAATCTGGCATCAGCGTTCATTTTCAATAAGTTTTAATGACTTAGAGATGCTTGTGAAGTTCTGAATTCGGAGCCAAATTTTTTTGGTAATTATACGAATTTTTGTAATAGTAGGCAGGTCTGAAAAAGGTTTTGAGAAGGTGTTAGATAATCCAACAGTTTTACTTGCTTAATAAATTTTGTACTCATAACCCGATGTGTGACTAATCACCTCAAAATGCTATTACGCGGATTGAATATGATGCTAAATTTTTAGTTTTTAACTAAACTTTTAAGATTTGGGATGAAATGAAATGTCATTTATTGAAGAGAAAAAGAAGTAATGAACTAAAATGAATATAATTTTACAGCTTTAAAAAAAAAAGCAAAATACCAAACACGGATGGTATCGGACTCAAAATCCTTCTTTCAGTCAATAACAAAAATAATGAAAACATCTATACATCGCTTGAAATTTAAGACAGATCCCATAATATGATGCTTAACATTGAGTTTTTAACTTAAATTTTTAAGATTTGGCATAAAATAGACCCCCTTAATGAAGAGCTTTAAAAAAAATAGCAAAATATCAAACACGGATGGTATCGGACCCCAAAATCCTTCTTTCAGTCAATAACAAAAATAATGAAAACATCTATACATCGCTTGAAATTTAAGACAGATCCCATAATATGATGCTTAACATTGAGTTTTTTAACTTAAATTTTAAGATTTGGCATAAAATAGACCCCCTTAATGAAGAGCTTTAAAAAAATAGCAAAATACCAAACACGGATGGTATCGGACTCAAAATCCTTCTTTCAGTCAATAACAAAAATAATGAAAACATCTATACATCGCTTGAAATTTAAGACAGATCCCATAATATGATGCTTAACATTGAGTTTTTAACTTAAATTTTAAGATTTGGCATAAAATAGACCCCCTTAATGAAGAGCTTTAAAAAAATAGCAAAATACCAAACACGGATGGTATCGGACTCAAAATCCTTCTTTCAGTCAATAACAAAAATAATGAAAACATCTATACATCGCTTAAAATTTAAGACAGATCCCATAATATGATGCTTAACATTGAGTTTTTAACTTAAATTTTAAGATTTGGCATAAAATAGACCCCCTTAATGAAGAGAAAAAAAGTAAAAAACCAAATTGAATAATATAACGGCTTCAAAAAGAACGAAATGCCAAACACGGAACTTTTTGGGCTCAAAACCCTTCTTCAGCCAACAACACGAACAATAAAAACATTGAATACATACATTTAAAATTTCTTCAGTCAGCAGAGAAATATTCTGGCATGGATTGTCCGTAAGTAAAAGACATTTTAAGATCCTTAAATTTAGGGAAAAGCCCGTGTCAATTGTTTTCTTTGTGGGGCCGGGAGGGGTGGGGGGACGTTATTGGGATTTAAAGGGACTCGTTTGTGGTAACTTATTTTTTTGTTGTTGTTGTATTCTTTACAAGCGTATTCTTGCAATTTTGTGTGTTATGCCTTGTTTTGGATTGTCCGTAAGTAAAAGACATATTAATATCATTATATTTAGGGAAAAGCCTGTGTAATTTGTCTTCTTGGGGGGGGGGGGACGTTATTGGGGTTTGAAGGGACTCTTTTGTGGTAAATTATTTTTTTGTTGTTGTATTCTTTACAAGCATATTCTTGCAAGTGTGTGTGTTATGTCTTTATTTGACAAATGATTATTATAATGTTATTAATTATATGAGATTGCTCTCCTACTGAGAAAAGTTTTTCTTGCAGATGATTTTTAGAATGGAGTTTTGTTCTTTCATTCTCAGGGCTTGTTTTTTTTTTCACTCTATTCACGTCTAAAATGAGTATCTCCTTCAGAGCCATTAGACCCATGGAGCCAGCGTTTATCACAGGTTCTACAGCATGAAACGGACAATAGCAATTGCTTGCTACCCTTTGGATAGGATGCTAGTCTATCACAAAGTCCTTTCCACCTGATCAAACAGACTCATCTACCCAATCACTGCTGGATGGACAGGGGGGGGGGGGGGGGGGGGTCAGAATAAAATCTTGACTGCACCTGTAATCGATCTCGGTCCCTTTGATTGTGAAGCATGTGATCTACCAACTGAGCTATCGGGACGACCCCCTGTAAAATGAGTACATGGCCATTAACAGCATTGCCACTGTAGTAGAAAAATTGCAATAGCATCTTAAATATAAAATGCCTCGTCCTACATGTTTAATGTTGCTATTAACTTAACCCCTTATTAAGCGCTTGAGCAGATTTACTTGAGATTGCCCTTCAAGCTAACGTTTGCTTTTATTTTAAATTTTATTTTTGGGGGGAGCTTTTTTTTTCTCTCTTTTACTTGCAGAAGATTTTTATAATGGAGTTTTGTTATTTTATTCTCAGAGGGTTTTTTTCACTTTACTTCAGGTGTAAAATGAGTACCTGGCCATTAAGAGCATTGTCACTGTCCGTAGAAAAATTGCTTTAGCACATTTAATGAATGTTGCTGTCAGCTATTAACACCCTTGTAAGGGCACTTTGAGAAGATTTAGTGGACATTGCACTTCATAAATGCTTAGGCTAAAGTTTGTTTTTAGTTTCATTTTGATTTGGGGGGGTTGGGTGTTTTTTCTTTCTTTTACTTTTTATTTGTAAATATTTGCTCGTACTTTTAATTTTTAAAAACATATTTATTAATATAATTTTTCTTTTGATTTGTTCCATTGGTGGTGAGGATATCGCTATCGCTGTCTTCTATCCCCCTTTATCTGTTATCCAGCTAGCTTTCTGTCTCTATCTTGAAATGAGATTACTTGCTTTGTCCTGACAATAGCTGGTGTCCTTGGCTGTGAGGAAACAGTCAAATGAATATTTAACAGTTTTAGGAGATGATTTTTTTTTTCCTTGTAAAAGCATCCCTCTGTTATGAACTTTCATATTTTTGTTTGAATGCGTAATGATCTGTAAGTGTAAAACATTTGAGTGTATTCCTCTTAGTGGGATCCTGTATTTGTGTCAGGATGAGACTTTTTTTTATCTCAAACTGAGTAACACTGCTAGTATGCTTTTGGAATCTACATCGCTCCCATATATATGTCTTGTTACCTTTGTCTTACTTATTCTCGTGTCCTTTTATTTGTAAATCTATACATTTTTTGTTCTTCTTTATATTTACTGATGCTGATATGACTTTAATGTGTTGTAAGCTTTGAAATGCCCCTAAAAAACAAACATCTGTTTATATGTTGTTGTTTTTTTTTTTGGTATATGGGTGTGTATGTGGGGGGGGGGGG
>NC_088371.1:21563886-21598886 GCF_034508935.2 Berghia stephanieae
AAAAGCAATTACTTTTTGTTTACGAAATGTGCCATCTCCCAACAAAATCGGGCAAAGTTATGGAAAGTAGGCAAATAATGGGGAGTGAACCTGAGACTAAGGGAAGTGTACACCAGTGGGGAGTGAACCTGAGACTATGGTTTTCGACGGATTTCAGCGAGTTTCACATAAAAGGAATTATTTTTTTACAAACCTGGCAATATCCGACAGATTTTGAAAGTAGGCAACAATGGGGAGTGAACCTGATTCATGGAAGTGTACACCACTGGGCAGTGAACCTGAGACTCTTGTTTTCTGCGGATTTCAGCGAGTTTCACATAAAAGCAATTACTTTTTTACGAAACCCGACGAAATCTGGCAATATCCGACAAAGCTATTGGAGTAGGCAACAGTGGGGGGTGAACCTGAGATTCATGGAAATATACACCAGTGCGGAGTGAACCTGAGACTCTGGTTTTCGTCGGGATTCAGCGAGTTTCATATAAAAGCAATTGCTTTTTTTACGAAACCCGGCAATATCCAACAAAGTTGTTGGAAGTAGACAACAGTGGGGAGTGAACCTGAGATTCATGGAAGTGTTACACCAGTGGGGAGTGAACCTGAGACTGTGGTTTTCGGTGGATTTCAGCGAGTTTCACATAAAAGCAATTACTTTTTTACGAAACCCGACGAAAACCTGGCAATATCCGAGAAAGTTATGGGAAGTAGGCAACAGTGGGGAGTGAACCTGAGACTCAGGGAAGTGTACACCAGTGGGGAGTGAACCTGAGACTCTGGTTTTCGGCGGGTTTCAGCGAGTTTCACATAAAAGCAATTACTTTTTTACAAAACCCGACTAAACCTGGCAGTATCCGACAAAGTTATTGAAGTAGGCAACAGTGGGAGTGATCCTGAGAATCAGGGAAGTGTACACTTGTGGGAATTGAACCTGGGACTCTGGATTTTGTAAAAAAGCAATACCAAGGGGGAGGGGAATTACTTTTTACGAAACCCGCCAAAAGCCGACAAAGTTATGGGAAGCAGGCAGCAGTGGGGAGTGAATCTGGGATTTGGACACCGATGAGGATTGAACCCGGGACTGCTCAGAATGTACTTTTATTTCGAAACCTACCGAAATTGTCAAAAGTTATGGGAAGTGGGCACCATTGGGCAATGAACCGGGACTCAGGGAAGTGCACACCGGTTGGGAGTGAACCTGGGACTGTGAAAAGAGGAAATCAGTGGAAATGAACCTGGGACTATGGAAGATCGATACCAGTGGGAAATGAAGCCGAACTATCGGAGTTGGGTACCAGACGAGAATGAAGCAATTACTTTTTTACGAAACCCGCCAAAACCCGCCGAAAAACCATAGTCTCGGGTTCACTCCCCCACTGTTACTTTCTTTCCATAACTTTGTCGGATATTGGCGGGTTTCGTAAAAAAGTAATTGCTTTTTTTAAAATCGAAACCCAGTCCCAGGTTCACTCCCCAATGGTGTACACTTCCCTGAGTCCCAAGTTCACTCCCCACTGCTGCCTACTTCCCATAACTTTGTCGGGTTTCGGCGTGTTTTGGCAGGTTTCGTAAAAAAAAGGAACATCCATAAAAATACCACGTGTATTCAGTAAATAGATGTCAATTGTAGTCTAATATTCAGTATCTATTTAAATTATTATTATTATTATTATTATTATTATTATTATTATTATTATTATTATTATTATTATTATTATTATTATTATATTATTATCATTATTATTATTATTATTATTATTATTATTATTATTATTATTATCATTATTATTATTATTATTATTATTATTATTATTATTATTATTATTATATTATTATTATTATTATTATTATTATTATTATTATTATTATTATTATTATTATTATTATTATTATTATTATTGTCATGTAAATTTCAATATAATACGGCAAGTAATTCTCGGAAGTACATCGCTCAATTAAAAATGAATTTATAATGAATCGGGTTTGTCTTAGATGACAAAACAAACAAACAAACAACAACAACAAGGAGAACAACAACAACAAAAAAAGCAAGATTTTAAAAAGTAATAAACAATAGAAGAGCACAATAATGAAAAACAACAACGCGATGATAACACATAAAAGATATTCGTAATAAATCGATAACTGATTAAATTACTCCAACTAGTTGATTAAAAAAAAAGCATAACCATAATCATAACAATGACGATGATGACGATTACAACAACAACGATAATAATAATAGTAAGTAAGTAATATTAATAATAATAATAATAATAATAATAATAATAATAATAATAATAATAATAATAATAATAATAATAATAATAATAAAAGAACAATAGTATATTATCAACATTAAAGTATATTTCAAGCAAATAAAATTATTAAAACAAAAGTTTAAAAAATATAAATAGACAGAAGGAATTTTAAAAAAATATTGGGAAAAAAAAAAAAAAGTTACCCTTACCGGGATTTGAACTCAGGAACCTTAAGCTCAGAGTCAAACAGCTTATATCCACCATGCCATGGTGTCACTGAACTCTTGGAGACATTTAATCATGTCTATTCAGACATTAAAAAATGTATTTGACTGCCTCTCTTATTTTGATATTTTGAACTATGTTAATTGCACGATAGCAGATATTTAAAAATTTCGATCAAAATATTTTTACAACTTTGAATCGGGCTGTCAGTTACTGCACGTGTTCAATCTGGAAGTAGGTCAGCAGTTCAACCGAGATTGTCGCACTTTTCACTCTCTCTATAAAAAAGAGTTCCTTATGGATACTGAATAGTGGCAAAGCACTATTCAGTATCTGATACTGAATAACCACTTCCTTTTCTTTTACTTCTCAATATGGCTTCTAACAGGCCGATTTTGGCTAATGAGATGCTGGGGCCGCGTTGTAGTAGTGCTAGTCTAGCACTGTGTGTTCTTCACAACGTCACGTCACGTCACTGGCCAGAATTATTTATCAAAATTTATGTTAAACATCTAAACGCTGAGTTCTGTCGTAGAACGCAAGAAGAGTTTGTGGATTGGACAAAGAAGAGAGGTCAAATATGATACACAGATCTGTGTTCATCGATATATATATAGGTTACCTTAACTTGAACGATATAAGTGTCCATATACATGAAATGGTTATAATAATAATAATAATAATAATAATAATAATAATAATAATAATAATAATAATAATAATAATAATAATAATAATATAAGCTTTTTTCATATATATTTTTGTTTCAAGCATAGTTCAAACTTGTTCAACTTTTCATCTTTATCGTACATAATAATTTTAATACATATCTTGTTTTCTAAAAAGAAATCTCAATAATTTTACACACGAATTAATACGATTAAATAGATTTTAGACTGCAGCACGGGATTAAACTTTTTTTTTTTTAAACTAAGAAATATTTTTTAATGAAAACTCAAATGGTTATAAATGGTCATAAAGCCTGGAAATATGCCATTTAAAAAATTGAAGTTAGTTAGAAATTATCATCTCAACATGTGTTTTTTAATAGAAAAAAAAAACAAAAACAAAAAAAAGAACAAAAAAACAAACAAAAACAATCAAACATCGAAAGTATAAAAGAAAAAAATTCCCTCAAAAACTACTCCTCCTTCCCACCAATAAAACATTCTATTTAGACGTACTAAAACACGAAGGTGAAATAACAAAAATGCCATAAAGATTAATAACACATAATACTATGATTGACAAGATTTTCACAAATCTCAATTCAATTAACAGATTAAAGTTTTTTTCCTTGATAATGTTTAATTGTCCTCTTTTTTCAACCCTTCACTCGATACATGATTTATTATTAGTGTATTGTTGATAATGCCATCATAAAGTAGAACCTATCCTATTATCGAGTATCAATAATTATAGTTGTTCATCATTTATTATTATTACTCATATTAGGCACTACTGCACTGGAACATTCCACACCACTCTTTATTCATATCATGATATAGACGCTACGCTTGTCACTATAATATTCTGATTATTATTTTTATTTTTGAACACTCAATACAAAATTGAAAAATATGAAATTGAAGATCGTGTTGATAAAATCTAATTAAATGATGTGTTTTTACAGTCAGAAATAGCAAAAATATTTTTTTGGCACAGTTTTTTATTTTCCAAATAGATTTCTCTTTCTGTTTTGTTTGTTTGTTTTTTTCTCCTTCTAGCACTATATCTAACTCCATTTCGGATTATTTACTCTTGCTAAGATTGATTGACCAATTTTACAACAAACCAGCACCACTTTAATCTTGTGGACGATTTTCTCTCTTTTTTCTTTTTTTTTTTAAAGTTACAGATTAATAATAATATGTGATTCTACTAATTTAACTTAAACATTTTATAACATCTCTAATGAGCCCCCCTCCCCCACCCACCCACACACAAAACACACACACTAGACATGGTGCGCGCACAATTTAAAAAAGTTTCTTCTTTCTTCTCAATTTTTTTTCTTTTTTTCTTTCTTTTTTTTTATTATTTTTTTTTTTTTTGACTTTTTGTTGTTGTTTTTGTTCAATTCATTATTGACTCATTTATTTGTCAAGTTATGACAAAAAATAATCTTGAGATTCTGCGATGATAAGAGTGATTTAATGGAAAATCTTAATTTTCATTCATTCATTCATTCATTCATTCATTCATTCATTCATTCGTTCGTTCGTTCGTTCGTTCGTTCGTTCGTTCGTTCATTCATACATTCATTCTTACAATCACTCAATCAGTCTATCAATAACCCACTCACCTACTCACTAAGTCACTCACTCACTTCATTCATATATATATGAATTCATTCATTCATTCATTCACTCACTTCATTCATTCATTGAGCCATCCATCCAGTCGTTTGTTAATTTCTGGTAAAATCATGCTATAACTATTTGCCAATGCCTATCCTGATTAATGATTTAATGTGATAATTCGTTCAAATAAAAAAGCGTATCGTATCACATTGAATATCTCTCGTGAGAGAGAGAGAGAGAGAGAGAGAGAGAGAGAGAGAGAGAGAGAGAGAGAGAGAGAGAGAGAGAGAGAGAGAGAGAGAGAGGTTTGCGTTATCAAAGGTAATAAGTAAAAGGTAATAATCGTGTAAGCCACACCAAATAGACGGAAGATAAGGTGATAAAGCACAGACTGAGGAAATGGACGTATCGTCATTAGAATCTAGGAGGTATCTGATAAGTAGAATGTTATTGCTCATCTGCTTTGTTCCTTTACGGTGTATGTATTATATGTCATCTCCTTATTGTCGGCGTTTGACACTGGGAGAGCACATAAATGTATATTGTGCTATATAAATGGTCAATGGGGGGGGGGGGGGGGGGGGGGGGGGGGGGGGGGGGGGGAGGAATGTGGGTAGGTATATATTAACAACAAACTAAAAAAACCATGAAGGAGGTTGGTGAGACGTTGAATTATAATTAATTTATAAATCGTGGAATGGGGGAGAAATATAGAAAATTTGAGAAGCTTGGCAGATAGAAAAAGGAGAAGGGAGGGGCGGTGAGAAAGAGCAGAAGAGAGAGAGAGAGAGAGAGAGAGAGAGAGAGAGAGGGAGAGAAAGAGAGGGAGAGAAAGAGAGAGATAATGATGGTACAATGAGTATATTTTACAATAAGAGAGATTTGGACAATAGAAAGAGGGTTGGGAGGGGGATGAGAGTACAAGGATGACCGGAAGGAGTAAAAATAAATAAATAGATGTTTTAGGTTTAGGCAGCGATGGTACATAAATTGATTAAATCATTTAGATATCATAATAAACCGAATGCAATAGCAGAAAGAAAAAAATAAATAGCATAACCTTTCAGTATGTGTTCTTGGAGAGAGAGAGAGAGAGAGAGAGAGAGAGAGAGAGAGAGAGAGAGAGAGAGAGAGAGAGAGAGAGAGAGAGAGAGTGGGGGGGGGGGGGGGTGGAGGGGGGGTGGAGGGGGGGGGTGCGAGGTTTAAGGGTCGGATTGTGTCTGGAATTGCGGGATTCGAACCAATGAAACTAATGGATGGCATATTATATTTAAACGCATTGCCAAGACAGGAAAACAGCTTATTAACATATGCTGGACTATATCCACTTTCAATGTGTGATTTATATGTGCATACCCACTTGCCAGTTTGTCATCGCGGTTACATCCTTATCAGTTCCCAAGGAACTTGAACTGTACAAAACACTAAAATCATAGATTATTATAACATTATTATTACATCCGTCTTCCATTTTCTTTGTCTGATCTTTCTTTATTCTCCTTGAGATCCATGGTTTTTTTTTCCTTTCTTTTATTGACACGATGCCGTGGTTCGGTCATAACCACAGATGCTATGGTCATGCATAACCACCACCTTCAGTACACGCCTACTAGCCGGATCTCTGGTGGCCTTCCATTTTGTGGGTACAGGCCTGCCCAGCACTACGAAAAATTCGTAGAGTTTTTTTTTTTTTTTTTTTTTTTTGTTTTGCTCCAGCTACAGAATAACTGCATACAAGTCTTTGACTCAATAAATCTTTTTGAAATATGAAGTTTAGTTCCTTACAACTTATTATATTCTGGACTTTGGACCATTTTTTGGATTACGATGATGAGAGCAAATTATTTATTTGTAAAACTATTTATAGCAACTTTTTCTCATTATTCCACCCGGGAAAATGATTTTTTTTTTTTTTTTTTTGGATATTTAAAGTAGGCAGGCAGCTCTGTCGCAAAGTTTTGACATATTAAAGCGTGGAATTGCACTGTTACATCGCACAACACCATCAATTTTTAATTTGATTCTGTCATAGATTGTTTTGAAAAAAGAAGAAGTTCAGAATCTGGAGGTCTCGCAATGTCAATTGGCATGAATTCAAGATAGCGATTGGTTCGAACAAATTATGTTCACTTGTAAAATGTGTACGCATTTTAATACACATAAACCTTGAAACTAACACGCAAGCGTGTTAAGTACCTTCTTCTGGCCCCGGGGAAATGAAGAAAAATTGTAGTTGCAATAATTAATATTCAAATGTGTTAACGACTTATTATAATTTAAAAGGTGTAAGTAAAACCAATTAAAAACTTTGACTTTATTTCAAACCTATACCTTTCACTTGTTAATAGTTTTTGTTGTTTGTTTTTTTATAGTTTTACTTCCCTCTTCTTCCTCTTTAAAAAAAAAAAAAATTATAAAAGACCATTGTGAGGTTTGGAAAGCTTTTACATTTTCATAGACAAAAAGCAAAACCAAAAAAAAAAAAAAAACCAAAAGAGAAAGAAATAAAAAAAAAAATAACAAAACAAATAAACAAACAAAAACAAAAACAACACAGAACAAAATTAAAATAATTAAAATAAAAAGCAAGAAGTAAATTAAATGGATGTTCCGATGACGTTCAAGAAAAACACGGATATATAGAACTAGGATTGAAGTACATAATGAGCATAATATTATAATGCATATAATAAGCTTGTTCTTTATTGATTTCCACCACTTGCTTTCTATTGTGTCCCCCTTTTCGGGTTTACATTGTTTAATATTACAACATTTTAATGATGTTGTACACTCTTTTAACTCATATGAAACTTAATGAACGGTCCCTGGAAACGAGAGACTTCTTTCATTCAGAGAACGGACGATTTTCACTAGTCCACTTAGGTTCAACTCATAATTTTACAAGTTAATTAAATTAAGGAATTAACTTTTCTGAAAGAGGACTCTTCATTTTTTTTTTTCTGTTATTTTATATTATTTTTCTTTTCATGAAAAAAAAAAAAACAATAAAAATTACAGACCTGCCTGCTTCTACGAAAAATAAAAAAAAGAATTACGTAGATCTACGAATTTTGTGCTCCATCATCTGTAGATCAATAAAAAAAAAAGATCAGATTCAATCAATCTTGTCGAATTTTTTTTTTTTAATATGGCAATAGATTATTTTATAAGAGTGATTAGAACTTATGAATGTTTTTCAATCTTTAATTTGATTGTTTGTTTTTGTCTTTGTGATGTATTTTATTTATTCTTTATCTATCTCTCTCTCTCTCTCTCACGCCCTCTTTCTCCCTTGCCACCACCCCTTCTCCCCTCCCGCTTTCACTCTCTCACACTCTCTCTCTCTCTCTCTCTCTCTCTCTCTCTCTCTCTCTCTCTCTCTCTCTCTCGTTTCCTTTGTTCTGATTCCACGTACACCATGATTTATTCAATAATAATTTTGGGTCATCCGCTCCCTTGACATTTATTATTATCCCCTCAATCTAATCTCTCCCCTCTCTCTCTCTCTCTCTCTCTCTCTCTCTCTCTCTCTCTCTCTCTCTCTCTCTCTCTCTCTCTCTCTATCTATCTATCTATCTATCTTTCTCTCTATCTTTTTTCTTTTTTCTTTTCCTTCCGCTCTAGCACTTGTATTGATTTAAAACGTTTGTTTTGTATTGTGCAATACTATTATACGTATTTACACTTATATGTATCTAGGTGTGCATCAATAACATTATGTCTATTTATAGGCCGTGACATACACACTAACTACATTTCCACGTAGGGCTAGGTGCTCCATAACGACACGGTGTATTTTATTATACATAATAACTCGTACCTACTGGTGGTTTGACCTTTTAACGAAGTAGGGAGGTGTAGTGTGCATGTTCCCGTTTTTGGTTTGAGTCCGTGGTGGTGTGGGATTAAGTGGGTCTTTTTGCCAACGACATACCTAATCTTTGCTGTTCAATTGCTCTTTACCTTTACCTACTAACCAGTACTATTATGGTAGTTTCTGGTCTTTACTTTATCACCTATTTTGGTTCTCTCCCTCACTCCCCCCCCCCCCTCTCTCTCTCTCTCTCTCTCTCTCTCTCTCTCTCTCTCTCTCTCTCGCTCTCTTTCTTTCTCTCTGTATTCCCTCTCTATTTTCACCCTCGATCGTCAAACACCCATCCACTACTCCTCTTTGACTCCCCCCCCCCACTTTTTTTCTCCTCTCCATCAATCTCTCACTGTTATTCTCTCTCTCTCTCTCTCTCTCTCTCTCTCTCTCTCTCTCTCTCTCTCTCTCTCTCTGTGTGTCTCAGACACACCCACAGACACCCACACACACCCACACACACATACACACACGGCATATTCACACAAATACCACACACAGAGAGATATCGTTTCCGTATTTAATCAAAGGAATTTGATACAAATTTTATAATTGTGAAATATTTAGCTTTTAATTTCTAAAAAACTGAAAGATCGTTAAATTTCTTTTTTTTTTATTTCAAAAATTGCTAAATATTCTTGTACCAAATAATATTATGTACTTATATTTTGAAAATAGGAGAGGGGTGATCTAGACAAAGGATACGGCTGAAAATCAATGGATTTACGAGTAAACCACAGGGGAATAAAATATGAATGAATGAATTTTGACTTGGTGCCATTCAATTGGGTAAGGATGGGGGTAAAGAGGGATCCTGGGATTTCTTTTAGGAGGGGAAGGGTGATGGGGTGGGTTAGGCAGTTAAGTTAGGAGGGTTTTGGGGTTGGGTGGAGAAAGGGGGCGGGGGTGGGGGGGGGGTTGATATTGAAGAGGGGGTTGGTTCGGGAGATAGAACGAGAATCCAGAAATGAGAGCAGCAGTTTAGCACACTGGGGTCTCATCTCATCTCATATCGACGCTCATTCATTGATTTTTGCCTTACCCCTTCTTCTCTCTCCCAAATAATAATTAGGATGTGTTTGTATGTGTGTGAGGTAGTGATGTGTGTGTGTGTGTGTGTGTGTGTGTGTGTGTGTGTGTTGGGGGGGGGGGGGTTCATGTGTATGAAGGAAAACAAGAAGAGTGTATTTATGTGTGTCTGTGAGCGTGTGTTATATGTACGTTACCCCCTCTCAAAATATCCATACTGACGGATTTGCCTCTCCGATGTCCGTTCAAAGATGAAATCCCCATGTTTGCGCCCCCCCCCCCCCCCCCCATCAATTACATTAATTCAAACCTTGCTCGTTATTCCTTTTTCCTATTCTCTTTCATTCTTTTTCTTTCGTTACCTCTCTTACACTCTCTTTACATCTTTTCTTATTCTATACTCTCTCTCTCTCTCTCTCTCTCTCTCTCTCTCTCTCTCTCTCACTCTCTTACTCACACACACACACTCTTTCTCTCAAAAACAAAACAAAACACACACTATCCCTCTCTCTTCCTCTTTCTCTCTATCTCTATCTCTCTCTTTCTCTCACGCACTCTCTCTCTTTCTCTCTCTCTCTCTCTCTCTCTCTCTCTCTCTCTCTCACCTATCCCCATTTTATCTCTTTCCTCTAACGCCTTACAAGCGTCATTTCTCGTCCTGCACGTTAAATGTTGCTGTTGGCTTGGGACCCTTTGTAAAGCGCTTTGAGCACGTTTAGTGGATATTTCGCTTTATAAAATGATATGCTCAAGTTTGTTTGTTTTTTATTTTGGTGTCTTTATTTTTTAATATGATTTTATCAAGAGAATTGGTAACATGAAAAACATAATCTTTTAAGTTTACCTATAATCATAATTATTTATCTCCGGTATTGTAACCCTTATTTTTGTTTTCCCTACTCTACCACACGTGTTTTCGGTGATGTCAAGTGATCATGTGTGTGTATGTGTATATATGTGTGTGTGTGTGTGTGTGCGCGTGTGTGTGTATTTATATATGTGTGTAATAACAAGTGTATCACTATAGGCTGTAGAAGTGGTAATGTTGATGATATTATTATGTATGTCAATAGATGGAGAAACAAGTGGTCTTTTCCTGTCTCGCCTTTCAACCTGGGCAAGGTAAACACTAAACACAGGTCCTTAGAATCCTCCACTCCATCTCTCCAGATGTGTGTGTGTGTGTGTGTGTGTGTGTATGTGTGTGTGTGTGTGTGTGAGAGAGAGAGAGAGAGAGAGAGAGAGAGAGAGAGAGAGAGAATGTTACTTATTTGCCTACTTACCTCTCTTTGTCCACATTCATAGGTCTTATGCACCATTATTCATGATGATAATAAGGTCCACATACACATAAGCCAAAGCATAGAGCTCTTATGATTTGGATATAGGTATTATAGGTTATGATTTTACAGTTATTTTTAGCCACACTTACTGTCAGTTTCTGTTGGGACATAATACACTAGCAATATATCCTCTGGATAGAACTTCTTTTTGGTAGTATGTGCTGCGTTCATGACGTAAATCTCAAGTAGGCCATGGCTGAGTCTCAAACTGGACAGACTAACGGGTACTACTAAGAAATTAAATGTCTGAATGTAGGAAAGGGAACCACTGGCTGTTTTCAATTGAATATTATTATAATTTTCTTTTTGATTTTCACTTTTTCTCTCAGATTGCTCCTTAATAATTTTACCTATTTACTTATATCATTTGCTTAAAGTTGCTTGTAAAGCGTTTTGAAGTGTTTTTACTGGTTTTTGCGCTCAAGTTTTTTTTTTCTTCGTTTGTTTTTGTTTGTTTTTATTTTCTTATTGCGAATGTCAAAATTCGGTGATCGATGGTTCGGGGTCGTCAAAGGTGTCAAGTGCCTTCTTAGAAAGCTTATCCTTTTGGTTTTGTACACATCGATACTAATAATTTACCTCCCTTGTCCTTTTCACTTTGTAAAAAAAAAAAATGAATGTCCCAACTTCAGACTGAGTGAGTTCTTGTTGATGATAGTTATTATTACATTTTTTTGGTTTTCTTGGCGGTTCTATCCTTTTACGGAGAAATACATGTACAACGTTTGGAAAAGTCTGTTTATTTATTTATTTAATTAATTAATTTATTAATTTATTTATTTATTCATTTATTTATTTATTTATTTATTTATTTATTTATTTATTTATTTATTTATTTATTTATTTATTTATTTGTTTACAGTTAAATTTAAAGTTGATTTCCACAACGTTTACAAGTTTTCAGGGAAAATTGCTGTAAAATACACTGATGTTGAATACATCGCTTGTTATGTTACTGTATGTATACCATATCATAATTATTCCTAATGATATATTTGACCATAAAAACGTTATTATTCCTATATATGATTGTTTATATCTTTACCTGTTCACGATTTCTCACCCAGCTCCAATTAGTTTGCGCGTCGCCATCTCCGTCATCAACATAGTCAGAAATTGTATGGATCAAGATCTTTACGACTGGCAGGTGATCACTCCTCTGTTTTACATTGTAGTACAACAACACTAGTCGTTTATTAACACCCTTGTTTTCATACTAAAAACACTCACATTGTAACAAACGTTTGGTCAGAATTTTTGCGAGTGTTTGTTGTAAGACACCAAAACGTTGATTTTGGCGATTTGTAAAATGTGACCAATCTTATCAAAATGATGATAATATGTCAGGGTGAATCGGACGCTTAAAATCCATCCTTTAACTTGTCTTATGTCTTATGCCTCTTGGCTCCTGGCGGAGCATAGGGCCTCAACAGCACTCTTCCATCTTCTTCTGTCCTTGGCACAGACCTTTGCCTCACTCCAGGTTAGATTGGATGGAGACGCACAAATATTGGTGAAGGCTTCTCCTCCAAATCTGTTTTGGACGACCCCGTTTCCTCTTGAACCTTTAACTTAATTTGTAATATTTTTAGATAAAATAAATGTAGTCGTGTCGTTTGGTTGAATTACATCTGCACTTTGCAGATATTTAACCACTCAATGCAAGTGCCATCAGCCTTGTGGATCATCTAATAGTATTATCCAACTGTTGCTGTATTAATTTGGGCATTGTGCGATAAAGTTGTCCATGTTTTTTTTTGTCTGATGGCATGTGCGAAAAGGGCAGTTTGGGGAAGTTTTGTATCCCCAACGATACAACTTCGAGATGGATGGCAAAAAAGTCCCCCAAAAAACCAATAACAAAGACCTGATGACGTCAACTTCGTTCTATCTATAAATTCAATTTTCAGCATCTAGTTCTTTTCCGACATAATATCGCTTTGAGACGATGGGCTAGGTCACAAATGTGTGTAATTGTGTGTGTGTGTGTGTGTGTGTGTGTGTGTGTTTGTGTGTATGTTTTGCAGTGATTAGATTTAATAATTTCTCTCCTTTCTTGGACTGCAGCTGTCAATAAATGAGCCTTTCCAATAACAACATTCAGTCGTTAGCAGTTGATGATGAATGTGCGACTAAAACCTTTAAATTTTGACAATGAGTCAATGGTCATGCCTGACTGAATGATGAATGCTGTGATCTCTATCTTCTTAACAACACGATGTATTTAAAAACTGTTTGTTAATAATGTAGCAAAAATATTAGAACATGTCATGGAAACCAGAAATTTAAATGTTGACGATTTGTGTCTTTGTTGTCAGGGTGTATGCAGTATGTAGGAATGCATTCCTGTGATTTTTGATTTGTATTTTTAGTTACTTATCTTTTCCCCAATACTAACAACAATGGTAACAGTTGTATTAAAATGGAGAGAAAAATAAAACGAGTAAATTTTATGTGACTCATATAAATGTTTGTGTTGTTCCCCTTTTACACGAGTCACATTTACTCACTTAAATTTTCTATCAATTTTATTGGCTCATTTAGGCACCTTTAGCATTCAATCTTATTAAGAAAAGTGTAACAGATCCGAACCAGAAAGTGACCAGATTTCTCCGTTTTTTAATTGTTTGTTGGAAAGGGGGGGGGGGGGTTCAGTGATGAGATTAATAATACTCCAATACTCCCACCTCCAGCTCTACTGCAATATTATGATATAGTGCTTGATAAATTAAATGTCTGTGGTTCCAACATTGTTTTCACTAATTTTTACCACTAATAGGTACCCAACCTCACGACTCTAACCTCCAACCCCTAAATTGCTTTAGTTTTCGCCACCAAATTCCCTCCCCATTCCCTTTTTTGTTTCCTACATGTCTCAATCGCACCTTTTGATTTAAGTTTAGCAGTACTGAATGCACCCCCCCCCCCCCCTTCCCAACTCTTGTCACCGTCATCATTATTTACTATAGAAGTTTCTAACCACCATATGCATCACCAGTGTATTCTTATATTCTAACAAGTTTTTTGGGGGGTTTAGTTAAAGACTAAACAACAACCTACTGTGTACTTTTTTAATGTCAGGACACATTTAATTAAGTATGTCCTCCATCTGGGGAGTTGGAACCAATTTAACTACAGGTTAAGTTTGTGTTTAGTGACATGCCTATTTCATTAAAAAAAAAAAACAAAAAAAGACCCAACTTTTCTTCAGTTTTCAATGCAATAATAACGTCTTTTAAAAAAAATAATGATATTTTGTAATTAAAATGTAATAAGTAATAAATGTTAAATCACAGGGCCACAAAGCACCCAGTTTCGTATTTATTTAGGCCTCAAATGAATGCTTTACTTTAAACAATTGATTAATAAAATTATTAATTTATTTGACAGTTCAAATATTTTATTAATTTGATGATTAATTAATTAATTAATTTGGTTAACTTATTTATTTCATATACCTACAGGTGTCTTTGATATATATATATATATATATATATATATATATATATATATATATATATATATATATATATATATATATATATATATATATATATATATATATATATATATATATATATATATATATATAATTTATTTACATTTTCCCTTATGTAAAGACTAATGAACCATCCCGTTTAAAGAAGAAAAAAATTGATGATAAAAACATCCTCTCTCTCTCTCTATATCTCTCTCTCTCTCTCTCTCTCTCTCTCTCTAATCCCATATAATATAATATCAAATTACTGTATGTATTATATTATTCAGGGAAAAGCCGTCTATAGATTTCAAACAATAGCAATCTCTATATATATCAACAAAGCCCACTTGAGGCCATAAGCTGCCAATATCCGGGTCCTTTATTATTATTCTTCATTGCTTACCATTAGTCTACCTTTATGTCTGTTATTTATTGTGCATCGGTTTGAATCTTAAGCTTCTCGGTGACCTATGGACAACTTTGAATGGTACAAACTGAACCAGCGGTATTAAATTATTCCCCATTCATCTTCTATACTTTCCCCATCTCCATCATCTTCTCTTTTTTTTTGTCATCAACACTATCATTGAAATCATCATCATTGTCATTGTCTATTTTTTGTCGTCATCGTCGTCGTCATCATCAGCATCATCATTATCATCAACAATAACAACATCGTCGTCAAATATTTCACTTGTTTATAATCTGATTTATGTAATTACTAATGAACCATCCAGTTTAAAGAAAAGAAATAAATTGATGATACCCCCCCCCCCAAAAAAAAAAAAAAAATACAAACATAAATAAAACTAAACAAACTAAACTAAACAAAACAAAACAAACAAACGAGCAAAGACAAAATTTAAAAGCAGGAAGGGAAAACTCCCCATCTTCTCCATCTTTCTCCTATTCTTCTTTCTCGTAGACTTCTACCTGTCCACTGTTCACACTAGAGTTGTGATCAGTGGTCAGATAAACCAGTGGGCAGACAATCACATATTCAGGTAGGAAAAACCTGGACGGTTAAATTTAGTCATCGTATATTATTATTATTATTATTATTATTATTATTATTATTATTATTATTATTATTATTATTATTATTATTATATTATTATTATTATTATTATTATTATTATTATTATTATTATTATTATTATTATTGTTATTGTTATTATCATTATCATTATCATTATTATTATTATTATTATTATTATTATTATTATTATTATTATTATTATTATTATTATTATTATTATTATTATTATTATTATTATTATTATTATTATTATTATTATTATTATTGATCTTGGTGTAAACTTGTGTAGTGACATCACAGCAGATTACAGGTGAATCAATGAATGGAAGGCGGGTCTCAACGGTAACAACCGCAGCAGCAGCAGCAGCAGCAGACGAAAGCAGGAAGGAAGTAGTCGTCAGGTAAGCGACGACCCGAGGACGGGCCAATCATTGGCCCGATCACGACCAGGTAGCAAACGGGGGCGGGGCTACCTCCTACCTTTGGTTACACCACGCCGTTTAGTTTGTTGTCTGACAGTACAGTGTGGCTGGCAGGTTGCATTGGTTGATCAATGACTGATCATTGATTTCACTGATCAGATAACGGTGACTTTTTTGAAGTTTTGATTTCATTATTGCGTATGCCTCTCCTCAGGTTGATGTCATACTAATGTTTGTTGTTTGCTCGTTGTTCATGCGGCTATGTCGTGGTCTAGTGGTATGACACTCGCTTTCGGATCGGAAAATCCTGGGTTCGAGCCTCGCGCTCGGCGCATAGTTGAGTCATTGGTAAAGGCTCTTTACTCACTTTCTCTCGCCTACTCAGGTGTAAATTGAGTACCTGACCGTTAACAGCGTTGTCTTTGTCCGAAAAATTGTAATATCGCATAACAGGCGTCAAGTCCCGTCCTATTTGTTAAATGTTGCTGTTGGTCAGGGATTCCTTGTAAGGCGCTTTGAGCACATTTAGTGGATATTGCGCTATATAAAGATCAAGTTTTTAAAATTATTTTTATAATTTTTTTATTTTTTTTTTTTGGTTTGTTTGTGTGACAGATAGTTAGCCGACTCAGGCTGATCGTTGATTTCACTGATCAGATAACGGTGACTTTTTTGAAGTTTTGATTTCATTATTGCGGCTCCTCAGGTTGATGTCATACTAATGTTTGTTAGGGAGGCCTTCCGAAAGGAGGGGGTTTGGGAGGGGGGGGGGAGGGGGGACTTGTCTGACAAGAAATAGAAAAATAACCATTTTCAGCGGTTAACTATGGGATTATCTCATGGTAGTTTATTTATTTGTTATTCATTTATTTATTTATTTTAATTCATTATGTTAATTGATTGATTAATTTATTGGTTTATCGATTCGTCTACTTTTTTATTTGTTTACTTATTTATGTATTTGGTCATTTATTTCTTTGTTTATTTACTTATTAACAAGTTAATTTAGCTTTTATATAGTGCAATAACCACTAAATAAGGGGTCTCTAACGAACAGCAACACTGAACATGTAGGACGAGACATGGCGCTTATTAGGCGATTTTATAGTAATATTTCCGACAGAGACAACGCTGTTAACAGCCATGTACTCATTTTTCACCTGAGTACGTTGCGAGAATGTGAGAAAAGAGCCTTTTTTCAAGGACTCAAACTACGCGCCTCTCGGGGGGACTCAAACCTAGGACCTTCCGATCCCAATGCGAGTGTCACACCACTAGACCATAAGATAGTAACAAGATATTATTTATTTATTTATTTATTTATTTTATTCGTTTATTATTTTATTTATTGGGCAATTAGACGTAGTAGACCAAATGTATGAAGGGTTAGATGACTGGATGGGGTTCCTGACCTCCCATAATGGGCAAGGAGCTACTTGCTGCGTCTTCTATCCCCCTATGTCTGTTTGCCAATTGCTTTCTGTCCTTGTCTTGGAATGAGATTACTTGGTTTTGTCATGTCCCTGGCCGGAGTCCTTGGCTGGCAGTGAAACAGTTGAATGTATAGTTATATTTTTAGGAGATGCTATTTTCTTCATTGTAATTTATCATCTCTCTGTTATGTACTGTTATTTTTTGAATTTTAAACATATGATTTGTAAACATTTGAGTGTATTCCTCTTAGTGGGATCTTGTGCTGGTGTATGGTTGAGACGTTTAGGTGATCTCAAACTAAGTACACTAAAAGTGTGCTCTTGGAATCTAAATCTGTTCCCTATTTGAACCACTTACTTTTTCTTCAAGTACTTTTAATTGTACATCAAGAAAGTCTTTACCATCCAATTTTCTTCCTTTTTTTTTTTTTTTATTTTTTTACTGGCGCTGATATAACCTAAATGTGTTGTAAGCGCCGTAAAGCCCTTAAAAACAAACAAAAACAAAGGGTGGGATGACTGATGGTGGGATGAAGGAATGAATGGATTGATGGCTTGGTCGATGAGTGGATAGGTAAGTGAATAGGTACTTGCTGTTTCTGAATTGATGAATAGATGAATGGACGACGTACGGACGAATAGAGGTATGAATTGATTGATGTACAATGTACATCACGGTAAGGGTAAGAGGTGCTAAAGGACAATCCATTATTGATTTATTTGAGCGTATGTCAAGAGGCACTTAGAAACACGGCGGGGACACAAAAAAAAAAAAAACCAGAGAGAGAGAGAGAGAGAGAGAGAGAGAGAGAGAGAGAGAGAGAGAGAGAGAGAGAGAGAGAGAGATGGGGGGGGGGGGGGGGGCTAGTCAGTTGTTCCAGATTGCTTTGGCTGGTTTTGAGTGGCATTCAGGTTTTTTTTACCAAAATTTGAGCTATCAAAGTATTTGAGGTTGAGCACTCGCGTCATACGCAAAGGGTCTGTGATCGATCCCGGGTGCAGTCGAGATTTTAAAAAATTTTTGATTCCCCCTGTCTACCCAGCAGTGAATGGGGAGCAGGGTCTGTTAGATCTGGCGGAAAGTACTTTGCGATGAACTAATGTCCTATCCATCATGTAACAAGCAATTGCGATTGTCCGTTTCACGTTTTTAAAAAAAAAAAAAGAAACCGGGATAAACTCCGGCTCCATGGGCATAATATAATGGCTCTGAAGGACTTTTTTACTACAATTTGTACTAGGTACTCCAGTGATGAAAAGGCTTCAATGGACGACAGCAATACAAAACATGACCGCTTCGGGAACATAATACGTATCTTCATCAGCAAAAGAAACAATTGACATTGTCAGTTTAGTAAAGTTCCACACAGCCGATCATGATCCTGGTTTGGTTTACATACCTCACACGCAATGGATTTAGTTTGGATGACTTCACACAGTCAATTCAGACCTGCCAACCCTTTACATTCCAAAAGTGGAATCAGAAGGTCAGAAAATAGGAATTTGAGACAAAAATTAGGAATTTCTTAACAATGGATAGTCTTGTATCAAAATGACCACCAACTTTGCCACCAAACACATAAAGACAGTATTCCGGTCAGCTGACAAAACTATATATATCACATCTATTAGGTAATGGAATGGGGAAGGGGGAAAGGAGTACAATTAATTTTCCTACTTCGCTCCCTTTTGGCAATCATTAAAAAAAAAAAACCCTTCGAAAATCGGAAATTTAGAGACAATGGCGGAATTGCGGAAGAGGAAGAATCACAAAAGGAATGATTCCGCCAAAAGCGGAAGGGTTAACAGCCTATGTCAATTTCTATTGTAAATAATATATATTTAGATATTATCCTTAAATATCAAAGGCAATGTCCGACCTTTCGGCATTACCTACATAATATGAACACTTACAGAGCTCCCTTATAAGATTCTTTCTTTTTTTATTATTATTAAAAAAAACAAACAAATACCCAAACAACAACAACAGACCAACCAACCAGACAAACAAAAATAAAATAAAAACTTGATTTTGAATAATCAATCACGACTGTCTACCCCCCACCCCCCAAACACACAATGGTATAATATACTATATCCTTCCTTTTTTAAAATATTAATTTATCTCATTTTATTTTTGTTCGTTCATTTATTATGGTATTATTATCCATCATCACAGCATCGGGAATGGAAATAGCAAACAAGATGTAGAAGTAAAAGGTTGCTTAAGATTTGATGTTCTGGCCGTGTCTGTGCTGCCAGTGCTATTCTTTGTCTTGACACCAACATCATTGTCTTGGCAATGGCTATTGTCCTCATCCATCTGTCTGATGAGTGACCAGCGGTCAGTTCTCATGGCATTTCACATACCCTGCACCACCCCGTACCAGCAGCAAAAAAAATGGCCGCTGATGTCCAGTTGCACTTTCCCTCGGGTAAACCGAACCTTTCCTTTGGTTTCGTCAGGCATTCGGGCACAGAAAGAAGCAACTGCACGTCTCTATAATAATAATAATAATAATAATAATAATGATGATGATGATGATGATGATGATGATGATGATGATGATGATGATGATGATGATGATGATGATGATGATGATGATGATGATGATGATGATGATGATGATGATGATGATGATGATGATGATGATGATGATGATGATAATAATAATAATAATAATAATAATAATAACAATAATATAATAATTATAATGATAATGATAATGATAATGATAATAATAATATAATAATAATAATAATAATAATAATAATAATAATAATAATAATAATAATAATAATAATAATAATAATAATAATAATGATAATAATCGTGATAATAATAATAATGATAATAATAATAATGGTGATGATGACAATGACGATGATGATAACATTGGAAACTGAGAGGTCACTAATAAATGGTCATCTCATCATCGTATTTTCGTATTTTACTTCACACAAACACACGGTCAAACACACACACACACACACACACACACACTATATATATATATATATATATATTATATATATATATATATATATATGTATATATCAAACTGATACCTTAAGCTCTTCTTTTTTTTCCTTCTTGAAATAATGGATCACCAATTTGGAAGAAGCCAAAAATAGTAATTGGAAAAGGCGCCCCCTCGAAGCAGGCTTAAAATATAGCCGTCAACTTCCTGAATCTCTGGATTTTGGACATCATATTGATTTAGGCCCTTCTGTCTGACCAGCGATTATGGCCGTGAGTGGTCAGTTTTAATTGATGACAGTCTCGATGGTTCTTAGTTTGTATTTGGTTGGCCGGTGAATGAAAAGACGACAGAATGGAAACCGGTTTTTACCTTGCTTACAACGTTTGGGATATGGGGTGGTTTGAATCGTCTTAGGGAAAACGGATTTGAATTAGGAATCACAGAAAACCAATGAATGGTATGAATGAATGGAGAGACCCCTTTAACATTGGTGTAAAATGCACATGCCGAGGTGGTGAGTGCAAGTTGGTTTTAAATGCTCGCCATTCAATTATTGTTATTATTGTTAGCATTGGTGTAAAATACACGTGCCCAGAAGGTGAAGGTGAGTTTGTTTTAAATGCTCGCTGTTCATTGTTAAGCTTCAAGATGTCCACACATAGGGGATGACCAGTACCGTGTGTTCGGCCGTACTCTGCCAAATCACATTTTAAACAAATTTGGCCTGAAAAACTCGTCCTCAAAATATTGATCAATTAAAATGGCCCTCGCCTTGTAAAACACTCTCAATCCTTAGATTTAAAGAGGAACTTTAAGGAAGTCTCAGGTTTGATATTTTCTAACAAGATGAAGATATTATCAATTGATCGATATATGAAGGATGAATTTTCTGGCTAATTTTTTTTTTTTAATGCTATTTTCTTTAAAGTTCAGAGATGGCAGTGTTGTGATCAGATGTTATCGGGTTGTGATCTGCTGATCTCAAAGGTCTACTACCCGGGAGATAAAGGAAACAGTATTGTGGAAAGTAACGAATATTTGGAATGGATGAAAATGCAGTATTATTTACTATAATATTATTTGATTGTTTCAATAATGTTATCTGGCCTTAGCGTAAACTCGTATAATTTTACTTCCTCTAGTTAACATGGGTGGTGAGACATCTTGATCGTAATTTTCCTAAGGAACTGTTCAGAGCATATTTTCCTAAGGATTGGATGGTAACGAAATGCTTCCGTGTAGGCGTCAGTTTACGACAGGATGTACGTCGTCGTAGTATTAGTTGTTGTTGTTATTGTAATCCCTCGGAACAACCCTTCTTTTGTTGATACAGGTCGTATCAGATCATGCACCTATGGCCCGGAAGTTTGAATTAAACTACTTAGTGTGGGTGTTATTGTGAGAAAGGCATCAATCTTGTTTTCTCCGTAAACTTATAAGCAAAGTAGGATCCCTGTATTCTACGGGAGTGACTTTGTTATGGTATGGCTTGATTGATATCTCGTAACTATGGGGCTGACGAATTTATTTATCCTTGATATGAGGATGTCCGGTATCAGGATGGGTTGTTGTTGTCCATGATTATGGAATCTGGGGGAGTTTTAAGGAATTTCAGATGTTTACGGATATGACTAACATCCGGTTGTGTGGGTAGAATTTTGCTTCGTTTGCTTGATTTTTGCCTATAAATGCCAGAGTTTTGAGCAGTTTCTTCAGACCACTCAGCGGAGTCTTTTAGGCTCATTGTCTCTAAAGAGACCACTCAGCGGAGTCTTTTAGGCTCATTGTCTCAAAAGAGACCAGACAGCGGAGTCTTTTAGGCTCATAGTCTCTAAGCGATAACCACAGCGGAGTCTTTTAGGCTCATTTGTTTAACTCTTGTGTAGAGTTGGATTAAAGTCTTGTGTAGACTTTGTAGTGCTCAAAGTTCGAGCTGAAACACGTTTTGTGTTAACTCTTGTGTAGAGTGTGATTTAAGTCTTGTGTAGACTTTGTGGTGCTCAAAGTTTGAGCTGAATCAAGTTGTGTTATAACTCTTGTGTAGAGTTTGATTAAAGTCTTGTGTAGACTTAATTTGTGATTTCAATAATCTGTTCGGCTCTGGTGAGATTTTGAATAATATGTTGTGATTACAATTATGATTGTGTTTTGATATCAATATCATAATATCACTTTAAATTTTGATTCTCAATTAATTAATCAGATAATGAAATTAATTGTGTAATATATTCTTGTTGTAAAGAAAATAAGCTTTTCTTGCTATAAAGCATTATTATTTCATATCTACAAAGTAAAGCAATATTAATCAACATTAATAAATTGATTTGTTAAAGTAAAATAATATTTACTCATTTAAAGTAAACATATTGAGTGAGTTCGAATATAGATAGAGTTATATTCGTATGATTATCATATTATAACAAAATCATTTTCTTTCTTTAAAGTGAATGAGCAGTTGGAGGCTGGGCTTTAACAAGCCAACTTTAGGCTATACGCTCATAGCTTGACACTAATAGAAACTGAACATTTGCCTGTTTTATAAGTTACCTGTGAAGAACCATTTGCTTATTTTAATATCAGAACATTGAGAAACAATTGATCTGTTTATGAATACTGTGAAATCAGAACAATTTCAAGAAGAGACAAATTAACAATATTAGAACAACCTTACAGTTTTTGTTGAATATCAAGGACACTCTTTTGGCTTTCTTCTACACGTCTGGATTGTGTTTAGTTAGTTAGTTAATTATTAGTTGCCTGTATGACTGTGATGGTTGCAACCTATTTGTGAGATTGTCTGATGTGGTAGCGGTTTGGTAAAGTATTGATAATTAATTGATTTAATTATATATTTTCATATCGCTTTCATATCATATTCATCATCACACATCTCCATCAATTTGTCATCCATCCATTTGATTTCATACTTATTACATCTATCATTTCATCTTTATATCTCATAATATCTTTGTTATATTGTAATAAAATATATCTTCATTTAGCTTCAAAACCTTTATCAACGTATTGTGTTTGGTTATTGATCGGTGTCGTAGCTTGAATATAGCACACATAAACAAGGTTGCAAACTGCGCTACATAAGCATACGGTTTACGTGCGCACTTTGTGACATGGATGATGATTCAATATGTTGACTTCCTACCCACTCAAACATAAAAACGTATATATATATATTTATATATATATATATATATATATATATATATAATATATATATATATATATATATATCTCACTCTCTCTCTCACTCTCTCTCTCTCTCTCTCTCTCTCTTTCTTCTCTTCTCTCTCTCTCTCTCTCTCCTCTCTCATTTTTATCTCTTCCTCTCTCTCTCCCCCTCTCTCTCTCTCTCTCTCTCTCTCTCTCTCTCTCTTACCAGCGGGATACACTCGCACTTGTCATGATTTTGAACCACAATTAAAGAAACTCATTACCTACGAACGCGATAGATGTCCTCGAAGAAACTAAATTCATTCTTTTCAGTGCATGATAATAATAATATATAAACTTTACCACAATCTCGGCTTTTGGCCATAAACTTCATTTAGTTTGAAGGATCTGTTTTATGTTTTATCTTTTAATGCGGTGGGTTCAATATCTTATAATTCATAAACAATAGGTATCTAGAATCTGACAATTGGATACACATACAATTAGGAGATAGATAGATAGATAAATAGATAGAGAGTCTTTCGAAAAGTTAGATATGAAGTGAGTAGAAAAGTGCCAGAAGACAATAGAGAATAAAAATTTATATGACTTGGGTTTGATACGAATATTTTTGTGTTCGTGGATAGCTCAGACGGTAGAGCCACGCTCTCACCTGCCAATAAGGTCGCAGGTTCAAACCCCACCACCGCCGCGAAAAATTTTTTTATTCTCTATTGTCTTCTGGCACTTTTCTACTCACTTCATATCTTGTTGTTACCAACATAAGTGCCTGCTCCACTCACTTTTCTTTCGAATAGTTGACACATTCTGTATTTGAATCGATCTCCTTTATTCTTACTTATTCTTGGACTATAAATTTTATCATTTAAAAAACTTATGCACTTCATTCTAAGCATATCAGTTTTTTTGTTGTTGTATTTTTGTGTGTGTTTGTTTATTGTTGTTGTTGTTGTTGTTTTACTTCCGTCTTTGGTTTTGTTCAATGTCCGTCTCGGATGGTTCAATTTAAGTATGACTTTAAAAGAGAACAAAAGCCAAAAAAAAAAAAATCAAAAAATCTCAACAACCCCCCCCCCCCCCCCCCCAAAAGAAACAAAAAAAAAAAAAAAAAAAACAACAAACAAACAAAACAAAACAACAAACAAACAAAACAAAACAGCAGCAAATAAAAACATAAACTTACAAAAATTAACAACAAAACAAACATACAAAAACAAACAATATCAGTTGGTTTTTTTTCGTTGCAGTTATTTTTAATAATATTTTTCCCTTATTTTTTTCTCTGGCTAGCTGTTTTTATGTGAAATAATACGTGATTTTTAGGAACAAGAACAAGGAAGGGGGGTAATGCCCAAAGGGGTTGATGATAATTATAATGATCCATGCTGACTGCACAAACACACATCCACATCCAATAGATACTCACATGCACACACAGACACACACACACACAGACACTCACTCAATTATCACCCCCCCCCCCCCCCCCCCCATTCACCCCATGCTTGCTATGACTATACGCCACTCACTCACTGCATGCGTGCATGTGTGTGTGTATTTGTATGCGTGTGTGTGTGTGTGTGTGTGTGTTTGTGCACCTCTTTTTTTGTTCTAAACTCCCCCTCCCTAACACCCTTCTTTGTTTTTCTGTGTGTTTTTTTGTTTTGTTTGTTACTATTTTGTAACCCTTGAGATTTCCGTCACCCCTAAAGTCCTTGATTCCACTGCCTCTTATTCCGTTCCGGCGAGCACTGACAAAAAGTCTTTGTTGCCATCTCTCCTGTCTTCTAGCTCATTATCATTAAACCAAAGTTGTTTCTTTTTCTTTTTAAAAATACTTCTTGTTGTTGCTGTTGTTATTATTATTGTTGTTGTTGTTGTCGTTGTTTTTATTGTTGTTTTTTGTTTTGTTTTGATTTGATTTATTTGTTTTGGGCTTACCAAAAGTTCTGTTTGAATCTCTTATTCGTTGATCGATAAGTTCCTCCCTGTAGTGTAAGGGAAATGATTTACGAAAAAAAAAAATACAGTACCTACTCAATCGGTTTGGGTTACTACTTTGTTTTATGATTGGCTTCATTGGTGTTAATGTTTTAATTTTTATATTTCCCCCCCCCCAACTTTAAAAGGCCGTAGAATTGTAGAATAGATACAATTTTATATAAAGCCTGTCTGTGCCAGACGTTTCTTTGATAGCACCAACAGATCTTATGATCAATCCATCTTGAATCTTAAGAGACTTCTTTATTTTATAACCCCCCCCCCCCCCACACACACACACACACACCCTCCGTATTGTAGATTTGGTCACTTCAACGATAGACAACAAGGTTCGAATATTATTCTAAATTGAATAATAGGTCACAGTTTTCAAAGAAAGAGCAATAATAATAATCGACAGTATACCAAAGATACATAGAAAACTAATTACCGCCCCCCCCCCCTTTCCAAAACAAAAAAAAAAACAAAACAAAACAAATAAGTAAATAAATAAAGTTTTAAAAATACAATAACAAACACAGAAAGCAATCAATATGGCTTCATAATAATATTATAAGTTATCTTTCTTTGATTCTCAATTTTTAATATTTTTAATGAAATTAATCTGACAATGAAGCAATGCAATAAATCGCATTTTTAGGTGGTCAAAAGAGTGTGAAGCAGTACATACGTCTGCAAATTTATTTATTTAGTTTGTGGAATACCGTGATGCCCGCATTTTAGTTTAGGCGCCCGAGCTCTTCTGCCAGGCCGCGTGTGTCCGGTCTGCCCCGATTTTTTGTTGTTGTTATGCTGTGAGTATGACCCCCTTCATGAATGAATGCAAGGGGTCTACTGAGGTGAGGGCGGGACGCGGAGGGTGAGTGTCACGTGCCTTCTTCTTTCACAGACCGTAAAATTGTAGCATTTGGTGTGAGGATTAGGACCTGGGGGTCTTGGGTGTTCACTAGGGTGCCTTTATTTATTTATTTTTTTTTTTAAGGCAGCAAAAAGGGGGATTAATTTGATATTTTTATCCTGATCATGTGGTCTTGTGGTGTGACACTCGCTATCGGATATGAAGGTCCTGGATTCGAGCCTCGCTTGGCGCTTAGTTGAGTCCTTGGAAAAGGCTCTTTACTCACATTCTCTAAAAATGAGTACCTGGCCGTTGAGGGCGTTGTCCCCCCCCCCCCAAAAAAAAAAAAAAATAAATAAATAAATAAAATAAAACAATGTAATATCTCCTAACAGGGGTCTTGTCTTGTCCTATTAAGTGTTGCTGATGGCCTGGGACCCCTTGTAAATCCCTTTGAGACTTCGAGTGGATATTGCTCTATACAAAACTCTCAACTAAGTCGATGATAGAATAAACGATAATTTGGCGGTTGGATTTTCATATAAAGTGACCTTTATCGATGTCAAAATGCATGTGGTGTCCGATCCCACGTCTCAGTCTTGTGTTCAACAGTAATCAATAAGTGGATTTGAGGCTGGAGAGTTTAAATCCTGGTAGATGATGCCTGAACAGAACTGTTTTAGACACGAACCTGTTTTTAGCTTTGACAAGTACTGCTTTAGTTCTGAAAAGGACTTTTAAAAAAATAAAATATTTATACATTTGGATGTATAAGTCGGGCTCATTCTAAATTAATTAAATAAATAAATAAATAAATAAATAAATAAATAAATAAATAAATAAATAAATAAATAAATAAATAAAATTCCCTTTATTCGCCCCATAACGAAAATTTATCTTTAGGGTCTATTCCAAGGGAAGACTGAAACAACTCAGGCGTCAGCCGCAGTGCAGCGCCACAAACTGAGTTAGGGCGAAGTGACTTGCTCAAGGCCACTCAGCGCAGCGGGGTTTTCGAACTCGGTACCTTTTGGGCCCGAAGCAAAGACCGACCGCTGTGCCATGCTGCTCCCTAATTATTGAAATCTTCTCGTTTTGTTTCCGTACATTGCAACCTTTCTCTACTCTAGCTCTAGCTTGAAAATATCGACAACCTGATGTGTTTTTGGGGCATGGACAAATAACATAAAATTCAAACGCTAATTACGAACAGGTACTTAATTATTTTAACGATTGTACTATTGTAGAAATTGAAATAGTTCGAGGCGAATTTTTTGAGCCATCATCGATCAACATGGGTCCAATTATAAAGTCTATAATAGGTGCGTGCAAAAATAGGGCATTTAAAAAAAATAAAGATTAGTGAAAAGGTTAATCAAAATATGAGTTCAGGAATCATGTACTTATAGATATAATGGTTACTATAATATGTGAAAATTACACGATTCTCCAGTATCTCTTTTTATAAAAATTCAATACACTTTTAAGTTCTAGACAGTTATAGCCATACCGGCAGTTTAATAAATAACTTATGATTGAACACATATTATTATGTAGATATTTGGCGGATTGTGTCGTTGAATATTAGGTTTTAGACTTATGAAGTCTACCTATAATACAGGAAGACCAAACTATGCATTACATCATGTACTTATAGATATAAAGGCTACTATAATATGTGAAAATTACCAAACTAGCCAGAAAATAAAAACATTTCGGATCCATGTCCTGAATAGATTTAAATAGTTTGTATTCAAGTGACATCCATGTCAGAATTTCCTAGCGTTATCCAAACACAAAATTGGACAATTTATTTTAATTGACAGGGGAGTCGCGTGCGAGATGGACATGAACCGTGAGCATTTATTATTCACACCGGACACAATAATCATTACTGTTGGCGATTTAAATCGGCTGTCCGATCCCTACCGTTTTCAATCCCCAATACAATCCCCCTCCATCCTTATCCTCTACTGTCACCCCCCCCTCTCTCTCCCTCTCTCTCTCTCTCTCCCTCCTCTCTCTCTCTCTCTCTCTCTCTCTCTCTCTCTCTCTCTCTCTCGGTCAATCAAAACATAATAGAAATAGCGACCAGTACCTCCATTTCGAGGGCTAAAGACTGCGTCACGACAATCCGACCACGCCACTGTCAGTGTAATAACAATACAATTGGAAATTGTAGGTTATAGAGTGAGTAAAACTCGTGTCATGCGACCTGCATTCCCCCGACCACCCGCTGTGGATTTGGTACGGGAGCATCCCAGTGCCCGTTTTAATTGGGATTTAAGTGGAGGCTTTGCCGGAATCAATGCGGTTCGATTATCTTGTCCACTGGCTTTGAAAAGGGAACGACACCTTGCACGAATTCTGCTGGTCTGCCGGTGGTGCTTCTGGATTGACCATCAATCGGTGGACATGTGCAGAGGTGGCGGGTAGTGTTGGCTCGTGAACAGAGGGAGTGGACATACACGTATGTCCCATCTCAGCTGGACACCTCCACCCCATGTGATTGTGTACGTGTGTTTCCATCCGTGAGTAAGTCAGGGGCGTCCCGTGGTCTAAATAGTTCCGCAGTTCCGTCCCGCTGCGGGTATATCACCCGTATAATGTAAAACACTCGCCTCGAACACAAACAGTAAATGGCACGCTTTTTCCTATATTGTTTTTTGTGTGCATTGTTCTATATAAGGACTAATTGACTGCTTGATTGGCTGACCGATCAGTGGATTGCCTACCCCTCCCCCCACCCCCCCCCCCGCGTTAAAAAGACAAAACAAAACAAAAAGTTATAACAAATTCATTAATATTGTCTCCAACTGTCACTTTCTTATAACGATCCATTGTCACTATTTTATCAGAAAATTTATTGTGATAGGATGTTGGATGTTTTTATCAACATGGCAGCACTTATAGTTTACATTGTTTGAGACGTGATATATTATATCTTTGACTGATTCTGATTGGCCATCTGCTATAATTTTATTCGAATGCAAGTTGGTATATGGATGATTAATGACTGACAGACCAATCCTAATGGCCTCGTTTTTATTTGGCCAAATATCAATTAATATTGTAGTGTTTCAACCACTTAATTTAGTACCCGCTTTGGTTCCTCCCTGTTTATCTATTGTTGTGGATCAGGGCAATGCGCTGTTCTGAAGAAAACAATGAAGACTTTAACTTATCTTTATTAAACAATTTTTTTTTTTTGATCACCAAGAATAATAAGCTGGTGATTATGATAATATTTTGTCTCTCAGCATTTTGTCTTGATATTTATTTCAATACTAAATGATAGGTATAATATTAGAGGCATGCTAAAGTTTTCTCGCTTGCTATAGTGCATCTCAGACTCAACAAGTTATGAGGATTTGCCTCCAAGACAGAATTTTTTTTTAGTCTAAGCCTGTCTTCAAATCGTTTGTTTGATTTGGATAAAGCTCTACAATTGTTTTTAAATTTCTTTTATAATATTATTGGTATAAGATTTTGACATGTCTAGATATGTACAGGTCGGTTTAAAGAAATAAAATGGAAAAAGTAAACACGAAAAAGGCCGAAGGCCGAAACGTCGTTTGTTTTGTGTTGTTCCCTTGTATATGAGTCACATTTACTCCCTATATCTTTTTTTTCCATTTTGTCGGCTCATTTAGGAACCTCTATCTAGTTTTTGGTTAATGGAATAAATATTCACACTTATAAAGAAAATTCCCAGTCTCGTCACTTCACAATTCATTTTTTTTTTATAATCCCCTTTGTCAAGACGTATATAACATCCAATTTCCATATATTATAAGTACACGTCGCGTGTGCGACACCTTTTTGTACTCGCATTCTATCCCACCCCCCCCCCCCCATCTCTCTCTCTCTCTCTCTCTCTCTCTCTCTCTCTCTAACCTTCTCCCTTTCTCTTTTTCTCTCGGTTTGTTCATACAAACGGTCTCAGGTTTGACTCTTCAAGGCATTAAACATTTTTTCTTACTTTCATAATTATATTATTAGACCTGTAAATTCTCAGTCAATTAACTGAAATCAGTCAATTTGTCAAATTCAAATATTTAAAAAAAAGGAAAGAAAGAAAGAAGTGAAGAAAGAAAGAATTCACAAATCGTAGTCGAATGACCGTAAAGTAATTAGGAGTGTTCCATAACGCTACGCATAGCTCATGGGAGCCGTTAATATTAACGATGGATTTATTGCCAAGGCTAAGCGGCGCTTTTTAGAATTGGCGTGACTGAACACATCGCAGTGTAATTTCACACAGCCTTCGTTAAATTATTTTTTCACTTTCCAACCTGTCGTGATCCCAACGGTTGCCAATTTTAACTGAGCCGCCGAGCGATAAATTTCACTGTTTCGTCTAAGCCAAAATTGACCACAATTACAAGCTGGGTTTTAAAACTATAAAAAAAAAATAAAATGCGAATGCCGGAAGTAACATCTCGAGTAGATGGTGGAGACACCTTTAAATCGAAAGTTAGATTAGGATAGATTGATACAAGCACATTTCGATTGCCTCACATTGTAAACAAACTGGGTGACCGTTTCTTCACTGATTGAGTACCTGATTATAAGGAACAATGGTAAGTAGCCTAATTAATTCCCGTCCAAATCAGGACGTTTTCTGCCATTGTTTTGCTCAAGCCCAAGCGAGCTTGCTGTTTTGTGGCGATTTACCTTCATTTCGATTCTTTGAATTTTTCCGCTACGCCTGCCGAAGTTTCTTCTTGATAATTCACTTCTACTTAATAATTCAGTGTATTAGCCAGAAGTCATATTTATTTAAGTTTTTTTTTCTCTGTCATTTACTGATTGAAAATCAAGTTTGCTCGTTGCTACATTATTCTAATGTTCTCACAATAGCTGAGCTGTTCGTGGATCGCAATTCAGACTTGTCGAGAGCATCGATAAAGTTAAAGATGTGAGTGTGAGGAATAAATTCAATTGGCCATGGCTAGAAGTTAAAGATGATAATGGTGATTATTTTTCTGACTATGTCGAAAAAAATTCCAGAGGCAGGAATATGACTATGACTTTGATGAAGTCATCTTTACCTATATGATTATGAATGACATGCTTATTTAGCATTCCTTCTACATCAAATTATGGCAGTCATACTTCCATAAGAAATAACACCCACTATTTTAATGTATTGTATTTATCACTCTCCTCTCCAATGATGCCCTTATTTTTTAAAAAAATAATTGAATCTTCAGTTTGTCGAAGAGTTTCAGTCAATTTTTATAGAGCTCATTTACAGGTCTATATTATGCATATGATAAAAAATAACAACTTACTACTTTTCTTCAGAATGTATCTCTTATTTAATCCAGTTATTGTCAAAGCTTTATATACTTTGATGATTTTATTTCACGGAGCACTCTCATTATAAAATGAAAACGTGACAAAATAAAGCAATTAAAAAAAAAAAAAGAAGAAGAAAAGAAAAGAATAGGAAAGAAATAAAATGAAAAAGAAGGAAATCAAAAGTTTTTTTGTTTTTTTTTTCAGTGATAACATTAAATGCTTAGGGACAGTAAACATTATTTATATTGAAGGGACATGTGTACTATAACATTTATAACTACTCTACATTATTTCTCCCCGCCTTATCTGAAATCTGTTCTTTTCTAATCTGTAGCATCGCATTATCATACTGTTTATGAAGATAACGTTGATGATGATGATGATGATGATGATGATGATGATGATGATGATGATAATAAGTGGGTAGGGGGCCAGTGGTTAGTTATTTCGTCTGTTAAATGTGTCACTTGTAAAAAGGAGAAGAAGAAAATTATATAAAAAAAAGAAAGAGTTGGGTTGGTTGTTCGTACTGGCGAAATGAGAAAAGCGCGTGATGCAGGTCATAAGAGTGAGTATGCACGCGACAAACACCGGTCCACCTTATCAGCTGAAATGGTGGAGTAGTATATACTTATAGCTAGCAGAGATCCTATCATTGGTTTGGTGAATAGATAGTCTGTATTGAAGACCCCCCCCCCCTCTCTCTCTCTCTCACCCTCTCTCTCTCTCTCTCTCTCTCTCTCTCTCTCTCTCTCTCTCACTTTCTCTCTCTCTCTCTCACTTTCTCTCTCTCTCTCTCTCATTCTCAAACGCATTGCTCTCTATAATAATATTTCGATTCGCTAGTCTCGTTGAGACATTTTGACAATTTTTAAAATTGCAAATCATGTGTTTCTTCTTATTTAAAAAAAAGGGTGTAAAATAGTATCTATGTCATACTCCTATACTCATATTTCAATACAGTCAGTCTAAGTTGTTTAGAAACTCAGGGGAATCTGCAACTTTCCCTCCTCACCGTTGATACAGGAATGAAATTGATTATTAATTTACAAAGTCGGCCATCATGCAGCCTCGTCACTTATACGTTGTTTAGATTTTGTTGTCTTTTCTCGTGAAAATCTCATTTGCGAAATTTTTATTCTCTATTTATTGTCTTCTAGCACTTTCCTACTCACTTAATCATCTCTTGTTGTTTTCATTTGCGGAAAGGAAATTCGAAATTTCAATTCAAAAGATCAAAGATTAACGAGAAATTTAAATATCTAGATTTATTTTTAATTTTATCATTTTTAAAAATGACTTCTTTTCCTGTAGAAATCATTAATAACAATGCGATATTTGAAATCAGAATCACATTGCTGACACTGCTGCTGTCTGGTCTATAATTAAATCTGCTATCGTAATATATTATGTAACAAGTCTGTTAGTGGATTGGTCTACTTAGTGAACAGTCGCTTTTAACCCTCTCCTTACCACCTACAGCAAAATCGTCACATTTGTTACAATACAATATTCATTTTTTTTTCATTTTACGATTTATTTTGTATATTAAAAACTTTGAAGAATGATCTTTGTTTAATCAATAAGAAGATAAAGTTGTTTTATAGAGAGCTTGTTTGAGTTTAAAGCATCACTTTTTCTGCTATATAAGCCTGCTATTTTGGGAAAATACTGAAAATGATGGGTAAGGAAAAGAGTTAACAGACACGTCACTCATCTGTTACATTGAGTAGGTGCACTTTATCTTAAAGTGAGGGATAATTCCGATTTATCCAAAAGACAAACAAACCACTTTTTAATAAAAGAGGAACGTTTTGTACCGTGTAAGTTATGGCCATGTCCAACTAGAATTTCAACCAATCAATTTCGCTGCGATAAACTTGTGAGGTCGGTGTTATTCGCGGCAGTTTTAATGACCAGGGGACTTCTTTTTTTTTTTCTTCATTTTAAAAATTTAAGTATCCCTTTTGTCCTTAGAACAAAATGATTCTTCTTATTCTCCTTTTGAAAGAATAAGGTCAAGTGATGCCTCCGCTCACAATTGTTTTAATGGAGAACAGGCGTTGAGTTTTTGGGACATCTGCTTCATGCCTTAGAGTATCGAAATTTGATTTCAAGAATTGTGCTCAGTCCTTAGCCCCGATATCCTAGTCTCTAGATTGCTTTGGCTCAGCCCCGTGAAAATAGAAAATGACTTTTGGTTTCTGCTGCCTATAATATATATACCGTTGAACTCGCAGTATCAAATTTCATTAATTAACTTATATTATCGATTCATTTTCAAAGTTATGAACTAATGTAAAACTGCAATAGGCTCAGGAGAAAGGTGCAATATCAATTTACTACCATTAATTTAACATTTCTTATTAGGATAATTTTATTTTTCATTGTTTTGATGTTTATTTTTTTTTTAAGGGTCAAATTAGTTATCAGCGGAGTTGGCGTCACCATATTATTCATGATGAAGTGGTGAGATTAGCGACACGTGTGAAAATGAAGGGAAAGTGAAGATGGTCTAAAGGGCCAGGGTCTGTCGTAGAACGTCATTTCCGGTGACCCAGTTGTTCTATGTCCTGTGGGTTCCTAGTGGGTCATGCCAGGTGGTTTTGTCACCCAAGCATTCATTGTCTTCGGACCATTATTCTTTACATCACAGCTTTTAGCATAACACTTGACGCACAAGCTTTGGCCAAGACTGCGGTTTTTAATAGGAAGACTGATTGTGATTTTAATTTTTAAAGATTTGATCATTTAGATTGCACGGAGCTAATCTGACAAAGTGGTGAAATATACCATAAGTGGCATCAGCTGTAGCCATAGTAGTGGTAGTAGTAGTAGTAGT
Source organism: Berghia stephanieae (assembly GCF_034508935.2). NCBI lineage: Eukaryota > Metazoa > Mollusca > Gastropoda > Nudibranchia > Aeolidiidae > Berghia > Berghia stephanieae. Next base: position 21,598,446 of record NC_088371.1, read on the forward strand.
AGTAGTAGTGGTAGTAGTAGTAGTAGTAGTAGTAGTAGTAGTAGTAGTAGTAGTAGTAGTAGTAGCAGCAGCAGCAGCAGTAGCATTATTAGCAGCAGCAGCAGTAGTCGTAGTCGTAGTAGTTGTAGTAGTAGTAGTAGTAGTAGTAGTAGTAGTAGTAGTAGTAGTAGTAGTAGTAGTAGTAGTAGTAGTAGTAGTAGTAGTAGTTGGGGAGGAGGAGGTTCGCGTCGTCGTCGTCGCCGCAGCAAAATTGAAAGTAAATGGGATGCTCCCCGCGTTATCTCAGCCTTTGTCATTGTCTTATTCATTGTCATTGTCATTACTGTATTGTTCAAAGGACAATCTAACAGCTTTGACTTTCGCACGCATCCTCGTCCTTTCAATCAAGTTTTGTAGTACCCCATCATCTCCTGTTGTGTTGTAATCGTTGGGCACACTTTC
>NC_088371.1:21603886-21626386 GCF_034508935.2 Berghia stephanieae
TCTCGACAAATCTCTCACCATTTGACTTTGACTGTTCGATTAAGGGTAGGAGATTGTGGGAGAGGGGAAGAGAATATGGGGAAGATGGAAGGGGGGGGGGGGGGTGGAAGAGGAGGTCGATGGTGAGAGAATCGATAGTCATAATTTTCACTTTCACCACCTGAAGAAAATCCCACACAACATTGGCCAGCCTGGGTATGAACCCTTGACCCCTTGGTGTGAGTCCATAGGCGATAATCTGATTCCACTGGCTCTCGTTCTCCCTTCTCTATTCCTTCGTTGAGATTACTTTGTCATGTCAACGGATTTATAGTTCCCTTTGTCGCATAACGTCTTGGTTACAATTTGTCTTGTATAGATAGAATGCGCTTGGCCTAGGAGTTCACAACATTGCCATCCGGAAGTATAACGGACCAACACACAAACTCTGTGTAACCATGAACTTTTATAGTCTGGTTAATACAGTTTAGTGAGAACAACTCACAAACGCGGATGGCAAAAACAATAACAAAGGCCTGAGTGACGTCATCTGCATACTATCTATACTCTCTCTCTCTCTCTCTCTCTCTCTCTCTCTCTCTCTCTTTCTCTCTTTCTCTTTTCTTTTTTACTCTCTCTCCATCTCCATCTCTCTCTCCATCTCCCCATCTCTCTCTCTCTCTCTCTCTCTCTCTCTCTCTCTCTCTCCTCTCAATCTCATGTTCATATACCTTTTTATTATTGTCTCTTGTAGGCTCTCACTCTCTCTCTCTCTCTCTCTCTCTCTCTCTCTCTCTCTCTCTCTCTCTCTCTCTCTCTCTCTCTCTCTCTCCCAATGACAAATTATTGTTGAGAACAATACTTACAAAAAACATCCATTTATCTCCCTTGGCACATTAGACCCGTTTTATAGTCCTGTCTGGTTCGATATTTATTATAAATAATATTAATAGAAGTCCTCAAGTTAGGGCGTACTATCGGCGCATCGTTGACGGAAATGACAGAAAAGTTTTTTTAAAAAAAAAGGAAAGAAAGAAAGAAAAGAAAAAGAAAAAAGAATGAGGGGAAAAAAAAAGCTTTTGACTATAATGTAACAGATCGATGTGAGTTGAGAGTTTATCATCTTTCAGTGATAACGCCCATGTCTTTTGATAGGCTGAAATAGGCGTGGATGGTCTGTCAGATTCGACCCGGCCCAGTAGAAAATACACACAGATCCAGAGAAACAGATAACGATTCGGATTCAGATAGACAGATACAAGATCACGTGCCACGTGACAGGGGAGATATCAACAACAACAATAACAACAGCAAAAAAAGAAACACGAAAAAACGACAATAAAAAGCTACTATTACTGACAGTTCGTTTAAAGCTAGTAGTAGAGAAGCCAGGCAGTGAGTGACTCCTCGCACGTACATGGTGGATGGACGGACGGCTGACCTGTCACACGCACGCGTCGTCATGCTCACTGTTGATACACACACATACACACACACACACACACACACACACACACACACACAAAACCCTCCTTTCCGCATGTCCACCTATCGGCGCTTGAACGTTTATAACTAGTGATGTTTGAGTAAATTTTCCCCCCCCCCCCCCTCTCTCTCTCTCTCTCTCTCTCTCTCTCTCTCTCTCTCTCTCTCATTAAAAATATTATTTTGCAACCTGGTGCCTTTTATTTTTATTACTATTATTTTATGGCTAAATACAATATTATTGTGAGTCGAGAGTGAGTAAATTATATTATGTTAGTAGCAACGGTTCTTGACAGTCAGGAAATGGGCCCATAAATAACATTTAAATAAATAATCTTATATTGGTGCACACACTCAAATAGCCTTTCATACTTTGTCTTAGATGACGGGTAGGGGGTGGGGGGACAAGAGACCCACCCCCCCCCCCCCTCGACGAAAACAACGAAATTAAAACGAGTTCACTCACAATTTTTTGTAACGATTGTTTGATTAATTAATTACTTAATTAATTTTTTATTGATCTATTTTTTTTATTCATTTGTTTATTTTGTTTATTTATTTAATTTATTTATGTTTACTTCAATCTTTTCGACTCATATTTTTCCATTGGTTGTTTTTATTTTTCTTTCTCTGGACTCCAGCACACGAATATAATCTCCGTCTCGAATCTCATGAAAATAATGATGTTCTCATTAAAAGTAATGAATTTCCGTTCGGTGGACTCGAGAGTTTCCTGGTCCTATGAAATATTTTTTGAACGGGGGGTAGGGGGTAGGGTGGGGTGGAAGGGGGATAGGGTGGACTCCCCGAGACCAAACGGAAGACTCCGAAGAGCGTAGACTGATTATCATGTCAGCCCATCAACACTTTTGACTTTGATGATAAGGGACGCCGTGTGTGTCGACATTTTGCATGCCATTTTGACCCCGACATTATGCCCCTAAAACAATACAACAAATTAAAAAAATATATAGATAGAAAAACCCCTCCCCAACCTCCGTCCCAGCCTATTCCTCCCTCCCCCAACCCCCCCCCCCCAAAAAATTATGTATAGAGAAAAAAACCTCCCCCCCCCCCAACCTAAAAAAAATACCCCAAAAATCTCCAACAAAACAACTGCGTTTCTGTTAAAAAAAAAAAATTTAACCATTTGTATACGTGTTTCCGTGAGTGTTTCAAGTTTTTCGTGAGTGTGTAAAATTTGATTTGTCAACCGTCACGAAATCACCAAAACCAAACCGAATACTTAATCGATTTCTGAAAGGAAAACAGCATCATGGTAGATTGTTTGTTTGTTTGTGTGTTTGTTGATATAACAGGAATGTGAGTGGTGTGACTAGGGTGAAGTTAAAATATCTCTGATTGATATTAAGTCCTTATTGGCGTGAGTCAATTTTACTTTATCTATCTATGTAATAATATCAGTGCTATTCGATTCGAATAAAATATCTAATAGAATGATTAATTATTTAATGAAGCAATAAATGCAAAACAAAATTACAGTACTTATCTTGGCCGACAAGATCATACAAAAAAAAAGTGGGACTCACAATGACAATATATAATTAGAAGAATGAATAATTGAATGAATGAATAAATAAATAAATAAATAAATAAATAAATAAATAAATAAATAAACAATAAATAAATAAATAAATAATTAGATAAATAAATAAATAATTAGATAAATAAGTGAATGAATGAATGAAAAAATGTATGAATAAATAAATAAATAAAAATATTAAACATATTATTTAATGAATAAAGGTCATATATTTGTGTTCAAGTTTTTATTTCAACCAGTAAGAAAACTGGCACAACTTTTACGACAAGTACAATAATACGGGGAAACTGAAAAGTTAGGTCACAAAGGACACCAGATTGATAAAGAAGTAGGAGTTACGTAAAATCTTTTTAAAGCTGAAGTGTTTTTCATTTCCTCTTAACAAGTGCACTTTGCACTGATATTTATTTTTCTGTTTCAGACACGATAATTAAACATCTTCAGCTCTAGCCTCGTAATTTAATAATAGGGACACACCTTTGCACCTGGTTAATATTACCTGGGTGGTTTTCAGGAAAAAATAGGCAGACATGATGATAAATACTAATAAAACTACTCTTAGCTTGTGCTGGTATACCTCTTCATCCGAATTAGAATATAATTGAATTATTGTTTCCGTTGGGAATTAGAATTAGAGGCCAGGTTAACCTCATGTACGCGGGTTTCGACTTCAATATTATAAGCTTAAAACTTCCATTTTAGTTTTACCATAGATAGTTTGAAGATGACGTCACACATGTCTTTCTTATTGTTTTTTGCCATCCGCGTTTATGAGTAATCCTCACTGAATTGTATTAACCCGACTATAAACGTTCATGGATACACACAGTTTTGTGTTTTGGTCCGTTATACTTCCGGATGGCAATGTTATGAGCTTCTAAGTCAAGCACATACTATCTATAGGTAGTGTGCGCTTGGCCAGAAGCTCACAACATTGCCATCCGGAAATAATATAACGGACCAACACACAAAACTGTGTGTGATCCCAAACGTTTATAGGCTGCTTTATACAGTTTAGTGAGAATTACTCATAAACGCGGATGGCAAAAACAATAATAAGAAAGACTCGAGTGACGTCAACTTCAGTCTAATTAATAACTGTTTCCACGAATAGAACAACAACATCAGGGGCCTATATTCACGTCGCTACTGTTATTGCTCTCTTGGTGAAAACATGTCTGCTGTTTTAACCACATAAATAATGAGAGAATTTATGATTCTAAAAAATAATAATAATCAGTCATACTATTGAATTAAAGGGTAATTTAAAGACTGATACGTGCAAGTGTGTACTGGGGGGGGGGGGGGGGGGGGGGGTTGAAGGTGCATAATATTGTGAATATGGAAAGAATGAAATTTATGACAAAGAAGAAACCCCAAAAAGTTGAAAGGAAATAATAGGTGAAAGGATGATGGTATAACCACATAAGGAATGAGAGAATTTATGATTTAAAAAAATAATAATAATCAATCTTACTGTTAAATTAAAGGGTAATTTAAAGACTGATATGTCGTGCAAGTTTGTACTGGGGAGGGGGGGGGGGGGGAAGGGTTGTAAAGGTGCAATATATTGTGAATATGGAGAAAGAATGAAATTTGATGAACCAAAGAAGAAACCCCAAAAAGTTGAAAGGAAATAATAGGTGAAAGGATGATGGTATAACCACATAAGGAATGAGAGAATTTATGATTTAAAAAAATAATAATAATAACAATCAAACTTACTATTAAATTAAATTGATACGTGCAAGTGTGTAAAGGTGCAATATATTATGAAAATGGAAAAAAAAAGAATGAAATTTCATGAACCCCCCCCCCCACCCCCCCAAAAAAAAACAACAAAAAAAAAAAAAAAAAAAAAGAAACCCCCCCCCCCCCCCCCCCAAAAGTTGAAAGGAAATAATAGATGAAAGGTTGATGGTATAATCAGCACAAAGAGATTCCTTGTGTCTGTGATGTGTACTAAACACGGCCAGGTGAGTCAGTCAGGTGATAAGAATGTCTGATGATTTTCTTTTTTTTTTTTTTTTTGGCTGAATAATCCCCTCTCTCTCCTCCCCCCCCCCCCCCCCAATCTCTCTCTCTCTCTCTCTCTCTCTCTCTCTCTCTCTCTCTCTCTCTCTTTCTCTCGCTCTCTCTCTCTATTTCTATTTCTATTTCTTGTTTCTCTATCTTCCTCTTGTACCCCCTGTAAAGCGCTTTGAGCACATTTAGTGGATATTGCGCTATATAAAAAAGCTCAAAAAAGCTCAATACCCTCCCCTCCCTCACTCTTCCGCATCTTTTACCTACCACATCATTGCAAACTTTGAGGGCACTGACTAAGCAACATAATATTTTTTTGATTTGATCCCATACCATTCCCTTTCCACCTTGAGTTTACATACATTGTTCACCACACTTCATCATTCTTTGTTCATTCGCCATTTGAATCTGGCGACACTGGAGATGACAAGAAAAAGGAATTGGTCACAACAAAAAACAAAACAAAAAACAAGCAAACACACAACAACAAAAAAAAAAGGACCCTCATCTTGGCACAAAAAAATCTCTCAAACCTGGGACTTCGCACGCTTGAGAGTTTTTTCTATGATATGGGGTGTCGCATACTCCACGATATTAAAATGTAGAAATGGTATCTCAACTTGAATCAGAAGATGGTCTGAAGGGTTATCGTTCTTCGAAGTGTGCGAATGATAGTAGGTCCTTGACTAACATTCCATTGAAATGATAGTAAATTAATCTGAAAACAGCGTCTTGCACTTTGAGCTACAAAACAAAGGTTCATGAGCGATACGCTGTTGGGAATTGATTTTTTAAAAATGAAGCTTTTATATAGCGCAATATCCTCTAAACGTGCTCAAAGCACTTTACAAAGGGTCCTTGACCTGACCAACAGCAACACGTAACATGTAGAACGAGACATTACGCCTGTTAGGCGATATTACAATTTTTACGACAGAGACGAGCTGTTGACGACCAGGTACTCATTTTACACCTGAGTACGGTGAGAGAATATGAGTAAAGTGCATTTTCCAAGGACTCAACTATGCGCCGAGCGAGGCTCGAACACAGGACCTTCCGATCCGAAAGCGAGTGTCATACCACTCTAGACCACATAGCCGATAGGTCCTTGACTAACATTCCATTGGAATGATAGTAAATTAATCTCAAAATAGCGTCTGCTACTTTGAGCTACAAAACAGGAAACGATTGTCGACAAAGGTTCATGAGCGATAAGTTGTCTAGGTAATTGAATCGTGGGATATTGACGGACAGGATTGGAGACAAAAGGACTCCTTGTCTGGACTCGCCAAGGCATTCAGGTGAGAGAGACTTGACGTGTGATAAGAAATGTTGATGCCTGATAGTAGTGATGAATGCTTACCTTGATAAATATTGGAATACATTCAGATCTCATGGCAATACCTTTGGGTTTCCCGCCTTGAAGTAAGAGGAAACGGCGTCCTTTGTGCAATTAATGACGTCAATTCATTCTCCCAAGAATGTTACGACCAGTGTCTTCAAGGTCATTCATTCTTTCATATCTCGTACATTATTATTCTGTTTGAGTTCGTTGAAACGATTAGTGTATTCGATAGTGTTCCTTTCAGACAGAATTTGAATTATGTCGTCCACATCATCGTCTTACTGGTTATAGTACGTAGTTATCTTTTATTTGTCTGTTACCGATGTTTTGATTGAAGCCTCCACGCTGACCGAATAGAAAACTTTGTATATTCCGAGTATTTTTATCTATATCATTAAGCCACGAGAAGACTATCTATGACTTTTTGTTGCCAATTGTTTTAATCACTTCAAATGTAATGGTAACGCATATGCTCGGCATCACACACACACACACACACACACACACACACACACGAGATAGATAGATAGAGAGAGATAGAGAGAGAGATAGATAGATAGATAGATAGATAGAGAGAGAGAGAGAGAGAGAGAGAGAGAGAGAGAGAGAGAGAGACTCTCCCAGAGATAAAGACCAGGTAAATGTTTACCCAATTTGCTAATGACTCACCAATTAAGACCTGGGCCATAACCCCAGCCAGGTAAATAAATCGGGGAATAGGAGATACACGCCCGTACCGTCACTAGGAATCTCTGTATTGTTATCTCCCCTCTGTCTGGCACAATTCTGTCTACGCCCTGCCTGAGATATCGCACCAACCCTCACCTGGAACACCTGATCTGTTTCTGCGGGTGACAATATAGACAGGGTTGCATCTTTGGCATTTTTATGCCAAATCCCGAAAACATGGCGTGATATGTGTGAATATGTATAGAAGTTGTATGGTATATACGATTTATATCATTTCCATTTATTTACTTTGTAGGGTTATTTTCTCTAAATTTAAGACGTGCGCTCTTGGTTTAAAAGAATGAAAAAAGAAAAGGGAAAACGGGAAAATGTCCAAAATTTTGCTGGTTTTCTACTATCCCATAATAATATAGTTACGGGAAGTAACTGTAGGTAAACAACCAAAGAGACATGAGATTATTCTATCCGTTTGCAAAAGTAGGAGTTCTTTTGTCTTATCTTTCCTATTTTTGGTCTGAATCTTATCTTACCAAAGGTAATATATATACTGCATCTCCACCCATTCATTTACGCGTTACCAACCATCAAGAAAAAATGCGTGTTTGATATTAATATTTAACTTTTCGGCACCCAACTTTTCCGATCACAACTTCTCAGATGCTCAGAATCCTTAACAATTTTTAAATCTGGATTGAAACTTTTCTCTTTTACGTCTTTAATGTAGATACACCCGAACTCATTCAATATCCCGAATTTTTTCGTTATTATTGAATGAGATTAACCACTATGTATTTAAATATTATGTAATATTATTATTTCAGAAATCATTGTTACATGCAAATTAATATATAAATTACCGTTTAAAGTGTTCGTTTGTGTGTATATATATATATATATATATATATATATGTGTGTGTGTGTATGTGTATGTATATGTGTGAGAGAGAGTGAGATAACGGGAAGGAGGGAGGGAGGGAGAGAGAGAGAGGAGAGATATAAAGATAGGGAGATAGAGAGAGAGAGAGAAGAGAGAGAGGGATAAGAGAGAGAGAGAGGGAGAGAGAGAGGAGAGAGAGAGAGAGGGGGGATAAGAGAGAGAGAGAGAGAGAGAGAGAGAGAGAGAGAGAGAGAGAGAGAGAGAGAGAGAGAGAGAGAGAGAGAGAGAGAGAGAGAGAGAGAGATACGCCTAAATCTGAATTTATGGTTATTTCCTATTTGAATAAAACAACGACACGTCCATATCCATGTCAGTGGACCAGATTGCCAGCACACGGCCCCAAGTTTCATATGTCTCCGGGCCGACACCAGAAATGGAAAGGAACACCCTTCTCTCCTTTTTGCCTGACTGGTTCTCAGTGAAAGTGTTGCGTGCTCGGACTTAACGCCGTGGGTTATTGGAAATCCGCGAAATAGTTTTAAAGATTAAATGATATCTATACAGCTGATGGAGGATTTCGAAGAAAGGGAGGAAATTAAATCTATCACTAACTTGAGTAGAAAATTGGATCGGATGGTATGTTTTAAAGACTGTTGTGAATGCTTTAACCCGTGATGGAAATTGATATGGAAATTGCTGTCGTATTCTAGAAAAAATGCGTATTTAAAATTTTGGCCCGAAAACTCATCCTTCAAACATCCATCGATGAAAATGATTCTCCTCTTGGCAAAATCGCTCAAACCTCGGACTTCGCGAAGTCAATAATACGACATGTCGTGAGTCACTTTTACTCTTAATATTTTCTGTAAGAAGAAAGCAATTATTCGTGAAGGTTACTGTAGATGGCCAAAATGACCTCTTTTAACAGTCATCAAAAGAACTACAAAAGACGTCCAACTTCTACGTCATGGCACAATAACGAAAGGCTATAGCTCAGGTTGTCGCTTGTTCGGATAAGTAACTAACAGTCATCAAATGCAATCGATAGATAAAGATTAGAATTAAAGAATTCCTTTTGCCCACCGCATCCCGGATTCTGTCATCAAATTATGATGGCTTTAGCCGCAATATTGTGCCGCGGGTTGAATTTCTTACCCAAGAAACAAAACGAGATGCCGAAAGTGGAGTTCAAACCAGGGTCGTCTATTTTATTGTATAGTGCCTAATCTACTTGGCTCGTCTAAGAATGCACACTATTTCATATTTTATGTATTAATTCTCAGTCTAATAGATATAAAGCAGCATGCCGGGAGACGGTTATCCGTTTCGAATTCCTGGTTTGAGTATGAGTCTCAATCGTTTATTTTTTGTTATTAAAAGTGTCAGATTTTAACATTTCCTCACTCTCTCTTATCATATGTCGCCCGTGCCTCATCTTTAGGAGAAAGTGTTGCCTCCTCGTGCCAACTCGTGTGGATGTCTGGATGATTACCGATAATCCTAAGAGATTATCCTTCATCAACTAATCCCCGAGGCGTACGACAAGCCCCCGTTTATCGTATTTTCTTCTTCTTTTTTTCACTTTTCACGAGTAACCGGAGACATGACGGACATGTAATGGTTAACTCACTCAATCCTAGAGATTTTTGCTACTTTTCAAAATTGGAAAAAAATTGTATTAAAAATAAGCATGTACATAGATAGTTTTATTCAGCTGTCATTAACATGTAAAAACTAAAAATATTAGCTTTGATACTGCGCCTATATTTTGTCTTAGAAAAATGTAATAATTAGGCATGGGGTAAAAGTAACCCCGGGTAAACAACGGATATAGTCGGTGTTAGGGTTGAGTGAGTTAAAAACGTTGGGACTGGAATGGTAATCATGTTGTATAATTATGACCAGGTTATCAATGAATGGGGGGAAATAACATGGTATTTATTTACTCATCATGAAGATTATGCAGATTTGTCCTCATCCTGATTGATAATGGACAGATCAGGAGTCTGTCAAGTTATCTTTACCTTTGGGAAATGAGGCTGAGGCGTGCCACAAAGGTCGTTAAAGATGAGAGCATTTGTGTAGCGCAATTTAATAATAATAATAATAATAATAATAATAATAATAATAATAATAATAATAATAATAATGATGATGATGATGATGATGATGATGATAATGATAATAATAATAATAATAATAATAATAATAATAATAATAATAATAATAATAATAATAATAATAATAATAATAATAATAATAATAATAATAATAATAATAATAATAATCATGATAATGATAATAATAATAATCTTTATTGTCCAAATAGGCAATTATTGTTATTGTTATATCCACAAAACATGCTGAAAGCGCTTTACAGGGGGATTTCTAGACAACATCGACACTTGTAGGACGGTGCCATAGATAACGCATGTAAGGCGATACATATTATACTTTTGTTTCGATGGAGACAACAGACACAGACACAGACTGTTAACGACGAGGTACTCAATTTAGATTTGAGTACGATGAGAGAATGTGAGTAAAGAGCCATATATTTGCAAGGACTCAACTTTACTTTTGCTCAGAGCGGAAGTCGAATCCTGGACCTACCAGTCTGACGACAATAAGTGTCATACTACAAGACCTCAAGTAATTGGCTGACGTCACGTCGTCCAGAAACGGCGAGCAGCCTGGTTTTAAACAAAGAAAATCGGTACTTTTTATTCTTCATGCTGGATAGAACTTTTCATAAATCATGTGATAAAAAAGTATAAAAGGTCAAAACACGATCAGATTTATAATGTTGTTCTCCTCTGGATACACTCTTATGCTCGTCGGAGAAATATAATTTCATAAGGACGTCCACCATTGTTCCGATAGTTTAGAGCAAGTTACTAAGTTACCATGCGTCATTACGAGGGAAGTGACGTCATGGCTGTTGAAGCGTATTCAGCTCGCCATAATGTATGGGACGAGTGAGTCTGATGCATAATGATACCCATCTATACTGTTGCTTTATATCCTGGTATGGTATCAGTATCAGGGAAGTGAACGAGAACTCGAACCCTGGACCTACCATTCTGAGGACAATAAGTGTCATACTGCAACTCAAGAAATTCAGCCCGCTATAATGTACGGGACGATTCAGTCTGATACATAATAATGCCCATCTATATTGTTGCTTTATATCCTGGTATCAGGGAAGTTAAGAGTGCGGTATGGAAAGTCTTTGTTGGTTCTAGATAATTCGTTCTTTCCCGGACGTAAAATAACCTTACATTTATATGGTTTTCTTAATCGTGTCAAGCTGTATAACTATAACTATAACTATAACTATAACTATAACTATAACATCAACAAATCAACAGGATAATAATATTATGTTGATTTTCCCCTGTCAGATTGCACTTTAGTTTGTCCAGTTGTGGCATCATCTTCATCCACCCCGCTAAATTCAATTCACACCAAAATGACAAAGATGTGAAGCCCAGGATTTGGTAAATTCGTATTTAAATCCTGGTTTTGATAGAAGGATATAAACTACACAATCTGCTCTATTTTTCTATTCCAAATATTTATATACCTTCTATATAAAATTTGGTTGCTACACAGACGATTTATTTACTTATTTACTTCCTTTATCATTTTTTAAAATTCTTTACAAGAAATTGAATTGAACTTAGTAAGTACAAATTGGAGAATTATGGACCAGGCTGTGATTGTTCCAATACCACGTCCTTGTTCTTTTAAATTAACTCGAATTGAAGTTGTTCATTTGTATCACTGTCTAGGACTATAGATGTCGCTGATCACTGTCCTCTCTAAGTCAAAGCGTTTGTTTTCTTATGCTGAGTTTTTTTTTTTTTCTCTCTCTTTCAACCATTTCTTTCTTGTGATTTTTTTGTTTTTACACACACACTCTCGCTCTCTCTCTCTCTCTCTCTCTCTCTCCTCTCTCTCCTCTCTCTCTCTCTCTCTCTCTCTCTCTCTCCCTCCCCCCCCCCCCCCCTTCTTAAAAAAAAATCTTTTCCTCACTCCACTTTCCTAAATTCACACCCGACGTGTGAATCGCATCGGCTGAGCCTGACAATCTTAAAGAGAAACTCTCCACTCTCGTTTGGGGAGGAACTCGGCTTCCTCTTTCCTACTAACTCCCTGTCACCTCTGACCCCATTCTCTGTGACAGGCTCGTGCCCGAGGGGAGCTCCCGGTTCGAAACCCGATCCAGGAGGCACGCGAGTTTCCCCCATCTTCCACTTCCAGACCTCGGGGGCATGTTTCCTAATTCCTTATACACCCAGTTCTGAATTCACAATTCACCCCCTTGACAACGACGACTACAACCCCTTGTGCCTTTTTTTTCTTCTTCTTCTTTTTTTTTAATAAATAAAATACAAGGGCGGATCCGCGTAGGGGGCGTTTTGTTCCGGGCACACTGAGGAGAGACAGGCGTCCATTGTTTTCTACTGTTTCCTCGCCCCCCTTCTTTATTTTTTAACACCCTGAATGTTTTGTCTCTCTTTCAAGTCTCCCTCCACCTCCCCCCACTCGCCAAATTCTTTTTTATTCCCCCCTTTAAAGAAAAAAAAATAGATTCATTTTTTTTCCTTATTCATTTTTCACTGTTCTTGAATTTATTTCACTCTTTTTTTGTTTTGTTAAAATAGTTAGTAATCATCCCGTCTCGTCTCGATTATCGCATCACCTCCTAAACTTTCTCTCATTTGCTTCTTCTTTTTTTTTTTCTCTCTCTCTCTCTCTCTTTAATTTTTTCAAATTGATTCAATGTTGTATTTATTGGCTGTTGTTTTTTTTTTTTGTTTTTTTTTGTTTGTTTTTGTTTTGTTTTGTTTGTTGTTTTGATGTTGTTGGTTTTAAGTTATTATATTATTGATTTAAAAGAATTAATGTAAAATCAGTTATATCAGTTCTTTTTATATATTTTTATTTTGGTCGCAAGAAAGCTAACACTCCTGATTATTCTCTCTCATTCTCTCTCTCTCTCTCTCTCTCTCTCTCTCTCTCTCTCTCTCTCTCTCTCTCCACTTCTTTATTTTATCTCGTTTTACCAATAATGAAACTTGACCTAATGGAGTATTGGGATGTTGTTTGGAGTCGGCGAGATTTATATCGTGTGCGCGCACCCCCCCCCCTTCCAACACACACACACACACACACACACACACACAATTTACCTCCACACACCCCTCCTTCTCCTTTTCAAAACATCCCAGCACTATGTTCTTTGCAGCTCAGGTGCAAAAAGTGAAAATCAATCAGTATTTACAGAGAAATATATTATGTTTCACCCATTTCCAGGTCCGTCTTGAAATTTGCTTGTTATCTTTAACCGTTTCTGTTTTGTTTTTTGTTTTTTTTTTGGGGGGGGGGGGGGAGGGGGGGGAGGAGGGTTGTTTTTGAAAAATAATAATAAATACACCCTTTTAAAAAAATATCTTTATTACTACTATTATTTTAATAATTTTTGTCACCCTTCCCGGACATCACCCCATTCCCTCTCTTCGCACCCTCATCCCCCCCCCCCCCCCCCCCCCCCCCCCTTAATATCTCGGTGTGGCCCATCATTAATTCCATCTCTTTAACCTCCATGTCTTTTGTGGAGTCCATTGTTCCAAGTGAGTGACTTTTGTGACTGGGGTGTTTTGTACAGAGGGAGCAGTTATCGCCCTGGGCTGAGGAAAGAGTGTGGCCAACAAAACAAAGCCCGCAATGAGTTGATGAGCTGTTTTCTCCTTCCCTCGGATAAAACACCACATCCGCGACGCGCGACCCACGACATACTGACTACGAAAAACAAACAAAAAAAAAAAAAACAAAAAAACAAAACAAAACAAAAGCAAAGCCAGTCATTTCATGTTTTATTAATGGCATCATTCATTGAGTGAGGAAACAGTTTTTGGTGGATTGATTGTGGAGTGAGTGAAAGGGGGTGAGGAACAGAAATAAAAAGATAGGTAGGTGGGTAGATAGATAGATAGATAGATAGATAGATAGATAGATAGATAGATAGATAGATAGATAGATAGATAGATAGATATATTCTTAGATAGATAGATAGATATATAGATAATAGATAATAATAATAATAGATAGATAGATAGATAGATAGATAGATAGATAGATAGATAGATAGATAGATAGATAGATAAATAGATAGATCGATTGAATGGTTTTGTGTTTTAAACTAAAAACACATCACAACATTCGCCAGCCGGATATAACCTACCAACACACAACTATCTAGTGTAACGTCGAATGTTTATAGTCCGATTGGTACAATTTAGTGTGAACTAACCACACATAAACATGTTTGGCTAATAACAATAACAGAGAGCTGAGTGACGTCAATTTCGTCATAACTATATCTATAGGGATGGATAACTACCGATAGATAAGTGTAGATTATATAAATAGATATATGGGGGTAGTTGGTATGTTTTTAAATTGAGAGAGAGAGAGAGATAGAGAGAGAGAGAGAGAGAGAGAGAGAGAGAGAGAGAGAGAGAAGGGGGGGGGGTGAAGAGAGAGAGATAGATAGATAGATAGAGAGAGGGTGGGGGAGAAAGAAAGTTAGAGAGAGAGAGAGAGAGGGGAGAGAGAGAGAGATAGAGAGATAGAGAGAGAGAGAGGGGGGGGGTGAAGAGAGAGATAGAGAGATATGGATATATATTGGAGGGGGAAGAGCGTTGGTGGGGGTTCGATGAAAGTTATAACTCATTATAAGGAACCCAATGAGATTCAGAAACGAATCGTTTGGTTTCTTAGTATCAGCAACCCAATGAGATTCAGAAACGAATCGTTTGGTTTCTTAGTATCAGCAACCCAATGAGATTCAGAAACGAATCTTCTGGTTTCTTTGTTTTACCTCCAATGTCATGACGTCCATACCAGGACCTTCCCGTTCAGCAAATAGGTCTTATCTTCTTGTGTTTCACCTATGAGCCCAGGTTAAGTTCTCTCCTGTGTTTCGAATTACCTTGTCCCTAGCCACTCCCCCCAATCTTCTCTCAATAAACACATCCCATCCAAGATGGCTTCCACGAGTTAAGAGTTATTGGCCCTCATTCGGGTCTTGCCCCTTTGTAATCTTAGAAATATTGGTTCTGACAGAATTCTTATACTCACGATGTAAATGGGAATTCGATCAAATTTCTGTATAATGTAACGCATCAGAACCATTTTAGATAAGAGACATTGATAGAAAAGGAATTATTACGAGATTCCCGCGTCCAACAACAAACAGCAGCAGTAGCAGACCCCCCCCCCCCCCCCCCCCCCCCCGGCCTTAATGTGCGATTGTAGAAATATATAAGTAAATCGAATGAATTAAAATTGAAATATTTAAAAATATGTAAATGAATAAATCAATAAATAAATACGTATATAAATGAAAACATAAAAATAGATAAATTGATAAATAAGTAGGTGAATAAGTATATAAATAAGTAAATAAATAGATCAGTCAGATAATCATAGTCATAAAAATGCTCATTAAAATATAAAGAGTTTGTCATTTTAGAAATAATCGAATTTAAGCAAAATTCCCCTTTAACAATCCCTGTCTCATTCTCTCCAAAATGAGTTCTCTCTCTCTCTCTCTCTCTCTCTCTCTCTCTCTCTCTCTCTCTCTCTCTCTCGGTATTATGTTCGAATGGACCAGATGCTAAAAAGTCAAATTATAGTTAAACTGGTCATAAATATGATACGTTGGTATTTACCACAGTAAAATATGATATTCCTTCTCCTCTATAAAGCATATAAACTCAACTTAAGCACGATATTTCTGGCTACAATCCCGACTTAATACCGTTTTGAGACGAGGGGTCACATTTTACATCATTCAACAGTCAGATAGTAATAGGATTCAATAGTCGTACCGTCACTTCCTTCCTAATGACGCATGGTAACTTAGCAACACTGGCTCTAAACTATCGGAACAATGGCGGACGCCCGTATGAAATATTTCTCCGGCGAGCATAAAAGCGTATCCAGAGGTGAAAAAAACATAAATTTGATCATGTTTTGACTTTTACACATTCTAGTCACGAGACATATGAAAAATTCTAGCCAGCTTGAAGAATAAAAAGCAATGATTTTCTTTGTTTAGAACCAAGATGGCCGCCATTGCCGGGCCGCGTGACATCAGACTATTGAATCCAATTGACCTTCTTTTTCGCGTTACCGCAAGGACGAAAACGATTTTTTCACCCATAGTTTTTCCAAATAACTTATTTTTTGGTATTTTTTGGTGGCGAACGGAAAACACCTTTTGGCACAATTGGATTCAGTAGTCTGACGTCACGCCGCCCGGCAACGGCGGCCATCTTGGTTCTAAACAAAGAAAATCATCACTTTTTATTCTTCAAGCTGGCTAGAACTTTTCATATGTTTTGTGACCAGAATGTGTAAAAGTCAAAACATGATCAAATTTATGGGTTTTTTTTCCTCTGGATACGCTTTTATGATCGCCGGAGAAATAATTCATACGGCGTCCGCCATTGTTCCGATAGTTTAGAGGCAGTGTTGCTAAGTTACCATGCGTCATTAGGAAGGAAATGACGTTACGACTATTGAATCCTATTACTGTGTTGATGAGTTAAATTGTCCTATAGATATTATGCGCTTGGCTGAGAAGCTCATAATATTGCCATCCGGAAGTATAACGGACCAACACACAAAACTGTGTGTAACCATGAACTTTTATAGTCTGGTTAATACAGTTCAGTGAGAATAACTCACAAACGCGGATGGCAAAATATAACAACAAAGGCTTGAGTGACGTCATCTTCGAACTATCGATAGATAGTTCGAAGTTGACGTCAATCTGGTCATTGTTATTGTTATTTGACATCCGCGTTTATGAGTAATTCTCACTGAACTGTATTAACCAGACTATAAACGTTCATGGTTACACACAGTTTTGTGTGTTGGTCCGTTATACTTCCGGGTGGCAATGTTGTGAACTTCTTAGCCAAGCGCATTCTATCTATACAATACATTGAAAACTATTTACATGTTACCGAAGTCGTATCACTTAATTAAACAGGTTTTTGTTGATTTATCATGGCGTTTAGTTTCTGGTGAGGCGACACCAGACGAGATACTATTTTTAGGAGGCCCTGGTTATTTTTATTCTATTAAATATTACCTATAGATAGTATGCGCTTGGATAAGAAGCTCATAACACTGCCATCCGGAAGTATAACGGACCAACACACAAAACTGTGTGTATCCATGAACGTTCATAGTCAGGTTAATACAGTTCAGTGAACATTACTAATAAACGCGGATGGCAAAAAAACAATAACAAAGACCTGAGTGACGTCATCTTCGAACTATCTATTGGAGGAAGGAATATGACGTCACTCAGCTCTTTGTTATTATTTTTAGACAAGCGTGTTTTGCGATAAGTTCTAACGCAATTATGTCAGTCATAAACGTTAAAGCTTACACACAATTTTGTGTGTTGGTGTGTTGAATTTGGCTGGTGTATGTTCTGAGTATTTTACCTCAACGCATACCATCAATAATATGCATCCTTTTCGGTATCAACGTGTTGTTATCTATAAACAATAAGCGCGTGCCCTGCTCCGTCAGTTGTGAAAATAAAGGTGGAAAATGTCTGTCACCAACAGACTTAGATAATATTATCATTCTATCACAAATATAATTATTAGTTTAGGGTCGTGTGTCCTTCTTTATTACTAGTGACAACATTATCCATTCCTCTGTTATCCCAAGTTTTTGGTTAAATAATTTGTTTTTTAAATGTTTGTTTGCATCGGCAATTTACTTCGTCCTGATTTTATTCATTTCATTCCTTTATTCGTTTATTTATGTATTTATTTACTTACTTACCGGAGTTCCATCTTCCTACAGAGTTTGAATATCATGGAACGCCATTCTTCACGCTCAAGGGCCATTACCGAAGCACTTTCTATTCTTCCGGTTTAAAACTCATTAGAAGTGTGTAACCAATCTTCTGGAGGATTAATGATGAATAGATTACATTATAATGAATCATAAGGGTAGCTTACCTATTTTAGTAGCATGATATTTAGGCAGATTCTTATGATTTCGGGGCCTAAAAGAGCGAGGATGGATTAATTTTATAGTCAACGGGTATTTATTTAGACTAGAAAACAAGATGCTATCACTCTGAAACCAGAGGATCAGTTGCACAATGTGTGTGTGTGTGAGTATATATATATATATATATATATTATATATATAAAATATATATATATATATATATATATATATATTTTATATATATATAATATATATATATATACTTCTATGAAGATTGAAACCATTATTTTTTGACTTCACGCCTTTCTTCCCTATTATTCATTCATATCGTATTATCAACTGAAATACAGTCCTGCCAGTAACAGGTAAATTAATGACTAAAAAAAAAAAGCCATGTCTTCCTCCTATCACTGCTTTCACGGTTCAGCGTAATAATACATTTTTCTTCACCACCACAATATCGGATAATATTCTTTCGTCATGCTTCATTCATGCAATGATGGACAGGTGGAATACTTACTCATTTTCAGCATTCGCAGTGTCAAAGTTCAAATGTCGAGTGGTTTATGCCATGGATGCCGACGCCATATTGTCTACAAGGTGTAAGTGATTCCAGTCATCAAAACAATGAAATGACGCAGTGTGCTTATGTACACATCGATAAAATAACTTTTTTTTTAAAAACGTTGACCGGACGATTTTTAATTCATGGATCGAGCTATTAACCAGTGAACTGCCCGTATTTAAAAATTTGGCCAGAAAACTCGTCCTTCAAATTATATCGATCGATTTAATAGGATTCAATAGTCTGATGTCACGTCCGCCCAGCAACGAGCAGCTTGGATCTAAACAAAGAAAATCGGTATTTTTTATTCTTCGTGCTGGCTAGAACTTTTTCACATATCATGTGATCAGAATGTATAAAATTCAAAACATGATCAGATTTATAAAGTTTTTCTCCTCTGGATACGCTTTTATGCTCGTCTGAGAAGTATTTCATAAGGACGTCCGCCATTGTTCCGATAGTTTAGAGCCAGTTGCTAAGTTACTCTGCGTCATTACGGGGGAAGTGACGTCACGACTGTTGAAGAGTATTGACCCACATCTTTGCAAAAACTCTCAAACAAGGGACCTCGCAACGTCCCATGTTTCAGAGTTCTGAGGTTCCATAATGTTTGAAAGTTTTTATCAAGACGAGGGTAATTAATTTAAATCGATCGACATTTGAAGAACAAATTTTCTAGCCAAACTTTTAAATGCGTATTTTTACAGAGCAATTAAGCATTCAATTAACTGGTTTTAAAAAGAATTATTGACAAGTTTGTGGTCATTGTAATCGATGCGATCCATCAAGTAAAAGCTTACTTTCTGACCAAAATCTTTAAGAAGACGATTTGTCAGCACAGTGAGCGGTTCTTGCGACATCTAAGTAAAGTAGACGTTCATGGCGAGTATGATACGGTATTTATTTATTTACAATTGGAGGTACTTTATCAAAATATGACACATTACGTAAATCCACTTGATCCATTGTTATTGTTATTGTCAATAAAGGCTGCGTGAACTTTGACATTAAACGATTTCAAAGCTGTATGTAACGCCCTCGCCCATTTCTAAGAGTAATAATAATAATGATAATAATAATAATAATGATAATAATAATAATAATAATAATAATAATAATAATAATAATAATAATAATAATAATAATAATAATAATAATAATAAATAATAATAAAAAGGCGGTTACACATCTTAACAGGACACTGCTTTCTGAGTGATTCGCTGACACCTAATTCAAAGCGCTTATAGGCAAAGGAAGCTGATATTTTCTCATCCAAGCACCACTGCCTGGGGATACATTCGAGCTCATGAGAACCAGATCTTATCCCTTACCCATCCACCTTACACCTACTGGCACATAAAACCTGTTGTAGAAAACCTGTTTATAAGTATAAGGTTGATGAACTGATCCTCAGTTCATTGTCAGAAATGATGGATTTTGGTAAAAGTAATTCGACCTCGATGAAATACATACAGGACGTCTGTGGAAGATTTGTATTACGTATGATAAGTAGAATGTAGAATGAACGAAATTGATGTCCTTGAGGTCTTTGTTGTTGTTTTTAGAAAGCCATTTTGGTGACTTGTTTTCATGAAGTAGGTATTGATAGTATGCGTTTAGTTTTAAAAAATCATAGCATCCACCGGCCGGATATAACGTACCACCCATAGCACTCTAGAGACGTGCAGTTCGAGCGACCGTGGCCAAAAAAATCTGGAAGGCCCATGGTTTTTTTGAACTGGGGAAGGGGCGAGAGTTGAGTTACCTCGGTTACCTGCATGAGATGGCATTAATTACATTACTCAAACACGCTCGTACGCATACCAAAGCTATCTAGAGTTTTAAGACTAAAACGCACGCGCATACACACACACACACACACACACACACACACATACACACACTTAGCATCACCTAGGTCAAGTAGTGCCATATGTCACACTTTTAAGAATTCAGTCTTGCTTGTACATATTGACCACTTGTAGTTGTGAATCGCCCTTATTCTGTTGTTCATTTTCATGGAGTGACCATTAAGTTTTGTTGTAGTTGTGAATTGCCGTTGTTTATTGCTCATTTTCCCTGTACAATGGATTCGGCAATGCATTTTAAGCAAATAATAAACATTTTATCATTATTTTTTTATCAATAATAACCGAAAATGTCTCGAAAATGTTGTTTTTGATTGCACTTCAAATTATAGACATGGCGAAAAGACAACTATATATAAATTTCATTCGGATCCAATTGAGAGACAAATATGGATTAGTGCACTGCCAAATAATATCGATTCGAGTGATGTTGCAGACTATATGGGTATCTGTGCCAATCATTGGCATCATGATGCTCCTATGAGACGGAAATCAAGGTATCCTTCACCTGCTATTCCTCCAAATAAATGGCTAAATACAATACCCCCTTCTTGTTTGCGAAAAACAGCACCATCTCGTCAGACATTAAATTCGACAAGTGAATTTAGAGACAGGCTTCAGGATATTGATGAGTTATCAATTTTTCTTAAGAAAGATTTACTTGAAAATACAGAAAATGAGTTGGGAAAAAACTTTAAAGATTATTTTGTTCAAGAGATTTCCTCTAATGGTGTTGTTGGACTGTCTTCAGATTCTGAGTTTAGTCTTCATAGCCGTGCTAGGATCGGTATGGTCCACTCATTTAGTATCTACTTTACAGTTAAAGAGGTGAACGATGATCACAGCATCAGGTCAATTCAATATGAGGGTTTATTTGGAATTAAACAAAGCCAACACCAGACTTTCTCAGATGGAACCTTAAAGCGTTGGAGTGAACTTACAGAAATACTTCGATTCTACACACTGGACTCCCAACTAGAAGGTGAGTTAACCTACTATTTTAATTTTTAAATGCGTTAGCGTCAGTTTTATTATCAACGTGAACATAATAATAATAATAATAATAATAATAATAATAATAATAATAATAATAATAATAATAATAATAATAATAACAATAATGATAATGATAATAATGATGTTGATGATGATGATGATGATGATGATGATGATGATGATGATGATGATGATGATGATGATGATGATGATGACGATGATGATGATAAGAAGAACTATTACCCTTGTTGTGTTGCTGTTGTTTTTGATTCGTTATAGATTCACGAAATTAAAATTTTGAAATGCATTTTAAAAATAAAATTCATTGTTTCCAATCATGTATCGTCTATTTCATTATCTTCTACTTTTTTTTTCATTGCAGATGAAGAAAATGAATCCTCATTAGAGAAGTCTAAGGCTATCCAGAAATTTATAGAACGCCAGATTCAGCTCCTGAATGCTCAGAAAAATCAACGGATTTACTTTCCAGATGATTTAATTCTTGCTTTTTCGTGGTCCACGAGGTCAAGAGTGCTATATTCTTCTTTACGTGGTCACCTTTATCTCCCTTCTAAGTCCACCCTGGGAAAAATTACACGACAAACCAAAAATGTAGCAGATTTCACCATCTATTCTAAATTTTTCCAATAGCAGGAACTACGAAGCAGAGCGTGTGTTGTGCCAAACTCTGAGTTAACAGAGTATTTTAATTCTAGGGACAGGGATGGTTTATCTTCACTGTGCGAGTTGTTTTTAGAATTTTCACTCCTTTCATATTGTTTCTTTGTTAACAATAAATCAAAAATATGTAGGGCAAGATTAGCCGTAATTCTTGGCAATTTTGCAGAGACATTTGCAATCGATGTGTGTGTTCCTGTAAAGGCTATTCTATGCCTGTCCAATATATTTAAGAAGAGATTTTCAATTTTCAATTCGAAGAAGCAGTCGGATAAAGGAAGATGAACAAACTGAGGTCACAGTAATTATTATATCAGCTCTATTTCTCTGTGGATATCCATTTATCATCCTCATTATCATCATCATCATCAT
>NC_088371.1:21638886-21641386 GCF_034508935.2 Berghia stephanieae
GAATAGAGAAAAACCAATTTAACTCCATGGGTTTTATGGCTATAAAAAACGAATACTTTTTAAATATATTTTCTCTCCCCCAGGTCTCTCTCTCTCTCTCTCTCTCTCTTTCTCTCTCTCTCCTCTCCCCCTCTCTCTCTCTCCTCTCCCTCTCTCTCTCTCTCTCTCTCTCTCTCTCCCCCTCTCTCTCTCTCTCTAGTAAATGAAAATTGATATTTATATAAAGAGCAATTTTATGGATTGCTCACCATCATCATCGTCATCAGTCCGAATATCCTTCAATTCATCGATTTTCGACCTGTTATTAAATAAACTTATTTTGGACTGTCTTTGATAATTCGTCATAATAATTCAATTTCTAGCATAATATCTGCTCGGGTGTTCAATTTACCAAAGATAATTACTTTGATGATTGCGCAATAAAATAATTTGATGACCCAATTTCTATACATGCTTGGTATTATAGTGTAAAACGGGTATCAAATTATATTGCTTTGATGTGTTCTCTCTCTCTCTCTCTCTCTCTCTCTCTCTCTCTCTCTCTCTCTCTCTCTCTGTGTGTGTGTGTGTGTGTGTGTGTGTCTTTGTGTGTGTACGCGCGCGCGGTTTGTTGTACTTATTTCTCCTTGTTTTTCTTTTGTTCTTTTCTTTTTGTGCGGCTATGTGGTATAGTGGTATGACACTCGCTTCGGATCGGAGGGTCCTGGGTTTGAGCCTCGCCCGGCGCATATTTGAGTCCTTGGAAAAGATTCTTTACTCACATTCTCTCACCGAACTCAGGTGTAAAATGAGTACCTGGCCGTCAACAGCGTTATGTCTGTCGGGGAAAAAAATTGTAATATCGCCTAACAGGCGTTATGTCTCGCTCCACATGTTACGTGTTGCTGTTGGTCAGACACCCTCTGTAAAGCGCTTTGAACACATTTAGTGGATATTGCGCTATATTAAAGCTCATTTTAATTTTATTTTTAAAAATTTGTTTTTACTTTTAAAAAAAAATCGACAATAAGAATGTTCTTAAGAGTTGAATTACGAAGATTCGCCAATCCTATTTTTGACGAACTTTTTGCGATTGTGCGACATGTCAATGGCAGTGTGAAACAAGTGGCCTGTTCGTTGTATGTTAGTGTTTGGGAATGTCAATAATAATGTATATTATTGTCTATTATTGTGATGGCAGTTGTCATAATCACCAGGTGTTGGCGTCAGCTTTGGCTTTGATATGATATACAGGTGGTGGTAGTAGTAGGTCATTAGGATGATGATGATGATGGTGGTGGTGGTGGTGGTGGTGGTGATGATGATGATGATGATGATGATGATGGTGGTGGTGGTGGTGTGATGATGATGATGTGGTGTGTGATGATGATGATGGATGATGGTGTGGATGATGATGATGATGATGATGATGATGATGATGATGATGATGATGATGAATGATGATGATGATGATGTGATGGTGGTGGTGGTGGTTGTGGTGGTGATGGTGATAGATGTTGTGTTATGTTGAGTTTTGTTGTGATGAGATGATGATGAAGATGAGATGATGATGATGATAAATGAGGATGTGTGAGTGTGTATGAGAAATGTGTTGTGGTATGATGATGAAGAGATGGAGTAATGAGAGGATATATAATAATTAATATATGTTGTGGTAGTGTTATGTAATAGTTGATGATGGTCAACATAGATCTAGATAGATGCACAATGTGGTTGTGTGTAGATAGTGTATTTTCTATATTTATTTGGTAAGGGAATAGTCAATGATCGGAGTCGTTAATAAAATTTGAACGAGTGTATTTGTACCTCGATAGCCACCACTATCAGCACAAAGTGTTTTGCTGTGATGTCATTTTAATTTAATAGGACTATTGACCTCAAATTTTCGGGACGTGGTATCGACAGTTTTTGTCTCATCTTGTGCACCACCACTATCACAAAGTTATTACAGATCATTAATTTATAGACTATTGACCTCAAATTCATATCTTCATCACCATCATTATCATCCTCATCTTGTCACACACCACATCATCATCATCATCATCATCATCATCATCATCATCAATAATATGAATAAGGATCTACAATTTCCTTTTTCTTTATTTCTTTTAAAAAAATTATTGGCTTGTGTGCTGAGTAAACACTTTTTATATATTATGTACAAATGGACATTCCAATCCCTCTTTAATATTTCAAAATGTATGGTTGAGAAAGTTGGGACACACACACACACACACACACACACACACACTCACAACACACAAAACACACACACACACACTCTCTCTCTCTCACACACACACACACATTCAACCAATAATACTACTTTTCGTACCTTTTTCTTTGTTATTGTTGTTGTTATTATTATTATTTTTTGAAACAGTCAATGTTCCGTTTTCAAATAAGTAATGGGCCTTTTTAAAAAAAAATCTCTTCATAAATGTTTGTCAAAGAAAGTATTATGAGTCAAAATGACAGTTATGACCATGTCCAATTT
>NC_088371.1:21646386-21651386 GCF_034508935.2 Berghia stephanieae
CACGCACTGGATCGTCGTAAAAACGAGACCGGGTGGGAAATGAGGTTGATGAATTTACCTGACTGACTTATGAAATTATGTTATGACTTGGACGTTTTCAAGCCTCAAGTATCGTTTTCAGTGTTTCCAGTTTCACTATGTGGGTGGCTTTCTTGACAGGGATTTTATCCTTTTTATGCATTCATTTACATTTGGAAATTGGTACATTATAATGTCATAATGGTGCAATCATTGATTGTGAAAGAAACTTGTTTTTTTGTACAGCTGCTGGTTTTCGCTGTTGTTCGTGTTGTTGATGTTTTAGTTATTATCGCCGATGAAGATGGTGATGGTGATGATGATGATAATGATGATGATGATGATGATGATGATGATGAATGTAATGGCGATGATGATGAAGGGGTGCACAAATGTGGAAAAGGTTGTTGTTATTGTTGTTATTGTTATTGTTGTTGTTGTTGTTGTTGTGGTGGTGGTGGTGCTGGTGGTGGTGGTGATGATGATGATAATGATGATGATCATCGTCATATCATACCTGCTACTATCATTATTACACCACACTACTATTTTATCGTCTTTTTTATGGGTATAGAGGAGTGAGGGGGGTTTCCACGTTTTGCGATAACTTCATTAACTAGTTCGGTATAACGGATGATTGTAATGTGCCGGTAACGTCTTTTTAATGTTTTGATAAAGGTTCAAACATTGTTATACTACGACTAGAGATGCGTTAGAGATATCAAAAACACGTGTAGGTCTGCAGTTCCCATTATAATGATACGGGTGATTGTGTAATAATATTATTGTACCTCCCTTTTAAACTCGTTAGAGATTGTTTGAGTGTTGAAGTGTCTTGCGGGTGGTCTGCTGTTCAAACTCGGGGTTTTCCTTTTAGTACTTATTTAATGTGATATTGCATATATATAGAACTTTGTTTGTTGTTGTTTGTTTATCAATAAATTTAAAGAAATGGAATTCGTGACCCACATCATCAAATTATCTGGGTGGGGTTCCTCACCTCCTTGGTGGAGACACCTAAATATGTCGCAAGCGCCGTAAAACCCTTAAAAACAAACATCAAACTGTCTGGTAAAGATCCGAAAAAGTGTATATGAAACAGTATCAGACAAAGCGAGGCAGGCTGGATTTTTGGGATGATTCCTCCCCCCCCCCCTCCCCCTCCCCTCCCTTGATTTTTTATTTCTGTTTAATTTGACACTGTTTTAGACATACTTTTTCAGATCTTTTTCGTATTTGTTTATTTATTTATAATTATTATTTCTTTTTTGTTACTTCCGGGTAGCCTACTCATTTTACGCTTGAGTATGATTTGAAAATTTGAGTATAAGTATAATGTCAAGGAAGCGACACATCGGGACTCAAACTAGGGACATACGGGACGGAAATGAGTGTTATACAGTAATACCTCAAAGACACACAGTTGCGATTAAAACGACGCGATAGCAACAAAATGCAGTTAAACGATGAAATATAAAAAACCAAAACAAACAATGAGGACGATTCATTTCAAGACGGAGTTGGAGTTTTCGGTCCTAGGACAGAAAAGAATTACATCATGACGTTTAAGTCGCATTAGATTGAAACCCGACACTCAAAGCAATGTAAAGATGATGTTACACACTGAGAGAGTCCCTTCCATCCGTAATCAGTTTCGCTTGATTTCCACCAAGATCTCGTATTAGTAACTATGTAACAATATCGAGTTGAAATTTGATGCTGTATCATTCATTTATTTTGCTTCTCTTTTCTCAAAACTCCACTTACACACACGAATACACACACGCTCTGGGGTTTCCATTACTATACTATACGTATTACCCATTCGTTTAATCTTTACCAGAAACGCAGTTGAGCTCACATTATCATCTCATATTATGATGATTCTTGCTAAAAACAGAGCATGCGGAAACGATTATTTGTTCTAATGCCTTCCAGGTCGTCTAAATTCTTACAATGAATTTGATAGGCTTCTTTAATCAAACGTACTCGATTAAGCAGGAGTCGGGGTTGTTTTCTAGACTTTATCCCCCCGCCTCCTACCACCCTTTAAAAAGAATACAACTAATTGTCTCGTTTCTTATGCTTCTCTTTTGAAGTAGAGACACTTTAAAACAATGAAGGTTTCTCCTCAAACTGCAACTTAAAGGTGATTGACAATTTGAGAAACGAAATCTGGTTTAGATGTTCCAGATTACATTATCATTTAAAATCTTTTAAACAACGGACACACTTGAGTGGCGTCTTAATTTTTTTTTTTTTTATTCTTTAAAAAAGAATATTATTATAATGATAAAAATCAATTCGCTACAATAAAGGAAATGTGACTCAAGTCTCTTTGCCTGTTCCGTCCCATCAGTTCCTCTTGGATCCAAGTGAAACATTTCAGTTGCAACTATTTAGTTTGCATGCACACACACACAAAAACAAAACAACAAAAAAAAAAAAAAACAAAAAAAAACAAACAAAGATAAAAAACAAAACAAAACAAAAACAGAATTAAATATAACGGTGATAGAGGACACAAAAAAGCATCCGAAGTTCATGAATGAAATCCGATACCCGAAGACATACTCGGGTTATATATTATGATACTCTCAACCCATCATCTATTTCAGTTAAAGACGGTAGTATAGAGACATGTGTTCTAACACCGTTACAGCTTTCTATGAAACATTGATTGGAAAAAAAAAAGGGGGCTCGCTGAGGAGATGCTTGATCCTCCATTTCTAGAAATTCTATTTCATCTTTGAGTTCCATCTATGGATGTGACAGTAATTGCGTCAAAGGTCTTCATTACAAACAGGACTTCTGAAGCTCTTATCAAACTTTTGAAGATGTGGAAGATGACAAGATGTCAATAAATAGGAACGGTGAACAGCTCAATCTTATAACGCAGACATCGTGCAAAACGTTTCTTTTGAGTCCTTGTCACGGGCTCGGGGGAAGAATCCTAAGATGACAAGATGTGAATCTTAACTGTGAACAGTGAGGGTTACATGACATCATGCAGCAGAAATACGACACCAGCTGAAAATGAAGAACAGTCCGGGGCAAACATCTAAGTGTCATTGACAACAATGAACCCGTGGGGGCGATGCTCGTAACGTTCTAGACAAGAGTATCACTCGGGGGAGGGGATGGCCAGGTGGCTTCTCTGTCTCTGCTGCCTGAGATGGAATCATCAGTCAAGTCGTCATCCTTGATGGTAAGATTCGTGAAGGTGGTGCATCAGTCTGAAATTGGACATCTGTCTCTTCCCCCCCCCCCCCCCCCCTCTCTCTCTCTCTCTCTCTCTCTCTCTCTCTCACTCTCTCTCCCTCCCTCCATCTCTCTCTCTCTCTTCTCTCTCCATCTCTTTCTCTCTCTCTCTCTCTTCTTTTTTTTCTTTTCTTTTTCTTCTCTTTCTCTCTCTCTCTCTCTCTCTCTCTCTCTATCTCTCTCTGGATGGGATTCCTGATCTCCCATAGTAAGCAGAGAGTCACTTACGTGTCTTCTATCCCCCTATATTTGTTAGCCTTTTGTCTTTGTCTTGGAATGAGATTACTTGGTTTTATCCTGGCCCTGGTCGGATACTCTGGCTGGGAGGGACACAGTCAAATGTATAGTTTTGGGAGATGACATTTTTTGTCTTGTAAACCATCTCTCCGTTATGCACTATATTATTTTTGTTTTACATAATATATATGATTTGTAAACATTTGACTTATATTTCTCTTAGTGGGGATCTGTGCGTGTGTTTGAATGAGAGGTTTAGGTGATGCTATCAAACTAAGTACACTGATAGGATCATCTGTTCCATATTTGAACTTATTCCATTTTGCCTTACTATTTCTTGGATGCTTTAATTTTAATTCTAGATATACTACTATCCCATTTTCTTCATTTTTGCTGGCGCTGATATGACCTAAATGTGTTTCAAGCGCCGTAAAACCCTTACAAACAAACAAATCTCTCTCTCTCTCTCTCTCTCTCTCTCTCTCTCTCTCTCTCTCTCTCGCTCTCTCTTCCTCTTTAACCCGCCCCTCTTCCCCTCTCCCTCTCATATTCTTCTTCTCCTTCCTCCACCTCCTCTCCCCCTACGCTTCTTCTTCTTCTTCTTCTTCTTCTTCTTCTTCTTCTTCTTCTTCTTCTTCTTCTTCTTCTTCTTCTTCTTCTTCTTCTTCTTCTTCTTCTTCTTCTTCTTCTTCTTCTTCTTTTCTTCTTCTTCTTCTTCTTCTTCTTCTTCTTCTTCTCTCTCTCTCTCTCTCTCTCTCTCTCTCTCTCTCTCTCTCTCTCGCTCTTATCTCCCTCTAACGATA
The DNA here is from genome assembly GCF_034508935.2 of Berghia stephanieae. Classification (NCBI taxonomy): domain Eukaryota; kingdom Metazoa; phylum Mollusca; class Gastropoda; order Nudibranchia; family Aeolidiidae; genus Berghia; species Berghia stephanieae. Next base: position 21,650,706 of record NC_088371.1, read on the forward strand.
ACCTAAATCAAACAAACTCTCGACATAGCGCCATCGTACTACGAGGAATTGTTTTATTTATTGACAGTTCTGCCATCATTCCCCCATTATCTCCCTTTCTCAAAGCTATTCATTCAACATCTCGGCGATTCTTCCCCCTTTTCTCTTTCATACTACGACTATTATCTGTACACCGAAAAAATTATCGCTTGGCCTTCAATCTCAATACAAACATGGCAGTATACTTTCTAACTCGGAATCTTTACCCCCCAAAAAATATACTTCCTGACAGTTGAGAGAGATTGAGACAACGGCTCTAGATTTCAAGGCTGAAGGCTCGTGTCTCCATCCCTCAATTACCTGGGGAACCCAACACTACCTGGTAGGATGAGAGCCAGGTGTTGCTTCACTCACGACGACCCGCGACACTCACACGACAAGACTACTCACGCCTTACAAACCCCCTTCCCTTAGCCCACAACAATGGGAGTTAGGTTGTCCTATCCACCCACAATACTATCACTATCACCTGCAAATGACGACAAAATGCTTCATTCACCCTCCTTCCCTCCTCTTTTATAGCTCCTACTCACTTCACTTATCTTTTCCACGCCACTTTCTCTCTCCCGTTCTTTCGAGCTTTGGTTATCTGTCTTGCTAACTCTTTCACGCTTTATCTATCGTCGAGCCCCAATGTACTCT
>NC_088371.1:21656386-21801386 GCF_034508935.2 Berghia stephanieae
ACGTCTCTCCTCTCGTGTGTATGTGCGCGAATGTATTTATGTTTTCAGACGGTAAGAGTTCACTGGGGGAAAATGTATGACTCGTATAGATAGTATGAAGTTGACGCTACTCAGGTCTTTGTTATTGCTTTTTGCCATCCTCGTTTATGAGTAATTATCACTAAATTGTATTAAACAGACTATAAACGTTCAAGGTTACACATTAGTTTTGTGTGTTGGTTCATTACACTTCCAGATGGCAATGTTGTGAGCTTCTTAGCCAAGCGCATACTATCTATAAAAAAAATTATCATTGGTCACATATCTGTGGTTTTTCTGAATACCTTTATATTATATTGATAATAATCACAACCCCTTAAAACCATAAACCACACAATCCCTGGAACTCAATGACTTGCTCGTATCCAAAGCCTTAATATAATCGCGTGCAACCATGAGCTCACCTTGCGGTTTCCTTTCCTTTCCTTTCCTTCCACCACCTTCTCCTCCCTCACAATCACCTTCCACACACTACATCCGCCATCCTGCTCAAATAAATCTATAATCCATTATTCGTATTATTTCGTGCACGGCAGGGGAGTTGTTAGAATTAGTCGTCGTTGCCTGCATCTTCGTCGTCATCATTATTATCATCATAATCGTCGCCATTGTTGTTTTCACGGTGATTGCTTGCATCCTCGTCAATAGCGCAGCGCGACTTCTTGCAGGTGAGATCGTCGTCGTCGTCCTCCATTACAGGAACAGGAAACAACAAGAAGAAGACGCTCGGTTTGTGTTTCCACGGATTATCTAACCTGCCTTTCCCTTTCAATGACAAAACGGTTTATTCCAAAAAAATCTCACCTCCTTCTGTCCCATAACCATATGTGACCCATCGTCTCAAAACGGTATTATGTCGGAACGAACCGTATGCTTAAATGCCGAATTAAATGTTAAACTGGTCAAAAAAATATAAATTGCTGGCATTATAACCCTAAAATATGGTTGCCATTCTCCTCAATAAATTATACAAACTCAACACAAGTCTGATATTTCTGGCTATAAATTCAATTATCAACATCTTAACCAACCCGACTTAATACCGTTTTGAGATGAAGGGTCACATATAGATAGAATGTCGTTGACGCTAAATCCATGTATAGATAGAACGAAGATGACGTCACTCGGGTCTTTGTTATTATTGTTTTCTGCCACCCGCGTTTATGAGTTATTCTCACCAAACTGTATTAACCAGACTAAAGACGTTTAAGGTTACACATAGTTTTATGTGTCGGTCGGTTATACTTCCGGATGGAAATGTTTTGAGCTTCTTAGCCAAGCGCATACTATCTATAGATAGAATGTGGTTGACGCTAAATCCATGTATGTATATTGTTTTCTTTCTCTATTTTTAATTTATTGGGCACCCAAATGGACAAATCATCAAAAGAGTTATATCCAACTGTGTCGGTCGTTCCAGTTATTCGTTCTGTCAAATTATCCACTGGTTCTGACTGGCAAAATACTTGGGAGATATTTTCAGCCAAGCGAAAATCTGAGCATCTGTAACCACCATAATAATATAAGCCATTATCGTGTACTTAGACAACTCAACTAACTATATTCAGCTACCGGTCTGGTTTTATAGAAAAAAAAAACCAACCAACACACACACACACACACACACACACAAACACACAAAATTGAACTTTATATAGCGCAATATCCACTAAATGTGCTCAAAGCGCTTTACAAGGGGTCCCTGGTCAACAGCAACATTTAACATGTAGGACGGGATATGACGCCAGTTAGGCAATATTACAATTTTTCGGACACAGAAAAACGCTGTTAACGGCCAGGTACTCGTTTTACACCTGAGTACGGTGAGAGAATGTGAGTAAAGAGCCTTCTCCAAGGACACAACTATGCGCCGAGCGCGAGGCTCGAACCCTGTGCCTTCCGATTAGAAAGCGAGTGTCATACCACAAGACCACATACCCGCACAAAAGATCAAACAGTATTGTGTACCGTCGATTGCATTTTTTTTTTTTTACTCTATTGAGACATGCGTCTTTTTGTAAGTGAATGCAAGATAGTGTGAGTACGACATCCTGTGTAAGGTGTTTGTTAATGGTTTACCGCAAAACACTGTGGTCTACTCATCCCGCGCTATCGTGGGTGGCGTTTGTGGTTACGGCATTGGTTTTGTATCGGGTTTGAAATAATTAATTAATTACAATTGGCTCAGAAATGTTTAGGATTAGGATTAACATTTTTTTGTGTGGAAAAAACAACAATTTAATTATTATTCAAGTGCAATGCGGGCATTTATTTGTGATAGTCGGGATGTTCAATTGTTGCCCTTTTGTTTGTGTGTTTGTGTGTGTGTGTGTGTGTGTGTGTGTGTGTGTTTACCGTCCGTGCATGAGCTCCATATCGAAAACTATTTTAATAGTAATGAGTGAGTTCGTAAGCGAGTGTTAGAGACAACTTATTATTATAATTGAATTGAATTGAATCTTCCTGGTTTGTTTATTGACACACGGGATCCAGATAATGTATGGGTTTTAATTGGATTTTAATCGGTTTTAAATGTGTCTATCTTCACTTGAAGGAGTTCTTTCTCTCTTCTGTTTAAAAAAAAAAAAGAAAGAAATGTTATGCCCCCCCCCCCCAATCATATTATGATATTTTCAATAGTTTTCTTTGATAGTGCAGCTACTCTTCTCTCTCTCTCTCTCTCTCTCTCTCTCTCTCTCTCTCTCTTCTCTCTCTCTCTCTCTCTTCTTCCCCCCCCCCCCCCCAGCTCTTCCCATCACCCCCCCCCCCCATTCTCCGAATATGAATAATATCCGTTAACCATTCATTCATACGTTCGTTCATTTATTCTGTATTTAAACATCCATCCATCCATTCATCCGTCCGTCCATCCTTCCGTTCTTCCATCCATCCATCATCTATCTCTCTATCCATCCATCCAGCCATCAATTCATTCCGCCCGTCCGTCCATCTATCCATCCCATCCATCCATTCATTTATCCATCCATCCATCCATCCATCCATCCATCCAGCCATTCATTCATCCGTCCTTCCGTCCGTCCATCCATCTATCCATCCTTCCATCCATCCATCCAGCCATTCATCCGTCCTTCCATCTTTCCATTCCATCCAACCATTCACCCTTTCACTCACCCCATCCATTTTGCCTGCATATTATTTTTCTTACATTGACATTGTCGTCGTGGTCGTCGTCGTTTTCCTATAATTAATCACCGTATGATAATGAGGGAGAGGACAGATACTCTCTGCCTGTAAAAGACGGTGGATAGAAAGAAGCCGGCTATATTTATTATGCCGGCTGGGCGGCCCTGATACCAAATGTAAATGAGCATCGGTAGCGGCATTAGTAATCAGCACTCACTCTCTTGCTCTCAGATCACAATGATTAGCTGTCTCTGAATCAATATTATTATCCTCGATGCATCAGCTTCTCAGATTGAGAATCAAGAACCAAAACGAAGAAAGGGGTTGAAAGAGCACACAGAATTAAAAGTCTTCTCTTTAGCAAATAATACACTAAAAAGGCTTATAAAAATAAATGCTACCAATGATAAGGTTCAACTGTCGTGACGTCACTTCCCTCGTAATGACCCATGGTCACTGGTTCTCAACTATCGGAACAATGACGGACGCCCTTATGAAATACATCTCCGACGAGCATAAAAGTGTATCCAGAGGAGAAAAACATTATAAATCTGATCATGTTTTGACTTTTATACATTCTGATGGCATGAAAATGTGAAAAAGTTTTAACCAGCATGAATAATTAATAAAAAGTACCGATTTTCTTTATTTAGAACCAAGCAGCGATACTTAACAATTTTAGTTCGATTATATTATGATCAACGTAAAAAAAGACAGTGAAAGCAAATTATTTTATTAATCGTCAACGCGTTCTGGTGATGCTCCTCGAGTTTCTGTAAAGGAATTTAAAAGAGACAGCGTAATATTTAATGTGTTTTTTTTTGGAAGACGTCCTTCGATCATTGGCTCAAGCATACAATTGTATCATGAGGTGGGAGACAATGGGAGCCATCTATATTCATGTTTTCGTCTAACCAGGTCATCAATCACATGATTTGTTGCTGTCCAACAACTGGATATTTCATAACAACTGTAAATACGCTGCTTTGTTTACAAAAGTTATAAACATATTGATGTGTCAAACTGAATAAAAGGACCAATCGTGATGTTAGATATTTAAAAAAACTGAACACTTTTCACTATATGGGTCACTTTGAACACATTTTGCAATGTGACCAATGACCTCGAGCACATGGAAATTTAATATAGATCATGCCCATTGCCGCTCACGTTTTCAAAGAATTATTAGATGAAGCGACTCAATGTTTGTGATGTTTGTGATGAGAATATTGGCTATTAAGCTTAACTGCTGGTCAAAATTACTTCGCGATGGTGGCGAACGAATCGGCGATCTCAAGAAGTGGGTGAGAGAGGGATCTAGAAATGACTTTGGGTTTGAAACGAATATTTTGTGTTCGTGGATAGCTCACACGGTAGAGCCACGCTCTCACCTGCCAGGCGGAGTTGTCGTACCAATAAGGTCGCGGGTTCAAACCCCACCACCGCCGCGAAAAAATTTTTTATTCTCTATTGTCTTCTGGCACTTTTCTACTCACTTCATATCTCAATGGCACAATAACTTCGGTTGGGTGCAACAAGAGTCTGTTTATTTATGTCTGTGCGTTTATTTCTTTACAGTAACCACATTGAAGCCTTTCCATTTTTTTACCTTTTCGCTGTAGGTACCGCAAGCTCAGAAACATAATAATATCTGCTGCATTTGACCCTGGGGCTTGTGTCATGGCGGGTGATAAAGGTGAAACTTGTCGGTTCCGGGTCATGTCATTTGACCATAAAGCAAAGTAGCCATTTGGCCTCCGTGTTTCCTCTCTGGGGGCCTGCTGGATAACATGGGCCAGGCTTGCAGACGATTGATGCTCGGACTTTAATCATAGTATGACTGTTCGGTATTTAGTACAGAGAACGGATGATTTTTGTTTGTTTTTCTCTATGTCTGACTATGCTTGGCTGGCTTGGAGATAGAGAAATAACATGCAACTTTACAGTAAATGTAATTTTATTTTAGATAGACAAATAACATGCATGCAACTCGACAGCAAATTCAAGTTCATTGTAGATTATTTTAGATACTTCTTTTGTTTGTTTATCTTTTCTTTTTCTTTTCTTTTCTTTTCTTTTAATTTCTTTTCATTTCTTTTCTTCTTTTTTTTTTTTTAAATTCTCTTTTTCTTTCGTTTTTTCTATGCCAGCCAAAGAAGTCAGTAAGTTCTCTCGCATTGGTTCAAACAGAGCTAATGGTTAATACTTAACACATTGGTTTAACCGATACTTAATATACTTTGTCATTGTTTAGCCATTGGTGGGCATTTGACTGTATCCTATGCAATTTCTGGTGTGTGAATGTGTGTGTGTATGTGTGTGAGAGAGAGAGAGATAGAGATCCGGAGAGAGAGTGGGGTAGTGGTAGTGAGTGAGAGAAAGAAAGAAAGACAGGAGAGAGAGAGAGAGAGGGAGAGAGAGAGAGAGAGAGAGAGAGAGAGAGAGAGAGAGAGAGAGAGAGAGAGAGAGTTATTTCCCATGAGTACTGATTGCTACTGAAAGACACTGATGGATGATTGGTGATTGGGTCATCTTAGAGGTCAAGCTGCACACCTTGTCTGCACATTATTACCCGCTTACTTCAGACCCCTTCACCCCCCCCCCCCCTGCCCATATCCCCCATCTCTCTCTCTCTCTCTCTATCTCTCTCTCTCTATCTCTCTCTCTCTCTCTCTCTCTCTCTCTCTCTCTCTCTCAATTTGATGGACATTTTAAAGTGTCGAAAAGTGTCGAACCATGAAGCAAAAAACGAATCATTTATTATTTATTATTTATTTATTTATTTATTTATTTATTTATTTATTTATTTATTTATTTATTTATTTATTTATTTATTTCTATTTAGGTAATTAGTTGTTTATTCATTTATTTATTATTTATTTGCAAATTAATCAATTGAACAATTCAATTAATCATATATTTATTCATTTATTCATTTATTTATTTCATTTATGGGATATTACATACTATTATCATTGAGCTAGGAATTTGAGTCTCAAGTCTGAAGGAACATCTGAGGCTTAATTCACATTACATATGATATCAGTTCTTCATTTGACTGACCTCTTCAATCCGCTCCATACTATCTTCATGATAAATAGAATTTAAAGAAATGCTGGTATATTTTGTATCAATTGATCCAGTATTGGTTTCTCATTAATTGATCCCCTCCCCCCCAATCATTCATTTATTCAATCATTTATTTATGCGTGTTCCATTCATTCATTCATCCGTTCATTCATTCATTCATTAATTCATTCATTCATTCATTCATCCGTTCATTCATCCATTCATTCATTCATTCATTCATTCATTCATTCATTCATTCATTCATTCATTCATTCATTCACCCATTCATTCATTCATTCATTCATTCATTCATTCATTCATTCATTCATTCATTCATTCATCCGTTCACCCATTCATCCATTCATTCATTCATTCATTCATTCATTCATTCATTCATTCATTCATTCATTCGTTAACCCATTCATTCATTCATGCATTAATTAATTAATTAATTAATTCATTCATTTTTATGAGTAATTTGTTATTTTATTCTATGTTTACTAATTGTTGATTTATTTTTCTAATTTCTCTTATCTTCACAGAAACAGTTGATAACAACGGTGAACAGTTGGCAACAGGAGAGGAAAAATTAGATGAAGCACAGGGTGAGTGTTTTTGCCTGTCTTTGTTTTTTTTTTTTTCATTTGGGGGCAGCGTGGCTCAGCGCTACGGTCTTTGCTTCGTATCCGAAAGGTACCGAGTTCGAATACCTGCTGCGCTCTGTGGTCTTGAGCAAGCACCTCGCCTTACCACAAGAATCGCAAAGGTGGATCCTATAGATAGAATGAAGTTGACGTCACTCGGGTCTCTTTTTAATTGTTTTTTTCCCAGCCATGTTTATGAGTAATCCTCACTTAACTGTATTATCTAGACTTTAAAAGTTTATGGTTACACAGAGTTTTGTGTGTTGGTCCGTTATACTTCCGGATGGCAATGTTGTGAGCTTCTTAGCCAAGCGCATACTATCTATACGTTTGTCAACAAAGAGCTAAATAAACAACTGATCAGCTTATGCTCTTTGATGTTATGTGTTTAGTCACAGTATCTGCCATCCATATTAAACATACCGACACACAAACCTATTTTATGTAACCTTTAATGTTTAAGGGGGGGCGAAGTGACTGAGTGGTTAAGGCATTGCACTGTGACTCGGAAGGTCCCAGGTTCGAGCCCCGTTTCAGGCACTTTCGTTTTTTTTTCATTGGGCAAGATTATTAACTCCCAATTTGCTCACTTTGATCAACATGGGTGATTCCTGTTGACATCAGACATCTCGTTTGATGAAATATCTATATTCCTTCATGGAATGCTTAGGCGACGATATATTATGATGTCGTGGCGGACGAGCTTATTAAAAAAAAATATTTTTTTAATGTTTAAAGATTGTTATATTATTTCAGTCAGAACTCTAATCGCTAATAATATAATATGCGGTCTAGAAATAGCAACAATGAGCTGAGTGACGTCAACTTCGTTCCTTCTATAATAGAGGTTACTGGCTAGTCTGGCCATGTGTTTCTCTTGTCATTATTACAGCGTATCGGATTACACTGTAAATTGTAATGATAATGGGAGACTGACAACTTGTCCCGCGAACAACTATACACCGAGAGAATGTCTCGGGTTCAAATTTGTAAAGAAGATTGTCATTTTATAACAGGTGAGACTTTGTTTACATCTCTCATCTGCTGCTCCTTCCTATTTAAATTCGTGAGCAGCGGCTGCTGCTGCGGCACGTGCGAGTTACGAGTGGACATTGGTTTTGATTTTGTCCTCGTGAGTGAGTGGACAGAAGTGGCCATTGGTCATTTCTATCAAATTATTTATTTTTCAAATTGTTAATGGATGGAAGCGAAGCATTCGTGGTTTCTGGCGCCGAGCTGCCATTAATAAATTATAGGGAGGGGGGGTGGGAGAGAGAGAGAGAGAGAGAGAGAGAGAGAGAGAGAGAGAGAGAGAGAGAGAGAGAGGGGGGGCGGGAGACCATAATTTTAATTTTATGAATCGATGAAGTTGGCGTCTTTCTTTATAATGTATTGTTCCTTTCTTATTTATTTATTTATTTATTTATTTATTTATTTATTTATTTCTGTTTTTATTGATTGTTGTTTCAATGGCCAGAGAGGTGATTTATTCTCTCTAAATTATCTCTTATAGAGTATAAAAGAAGTTAACATATAGTTTTGAATGTTGGCTACCGTTGATTTGGCTGACCGATCTGGATAGCATTTTACTTAACCGTACACACTCAATAACAGGTGAGGGTTTGTTTACATTTGTCATCTGTCCCCAGTCAGAGGACAACAAGGCACGTGCCGGTCACAAATGGACCTTGAGGTTATCCCAGTGGGTGACAGAAGTGACCATTGGTCACCTTAATCGAATTGCGTGGACAACAACTGTCACTGGTTTGTGGCAGTAGTTTTTGTAGTTCTGCAATCAGAAACCCAGCACAACCTCTTGATTGCGTGATATCTCCGTCCCCCTCCCCACAATAAATATTTATTTTAACCCTCTTACCTCTTACCAACTATAGATAGAATGCGGTTGGCCAAGGAGTTCACAACATTGCCATCCGGAAGTATAACGGACCAACACACAAACGCTGTGTAACCATGAACTTTTATAGTCTGGTTATACAGTTTAGTGAGAACAACTCACAAAACGCGGATGGCAAAAACAATAACAAAGGCCTGAGTGACGTCATCTGCATACTATCTATAGATAGTTCGAAGATGACGTCACTCAGGTCTTTGCACTGAACTGTATTAACCCGACTATAAACGTTCATGGATACATACGGTTTTGTGTGTTGGTCCGTTATACTTCCGGATGGCAATGTTATGAGCTTCTTAGCCAAGTGCATACTATCTATAGGAAAATCGTCACATTCGTTACGATGCAACCAACATTATTCTCATTCAAATTTCTTTTGTAAACCATAATATTTTAAGAAAATGAACAGTGTGTTGTAGAGCATGTTTTGCTAAAGAAATATCTATGTATCGCAAGAACTTTCTACTGCTATTGTGTTTGAGTCTAGGACTTCATAATACTCTATAGATGTCGCTGGTGTGAGTGGTAAAAATATATATTTTTTGGGTTAGTTGGGTGTGACGTTTTGGGTAAAATCCTGAAAATGGCTGGTAAGGCGAGAGTTAAACCATAAATCAACAAAAACTCAATCAAAATAAATACGAAACAAAACACAAGAAATGGGGGCATTATTCATTACTGTTTCAAACTATTAAACGCTGTTTCTTCAAATTCTTTGGAGATAAACTAATCATAATATGTATATTTTGTTCTATGTTTACTGGTTACGACAGGCCTTGTTCGTGCATGATACAAGAGATAGTATGCGATTGGCTAAGAAGTTCACAACATTGCCATCCGGAAGTATAACGGACCAACACACAAACTATGTGTAACCTTGAACGTTTATAGTCTGGTTAATATAGTTTAGTGAGAATTACTCATAAACGCGGATGACAAAAAGCAATAACAAAAACACGAGTGACGCCAACTTCATACTATCTATAGATAGAATGAAGTTGACGTCATTCAGGTCTTTGTTATTGTTTTTTGCCATCCGCATTTATGAGTAATTCTCACTAAACTGCATTATCCAGACTATGAAAGTTCATGGTTACACATGGTTTTGTGTGTTTGTCCGTTATACTTCCGGATGGCCATGTTGTGAGCTTCTTCGCAAAGCGCATACTATCTATAATATATCGCTTTCTCTAACTGTATTTAAAGAACAATCCAATCAAATCCATACTGTTGCAGCTTCATTACTTTATATAGACGCAACATGTGAGTGGTGTGGTATGTATTGTGTTGGGTTGGGGGATCTCAGTGATCATGTCCTCTTGTGACAGAAACGGTCTATTTTGACAAGTAAATTTATCATACCCTCAGAACATCTCAAGTTGTCAGGATCCAGGGAATTCCATAACCGTATTATAAGGACTGGATGCGTGCATTCACTCGGGGTGACTGAAGTAGACCAGAGGGTTAACTAATGTATTGCAATGACTTTAAAAAAAAAAAAAAAGCTCGCAGCTCAGGCTTTGAATGGTTAAAAGAGAGAAAAAAAAAAAAAGCATAAACAAAGTTAAACAAACAATAGATCAACTTTTCTTTGAGATTTAAAAGGCGTATGATAGGGATCACGAATATTTCCGTGGGTCAATTATGCAGGAAATTAAATCTATACACACGGGTCTGTTTGGGTTTGTCCTGTCGTAGCAGCTCACGCGTGTGCTGGGCATGTCGGTCGGCGATGGTGAACTGTTGTACCCTGCCTGTGAGTAAGGATTTTAATCATAATAATAATTCGTGCTCGATGTGAATGGGTGTCACTTTCATAAGTGTTCCATGTTGACGGGGCCGAGACACGCTTGACGGGATCTGGGTCAGAGGTCATTCAAACACGGCGCGCGTGTACGGCAACCCGGAAGCAGGTCAGGTCGAGACGTCGAGGCCGTTCGGCGGAATGGTTTGACCGGTCTGTAGTGACCCTAAAGGCATTTTTGAGCGTTGTCGAATTTATTGTCTTCTTTTTATACAATGAGAGAACTGGACAGCTACTGGTTTGGAGTTGGCTAAGAAATTGATATGGGTCCATGGGTTTGTGTGTGTGTATATGTGTGTGTGTGTGTGTGTGAGAGAGAGAGAGAGAGAGAAAGAGAGAGAGAGAGAGAGAGAGAGAAGAAGAAGAAGAAGAAGAAGAAGAAGAAGAAGAAGAAGAAGAAGAAGAAGAAGAAGAAGAAGAAGAAGAAGAAGAAGAAGAAGAAGAAGAAGAAGGATGGAGAAAGGATCGGCAATGTTTACACGTAAATGTATTCCACATTCTCCACAAATCATTTCCAAAATTGTTGTTATATTATATTTATCCAGAGCATAGCAAGCAATTGCTATTGTCCCTTTCACGCTATAGAAACTGGAATAAACTCCGGTTTCATGAGCTTGACGATAATGTATGTAATAATATGTAATAATTTGTTTCGTTCCATGGATTCATTGTTTTACTTTCATTCTCATCTGTCATTAATTTATTGCTATGTATCCCTCCGCGTCGACAACACGCTGCTGGTCTTGTCGTCATATCATTTATCACGGCAGCCAGTAACCCCACCACCGCCGCGAGAAATTTTTATTCTCTATTGTCTTCTGGCACTTTTCTACTCACTTCATATCTTGTTGTTACCAACATAAGTGCCTGCTCCACTCACTTTTCTGAATTAAAAATTCACCCCATATACCGGAGCATACTCAATGTCTCAATCGTTTCTATGTTATATGTTTGTGTTGAGAATATTGGCTATTAAGCTTAACTGCTGGTCAAAAATAATTTCGCGATGGTTGTGTGCGAGCGAATCGGCGGTCTCCAGAAGTGGGTGAGAGAGGGCTCCAGAAATGACTTGGGTTTGATACGAATATTTTTGTGTTCGTGGATAGCTCACACGGTAGAGCCACGCTCTCACCTGCCAGGCGGAGTTGTCGTACCAATAAGGTCTCAGGTTCAAACCCCACCACCGCCGCGAGAAATTTTTATTCTCTATTGTCTTCTGGCACTTTTCTACTCACTTCATATATATCCGTAGTAATACGATGAGTTAACTCTCCTTACAAGCCATTTTCAGGATTTCCCCCAAAACTTCACACCCAACTAACACAAAAATAGATTTGTTATCACTCAGACATAACAGCAGTAAAATTCTTGCGATACATAATTTCTTTAGCACACCATGCTCTACAACACACTGCTCGTTTTATTTAAATGTTGTGATGTACTAAAGAAATTAGAATAAGAAAAAGGTTGGTTAGATTATCGTAACGATTGTCACGATTTTCCTATAGTTGGTAAGGAGAGGGTTAACTCGACGAGTCAAATTGTCATATTCACCATTGCGTGAAATTACCTTGTTCTAAACCAGTTCTGTTTATAGCTGCGTGCTGCTGCTGCTCACCCAGATTCTACTTATAGTAGGTACCTCTATAGATGTCACTACTGTGCTCACCGCAGTGATGTATAAGACTGTTGCTGTTCAGTCCTTTTCATCGTGAATATGTAGTTTCTAAATCGATAAATAAATGAATAATAAATAAATAAATAAATAAATAAATAAATAAATAAATAAATAAATAAATAAATAAATAAATAAATAAATGAATGAATTAATTAATTAATGGATGGCTGGATGGATGGATGGATGGATGGATGGATGGATGGATGGATGGATGGATGGATGGATGGATGGATAGATGAATAAATGAATGAATGAATAAATGAATTCCATTCATTGCAAGGCGTATTTTATGCAAATTTATCATATGAGCATTCTCGAAATCTCCTTATGTGTACCGATTAACATAATGTAGGTACTCGTCATCACCTGTGTGGAGTGAAAGCTTGAAATATCCATAACACAACACAAGACCCAAGCCATAAAATTAATTTTTCCAGTATCTAGTAATATTATTCAATGAAGTATCTTCTGAACTCTTGTCATTGATATGCATTGCCTTTATGTATAATATGTCGTGACAGATGTGTGTGTGGGGTGTGTGTATGTATGTGTGTGTGTGTGTGCGTGTGTGAAATAGAGAGTGAGAAAGAAAAGGTGAGAACTAAAGATAGATAGATAGATAAATAGATAGATAGATAGATAGATAGATAGATAGATAGATAGATAGATAGATAGATGGATGGATGGATGGATGGATGGATGGATGGACGGACGGACGGACGGAGGGACGGACGGATGGATGGATGGATGGATAGATAAAGAAGGGGAAAAAAGGAGAGAGAGAGAGAGAGAGAGAGAGAGAGAGAGAGAGAGAGAGAGAGAGAGAGAGAGAGAGAGAGAGAGAGGGGGGGGGAGAGGGAGGGTAGGAGAAAAGAGACTGTGGAAGTCCCCCCCTCCCCCATCAATCTTACCGTGGTGTGAGTACAAGGTGATCGACTACCTACTTGCACTACCTGTCATCATTCTATCTAATTACATTAACTCTGATTGCTTTTTATTTTTATTCATTGCCTTTTTAGCTAGTATCATGTACGCCATTGTAGTGGAGGCGGCGGCTTGCTACCACGATCATCATCATCATCATCATCATCATCATCATCATCATCATCATCATCATCATCATCATCATCATCATCATCATCGTCATGGTCATCATCACTAACTACAATAATAATAATAATATAATAATAAAATAATATATAATAATAATAATAATAATAATAATAATATAATAATAATAATAATAATAATAATAATAATAATAATAATAATAATAATAATAATAATAATAATAATATATAATAATAATAATAATAATTAATAATATATAATAATAAATAATAATATATAATATAATAATATAATATATATTATTATTATTATTATTATTATATATTATTATTATTATATATGTAGTTAGTGATGATGACCATGACGATGATGCATAGATGATGTATGAATGATGATGATAGATGATGAGATATGATGATGATGATGATAATCGTGGTAGCATAAGCGCCGCTCCACTACAATGCGTACATGATACTAGCTAAAAGGCAATAATAATAATAATAATATAATAATAATAATAATAATAATAATAATAATAATAATAATAATAATAATAATAATAATAATAATAATAATAATAATAATAATAATAATAATAATAATAATAATATTATTATTATTATTATTATTATTATTATTATTATTATTATTATTATTATTATTATTATTATATATATTAATTATTATTAAATTATGACGATGATGATGATGATGGTGATGATAATAATAACAACAACAACAACAATAACAATAATAACAACAACAACAACAACAACAACAAGATGCCCAACCATAATTACAGTTATGAATGTGCTGCTTGAAGCCCGAATAAATAATCACAATAGGAAATGAAATGGAAGTCATGTTTTATTGAGAAATGGAAAAAAACCCGAAACGTCCACATTATCATCTGTTGATTATATTAAAGCTTCCATTCTATTTCCTATATTTATTTTATTACATATTACAGTAGTAGAAGTTGCAGTTTGTACAGTTCATGACCGGCTAACCCGAGACGTCCACATTATCATCTGTTGAGTATATTAAAGCTTCCATTCTATTTCCTATTGCTATTTTATTACAGAAGTAAAAGTTGTATTTTGTACAGTTCATGACCGGCTTACCCGGTCTGATGTCACGTCGCCCAGCAACGGCGGCCATCGTGGTTCTAAACAAAGAAAATCGGTACTTTTTATTTTTCATGCTGGCTAGAACTTTTCATATGTCTTGTGATCAGACTGTGTAAAAGTCAAAACATGATCAGATTTATAATGTTTTTATCCTCTGGATACGCTTTTATGCTCGTCGCAGAATAAATATTTCATAAGGGCGTCCGCCATTATTCCGATAGTTCAGAGCCAGTTACTAAGTAACCATGCGTCATTACGAGGGAAGTGACGTTACGACTGTTGTCTTCCAAAACAATAAAGGGAGTGACAGTCCAAGCTATAATAATTATTCAGGTCCCATTCATTGTTCGATAATGATAATAATGAGTATAGTAAAACCTGTCACCGGTATCTGATTACATGCAATCTCATCTTATCGATAGGTTATATTATTATTTTATTGATTAGTCAAATACCTGTTTTACCTGTAGTTGTAAAGACTATCAATGAGAAGAGAGAAAGAGGGGGGAGGTGGAGAGTCGTCCCTGTGTCATTCCCTACTCGATCACTGCCACCATCTGTCTGTCTGTATGGATCTTACCAACCGCACTCAATCTGGAGAAATTTTTTTAAAAAGTATTTAAAAAATTTGGCCAGAAAACTTGTCCGTCAAATATCGTACGATTTAAATGACACTCATCTTGGCAAAAAACTCTCAAACCTGGGACTTGGTGAAATATTCCATCAAGTCCCAAGTTTTGAGAGTTTTTGCCAAGATGAAGGACATTTAAATCGATTGTTATTTGAGGACGAGTTGGGTTTTTTTTTTTTTGCCAAATTTTGAAATGCGTGTTTTTCTAGAACAAGGCAGTTAACTGGTTAATGATGATCGGAAGTAAAAGCAATCAACTAATTCCATCACTATCTGGTGCTGCTGATGATGATCACTGGAATACCGGTATATATATTATTATATTATGTGTGTAGCGGTTATTGATTGGCTGTGTACCTGGTCGTCCTACGTGTGATGTGTGAGTAACGATTACCTGAGTGAGTACATTTCGTGATGACTGATGAATGAATGAGTGATTGAGTGAGTGGAGTGAGGGAATGATTGGATGTTGCGGGTTTTTGTGGTATGTAATGACACTCGTCTTCGGATCGGAAGGTCCTGGGGTCAAGTCCAGCCATGAGCCTAGGAAAAGGCTCTTTATTCATGTTCTCATCGTACTCAGGTGTAAAATGAGTACCCTACCTGGAAAAAATTGTAATAATATATAATAATATCGCCTAACATGCTTCATGTCTCGTGCTACATTTTAAGTGTTGCTGTTTGTTAAGGAACCTTTGTAAAGTGCTTTCAGCACGTTTGGTGGATATTGATCGATATGAATCTCAGGTTTTATTTATTCTTTATTTCTTTGGTTTTGTTGGTGTGTTTTAATTTTTACATTATAACATGTCTAGTGTGTGGTTGGAAGGAATCTTTTATTTAGTATTTGATTGTGGTACACGGACATGGTTGATGATGGTAATATTAATAATCAGTGACTGTAAGAAAAATATCGTCTCCTTTCATCCAAATTTGGTAAATCCCTGGAAATTCTATAAACAAGTGTTAATTTTTATTTAAAATAAAATAAATAAAATAAAATTCCCTTTATTCATCCCATAGGGGAATTTTTTCTCTAGGGTCTATTCCAATGGGAAGACTGGAGTAACACAGGCGTGAGCCGCAGTGCAGCGCCGCAAATTAAGCTAGGGTGAGGTGACTTGTTTATGACCACACAGCGCAGCGGTGGGTGATAGAACTCCGTACCTTTCGGGTACGAAGCAAAGACCGTAACGCTGTCCCACAATATATTAATTATTTACATTTACTATCCAATATTCAGAAAAGTGAGTGGAGCAGGCACTTATGTTGGTAACAACAAGATATGAAGTGAATAGAAAAGTGCCAGAAGACAATAGAGAATAAAAAATTTTTCGCGGCGATGGTGGGGTTTGAACCTGCGACCTTACTGGTACGACAACTCCGCCTGGCAGGTGAGAGCGTGGCTCTACCGTGTGAGCTATCCACGAACACAAAAATATTCGTTTCAAACTCAAAGTCATTACTAGATCCCTCTCTCACCCACTTCTTGAGACCGCCGATTCGTTCGTACACCACCATCGCGAATAATTTTGACCAGCAGTTAAGCTTAATAGCCAATATTCTCAACACAAACATTAACATAGAAACGATTGAGACATTGAGTATGCTCCGGTGTATGGGGTGAATTTAAATTCAGAAAAGTGAGTGGAGCAGGCACTTATGTTGGTAACAACAAGATATGAAGTGAATAGAAAAGTGCCAGAAGACAATAGAGAATAAAAAATTTTTTAGTAGATGGTATGAGAAGCAAGATAGGTTTGGTTTGTGTTGTGTGTTGTATTGTGTGTGTGTGTATGTGTGTGTGTGTGTGTGCTTGTGTGTGTGAATGAGTATGTTTCAGCCAAAGTAATTTGTAATTTAAGCGCTTAGAGTCTGGTGTCTCGGAGTTATAGCGCTATATAAGTTTTCAGCATTATTATTATTATTATTACTACTACTACTACTAACTACTACTACTACTACTACTACTACTACTACTACCTACACACACCACCACACTATTACTACTATACTACTATACTACTACTTACTACTAACTACTACTAACTACTACTACTAACTACTACTACTACTACTACTACTACTACTACTACTACTACTACTACTACTACTACTACTACTATCTATTATTATTATTATTATTATTATTATTATTATTATTATTATTATTATTATTATTATTATTATTATTATTATTATTATTATTATTATTATTATTATTATTATCATCATTCTTTTTCTTATTCTTATTACTACTACTACCACCACCACCACCATCACTATTACTACTATTACTACTACTACTACTACTACTACTACTACTACTACTACTACTACTACTACTACTACTACTACTACTACTACTACTACTACTACTACTATACTACACCACCACCACCATCACTATTACTACTACTACTACTACTACTACTACTACTACTACTACTACTACTACTACTACTACTACTACTACTACTACTACTACTACCACCACCACCACCACCACCACTACAACCACTTCTACCACTACTACTAAACTATCAAATTAACTTTCATCTGGATTGGCATCGACTACAAAGATCAAACTACAACGTCACCAGTTCAAAAGAGAGTTGTTGACATTCTCACATAATAACTCATCACCGCCATTCATTCACCCTCCTCCATCGACCCCGCCCTCCCCTACTCACACAATCCACACACACCATTCTAGCTTGTACGATCCACAATCATCGTCTACTAATAGTAATATGGGAAGTCGCTGGCCACAATCCACCCAATCCCCCTATTGTCTAATCCTTCCATTTTCTACTAAAATACATCACGTCTTTGGGCTTCTGGTTTTCTTTGAAGTCCCGCTGTCCCGAGTAACGTTATTGTAGGGAAGAGACTGAGAGACCCATTTTATTTCATCCTCGCTGTCAATTAAATACCATTAACGGGACCGTCGCTACTTTTACTCCTTCAATATTAGGAATAACACCCACATTCGTGTTTTAACGCATTACTCTACCCCATCATATTGGTCTTTGATCTTTCAATTTCTAAGGTGATGACATAATATGACCTAAAAGTAAGCGTCGTAAGCGCCGTCAAGCTTCTAAAATGATTTCAAATTTATTTGATTTTCAACCACCGACTTCTACTTCTAGATTTTGTTGCCTTAGTTTGCAACCCGTCTATGATAATATAGACCAGAAGTTAAGACCCATATTAAACTTTTTTAGTTTTCAATGCAATATGCAGTGCCCACCCTGTTCCTTATAATATCCTGTTACTTACATCAATACGGGTGGAAATCGCAGTGTTGAGAGCAGGACTTGAAGTGGGTAGCTGGATCTTTAAAAAAAAAATGAAGGGTAACTTTGTGTGTGTGTGTGTGTGTGTGTGTGTGTGTGTGTGTGTGTGTGTGTGTGTGTCTGTATGTATGTATGTTTATGAATGTTCTGTCATTGCGAAAATATCAAGTAAAATATTATACAGGAAATATAAAGAAACTGTTCTCTGTGAGTGAGGATATCCTTGGAAATAAAGCCACTGTGTTTTATTTTGGTAAACAAAGGAAAAGAACCAGGGGAAGGTCTATGTACAACAACATTACCAGTAACTCTGAACAACGACCTAAAAAGACTAAATTAATGACAAAACCGTGCGACTTACACAATCTATATACACAAATAGAAACACTGAGAATGATAGCACAGAATAGCGACAAATGGATTGATTTCACAAGATTGATCTGCAAAGTCAGACGACCTTGAAGGCGAAAGGCAATTAATTCGTCAGTTAAGTCTTGTAATTGACTTTATGCATTTTTGTACCTATCTGACAGGGCACCACCAACATGTCTTAAATTTGGTTCAGCATTGATACTTTCCTAAATTGTTATAAAATCACACACAAAAAAAATGAAATAAATGAGAAACTGCTTGCCTATTAACCCCCCCCCCCCCCTTCTCTCTCTCTCTCTCTCTCTCTCTCTCTCTCTCTCTCTCTCTCTCTCTCTCTCTCTCTCTCTCTCTCTCTCTTGTTTGCTTGTTTAATGAGTTTTCTCGGTGTACCCAACAGTGACTTTTTGTAAGTGGTACCATTTTGTTTATTGTTGTCCCCAATCCATTTATTCATGTCTTGTAGTATATTTATTGCTCCTCGCTTTGAGTTGGGACATGTGTAACAGTGGTGGGTTACAAGACTTTTTATCAAGATGACAATGTTTAGTTCAAGATTCCCTACTCACGTTCTGGTTCGACGACGACGCGCGTGAGGATGGCAGCAGCAGGTAATCTAGGCCAGCAGACAGTTAGGTCAGGGCAACTGACGTCAAGTCAGGTGGGCGGGCACCACGCATGCGCGAATGGATTTCCTTTCACCGTGACGACAGGGCGTGGTCTATTCCCTTGCACGAGAACTACCTTGAGCCTTGAGGGAGATCGTTGGTTGGTCGACGAATCGCTTTTTATTAATAACACTAACACAATCTGTCATTTTTTCTTTCTTCTTTCAAGCGAAGGAGGAACCGTTTGGTTGGCTTGGGAAGGAGAGATCAAATCTATCGGGGACCATGCCTCTCTTTTCTTTCTGTTCATCTCGGTTCTTTCTCTTTTCTTTCTTCTCCTTTGACGTGCGTGAGTGATGAATGGCCGAGTCGAGTAATATCCGTGAGCGAAATTTTGAACTCATCTGCATACACGTAGTGTGATAGGCAAGGGGAGAAAATTAATGAGAAAAGAAGGAAGGGAGGAGGAGGAGGAGTAAGCAAGACGAGAAGGTGTATGCGTGTGTGTTTGTATTGTATTATGTGTGTGAGTAATAGGGTGAGTGAGCATCGGGGCGTTGAACGTGCGAACGAACGAATGAGTGAGTGGGGAATAGAGAATCAGCAAGGTGATACGGTCGAGAGCCTAGCTAGCTGTCTAGAACTTGCAGCGTAGACAAGGCAAACTATTCGCTAATCATCACAAGAGTTTTGGTACCTGATTCCGAGAAGTGCTTGTCGTTCTTTCTGTTTTACACGGACAACAACGAACGCTACGCTGGCGAGGCAGCATCACTAGAACTAGAACTCGGTTGACGTGCCTTGAGCTTTTGTTTGCCGTAGTAGGAGTAGTGAGATTGGAGGTAGTGATGAGGTTATAAAAACCCACCGTGTGAGACACGGGGATCAGTTTACTAGGTGGTGCTCGCAGGTGGAACAACAAACACTGTTCTCTACCACAGATGATTTCTTGCTGTGATTGTGATTCTAGAAATGACTTATATAAAGAGTTGCTTTTTCGTTATTTGTGATGAGGACTGTTATTAGAATGTTGCTATCAGTGGTTAAGGCAGTTAAGGCCCCACTTATAACTTTTGTGAGAAACTTCGAGTTGCATCTTTGATTGTTGTGTTTGATTTTGATTTATGGAAACAAATT
Organism: Berghia stephanieae; assembly: GCF_034508935.2. Lineage (NCBI taxonomy): Eukaryota > Metazoa > Mollusca > Gastropoda > Nudibranchia > Aeolidiidae > Berghia > Berghia stephanieae. The sequence goes on from NC_088371.1 coordinate 21,676,925, forward strand.
TTCGACAGTTATATTGACATTTTGTTTTTATTGTTCTGCATAATCTAAATCTGAAGTCGTAGAGGCAAAGGATCTTCTTTGTACATCAGTGAAAGTTAAGTTAAAGTTAAACTTAAGCGGTCTTGAAATAGGTTTTCTTTTCTATCTTCTGAAAGTGTAACATCGAGAACCTTGTACTGTGTCATCGATCAGATGATTAAAATTAAGCATATATTTACTTCTTCTTTACTATTATTATGATAATGATGGTGATGTGTGACGTTGATTTTACAACAACAATGACAAGTTTCGGTTTCGAGAAATCTCTCAGGTGTTGATCTACGATCTCTCTGATTTGCTATCACTACGACTGGTGAACTGACATTTTTATTGAAATTGTAGAATTATCTCTACCCTGAAAATGATAGTTACTTTCATTTGTAGAATAGATAGTTAAATCTTATCGTTTCGATTGAGTAAGCACCGCTACTCAAAATCTTACAATAAAATCAAGAACTACCACATCCGCCAACACTCACGTCACCACAATGTTGACATTTCGTCGTGCTGACCAGCAGCAGCCAGTGCCGCTGTCACCCCTGACTCCCATCTACAACAACCTTCATCACCATCATCATGTACCCCCAATGGCACACCATCATCACAGCGCCCATCATCACGTGACCAGGGCACCCAAATCGTTCACTACAGCCGCCAGAAAAATGATCTTTCGGGGTGAGTAATTGTAATTTTAAACACATCTGCTTCTTCTGTATCGCAAGAGGAAGAAAGTGAAAGAAGTACGATTTTCTGTATACGGTATGGCTGCACGGTCTAATCTAGATAATTAGGTATAATTTAATAATAGTATATATTGGGCCTATCTTAGTTCTGAATTTGTTTACCTTTGCACTACGCCCATTTTCTCTCTCTCTCTCTCTCTCTCTCTCTCTCTCTCTCTCTCTCTCTCTCTCTCTCTCTCTCTTCACTCTCTCACTTTCACACACACACACACACACACACACACACACACACACACACACACACACGTATCTAGCAATAACATTATAATTTCGTAAAGCGATGATACACAGTGAGTCAGTGAGACAAGGCAGAAGGGAAGGGTAGATAAGGAAATGTAGCAGCAGTACTAAAACGATCTCTCTGAGGGTAAGGGGGGGGGGGGGGGGGGGGGGGGGGGGAGGATGACCATAACACTCAAGGTGATGTTGGCTAATGGGTGACTCTTCGGTCGGCGTCAGCGGTCACCTCTTCTTTGATACCGATTCCTGCTCCCACCGTGTCTTCAGATTTGGACATCCAAGCCACGTCCGTGACGTCATACATCCATCGGTTTCCCCTGGTCTTTGACGTAACAAACCGGGGTCATCACCACCTCGAGATCTCCGCCACCACCGTTCTGTTTTTCTCACCTTCGGTCACATCTTCTCTATTCCTCTTGCGGCCATGGCTCCCTATATTGTTATGTCTGACTGTCTAGAGCCAGTTAGGGCCTATCCGTACTGATATAGAATAGTGTAGAGGGCTATTGGGCTATCCCAGTAGTGACTTTTGTCTGACTATCTTGGTCTATCCTATGATATAGGTTAATATTAAGCCTTTAATATCGAATAGCCTGGCGTCTGGTCAGTCATTGTTTGAATAAATAGTAATTCTAATCTACTCGGGTCTGGTGAGTGCAGCTTGCTTCAGCCCTTATAATACTGACCTATCCCATCCCCCCGCCCCCCCCCCCCTCACTCTCTCTCTCTCTCTCTCTCTCTCTCTCTCTCTCTCTCTCTCTCTCTCTCTTATATATATATATATATATATATATATATATATATATATATATATATATATATATTATATATATCTATCTTTCGCAAACACACACACACATACACACACACACACACTCTCTCTCATACACACACGTACCAACGCATTCAACAATGAAGTTTAAAAGGGGAAACAACACACACGCACGCACGCACACACACACACACACACACACACACACACCGCATTGATACACATACACAGTTGCAGACTCATGCACATCAGAGAGAGAGAGAGAGATAGAGAGAGAGAGAGAGAGAGAGAGAGAGAGAGAGAGAGAGAGAGAGAGAGAGAGAGAGAGAGAGAGAGAGAGAGAGAGAGAGAGAGGTAGGTTGTTTGTATGTTTGTTGTTTTCCTCATGCCTACTTCCCTTCATTCCCTTACTCAAACACCAACTCACAACGCAACTCACTTCATAAACACATACTATGGTTTGAGCAGTTAGTGACAAAGTGATTCTATCTTTTTGTTTGTTTGCGCTCTTATTGCCTCATATATTTGTAAAATTTTATTTCTGTAGTACTATTGTTTTTTTCTATAATTTGTGTCTTTTGTTTCCGAGAGCCGCCAGAGTCAGAGCGTTGCAATTGGAACTAAGTCACTTCAGCACTCATTCCAAACTGTTCAATTTGTATTCCTAAAAATATAGGACAATACAATGACAAAGTCTAGATTAAAATGTGTTTTTTTTAAAAAAGCGCTTGGATACTTTTCCTTCCACACACACAAAAAAAGGGGGCAAGTTGAACTTGGGGCATTGAACCTAAACCGGAACCGGAAACCACCAAGGCCGTCCACCCAGCCACCCACCAACCCATACCATTCAGGCTACCTCCATCATTACTACCACAATCTAAATAACAACATTATCACACCTGACTCATCAAGTGGGCAGGTAAAGATTTCAAAAGGGGCAGATGAGACGTGTCATTGGATGTTCAGGAGTAACCAGAGTTCATTTAGTTTTGAATACACAACCATGATATAGTTTTAAAGTTATGATCTACATATTCTAATTCAGCAGAATACCATATCGATGATATGTAGCTACTTAGCTATAATAATAAGTTAATGAATAAATAATAAATATAGAAAGAGGACTAAATCAGAGAGGGGGGGGGGGTGAGCAATGACCCTTTTGTTAACATTTAAATAAAAGATTGGATGGATATCAAAGGACAAAAAGGTGTCTTGGGGTTGCGTCGCGATTACCCATTATCGTTTAATTATAAATGAGATTAATTTACCGTCGAAAAGACTAAATTAAAAGGGACATACATCATACAGATTACCCCCCCCCCCCCTCTCTCTCTCTCTCTCTCTCTCTCTCTCTCTCTCTCTCTCTCTCTCTCTCTCCTTAAAATTCAGCGTTGACAATGGAACAAAAGACCTGATATTTGGAAAGGATTATAGCATCTATGCACAGTTCACTTACTTACACAGAGTGGATTCTCACACGCGCACACACAAACACACAAAATCACACACACACAAACACACAGACACACAAAACACATGCTCACTCGCGCTCACCTTTTGAGCACAAACTTTGATATCCCACCTTGATAATGATAGTGATAGGGTTTCTTGATAGGCATTTGATAGCTGTAACACATGTATGGACCACGGCTTTTAATGACGGACACGTCTGATCACCTCTTTTCATCTCTTTCACTTGATCACTTTGTGGGAGGAGTGAGTCGGGCTATGATGCTGACTGGGGCTGATGTGAAATCTTATCCCAATTTTGTCTCTGTATTATCTTTCCATTCTCTCCTATAATCATATCTGTCTGTCAATCTGCACGCAGGTAGCCTTCTCTACGAATAAAATAATATGCGCTTTCTTTAATTGATTAATTAACAATACCTCTCTAAGTTCTTACTCTCACTCACGACACTTGCATCTGTTTGATCTGGTTAATGATTATGCCTTAGATTCTGAGGAAGAGGAAGAGGGAAAGGGGAGAGAAAAATCGAATGGAAGAAAGAAAAAAGAGAAAAAAAAGTGTGTGTGTGTGTGTGTGTGTGTGAGAGAGAGAGAGAGAGAGAGAGAGAGAGAGAGAGAGAGAGAGAGAGAGAGAGTCCCGTGCATTTTCTTTCGAGATCCCTGCTCGAACGAAGACAGCAGCCAGTCTGCAAACAGATGCATGATCGAGTGACTGGAATGAAGGCTATCTTTTTTAAAAACCAAATTAAAATTACCTACAAGAAAATGTCCCATAAAGCATTTGTTTTTAAAAAAATGTCTGACCTCCGTATTCATCAAGCTTTTGATGAACCACCAAGTACACCATATGTTGATTGGGTATGGGTTTGTGTGTTTGTGTGAGTAAGAGAGTGTATGCGTGTGTGTGTGTGTGTGTGTGTGTGTGTGTGTGTGTGTGGGTGTGTGTATTAGGATTGGTAAAAACAGGAAGTTATATAAATTAGAGGTAGCTTGATATTACATACATGGTGCTTGCTAATTTTTATCTTTTTTTCTTTCTTTCTTGCCTTGGGGGGGGGGGGGGGGGGGGGGGGGGGGGGAGCGGGTATGTTCTTATATTTATTCCTTTTTAAATGTTTAAGGGAGGTGTTTTCCGATAAAGAAATTACCTTCTGACAGTTGTTTAGTTTATCAAACGGAAGTCTGAAGTCGTCGAGATAAGCCTAACAAAGCATTGTGTATAATTCCATAGGTGCTTTATCTCCATCCTATCATCCACACACACACACACACACACACACACACACACACACACACACACGCACACGCACATAATATATAGCAATCTGTTTCCTCCTTAGACACTCGTCACACGATGACGATAAGATTTCACGACCATCATCACCGTCATCGTCGCCATCATCGTCAAATTTATATTATTATTTCATTTAATGTATTGTAAACACAATAATAATTCCATTAGAAAAATCAAGGCTGGAATCAAAATGAAAACGTGACAGGGAAGGTGAAACCGTGACCCGCGAAACACTGAAAAAGCTTACCGAATCCTCCAGAACAGGTAAACAAGTAAAATACCTTGTTGTATCACGTTCTCACTTGGCCATTTTTCAGGGAATGGTGAGATGGCCTATCTTATTCTTCTATTATTTCAGGCAATTTTAAATCATCATATTGTTTTTCCCGTCGGGGACTTGTTATTCTGTTTATCTTTTATCTTTCTTTCTTTCTTTTCTTTCTATTTTCTCCTACTAATCTTTCTCTTTTAAAGTTTTTTATTGGTGCTTTTGATTTGTGGAGACACCTGGTGATGGTAGTTGTTATAATGGTTAAAAATTATTAGTATTTGTGACATTGAAGTCCCTAGATGGAATTAAGATAAGAAGAATTAGATCCTGAAAGTACAACAAAATTTTGAGTTGAAAATCGGATGTTTTTGGGTTGCAAAAGAATTTTCGTGGACTTCGACTTCGATATACACGAATTAGGTTATTTTATAATTATAAATAAAGTCGTTCTTTTCTTCGACTTCGAGAGTTGTCTGAATCTAGATATAGTCATCGACATTGATAAGTGGTATAGAGGGAGTAATGAGTTGACTAGTATTGCCTGACTGTAGTTCTACTTAGTCCACTCTTATCATTGACACGTTACCCAATACGTCATGATTTGTGATTCCCTCTTTTTCTCCATTACAATGCCACGCATTTCACCTTACTTCCGGTCCACTTATAACGAGACGAAAAATTAAGGTGATGAAATTTGTGGCCATAGTACCAGTGCAATCCTATTTTGGTTTGTATCCCATAGCAAACTATAGAGTGCATTGTTTTAATCCCATCCTTCAAGTTGTGACAAGTTCCTCCTCACATTGCTTATATTGTATAACATGGAACTTACTTCATGGTCCATCTGAATCAGCTTTTCAGCACCTCCGTGGTGGCCACGGACCATTTAGATTCAAGCCAAACCCCTTGATGACCTCACACCTGACTAGTATTGTATTAGCATTAGATACCTACCTTCAGCCTCAAAACCCGAGCAGAGTGTAGCATAGCATTCTTGCATTCCTTAGGGGGATTTCCATCAATTCTGATGCTTGATGAGTCTGTAAAATCTGAGGCTTTGAAGATACTTTTTGAAAAGTTGAAAGGTCATTCCTTAAATTGATCGATGTTAAATTAAATTTCTCCCGAGGACAAATCAGAATGCGACAAAATAGTTCTAGTTATGATATACGGTACGGTATACCTACGTCTTCTCGGCATTCCTACCTTTAATTACGACAGCCTCTTTTATCTCACTTTCCCTTGTGTCAGATGTGACCCTTCGCGCATGTCAGAAACGGCTTGGGTAGGATTAGCATTGTGTAATGTTTCCGGTATCTCTCTCGAGTTGTCTCCTGGGACGGATAGAATCTCCAACCAGCTAACTGATTCGTTTTTAACGTTTGGATAAATAAATTGTCCATGACATGCAAGCTACCATGTCTTGCTTGCAAAAATAATAATTAAAAAAAACCCAAAAACAATCAAACAAACAAAAACAAAAATTTTTCAAAAAATATCAGAAGAACAAGCAAATCAGCGCTGACAAAGCAAGGGTCAATTAACAAAGGTAATAATCCCAATTTGGATTTATTTGCTTGATTGTTTGTTGTCTTTTGGGAGAAGGTGCTTGTTGTTATTTTGATTGTTTTTTGTTTTTATTTTCTTTCTTAAAAAAAAATAAATCCAAATCTAGATTTTTAAGCAGGGATATTTTTTTAGGGAAATTGATGAAAGCATCTCAAATTCCTTTTATCAATTTAGACCAGTCTCCAAGTTAGGATTACGTCTTTACAAAGTGTATTTACATACTTAAGGGCATTAGTTTTTTTTATTTTTTTTTTGGTTTGTTTTTCTTATATATTTTTTTCTTCGGTTTCGATGCCTGATGTCATATCATTAGACTTGCTATTTCACTGGATTCCTGGAAACCTTCCATCTAAGTCTTTCTGATTTTGTGGCCAAGAAAATGGAGAAGTAACACAGTTCTATCACTGGTCTTCGTCGTCGTCGTGTCCACAAGAGACTGTAATAAGAAGAAACTTGATGGGGGCGATAAGGTGGATGGAATACCAGACAATCACTCGGGCACTCATATTTCCATTCATTATTGCAGGCGTTTTGTGGGCATGACGCTCATAGATAGATAGATAGATAGATAGATAGATAGATAGATAGATAGATAGATAGATAGATAGATAGATAGATAGAGAGAGAGAGAGAGAGAGAGAGAGAGAGAGAGAGAGAGAGAGAGTCAAGGGCGGGGATAACATGGTTAATGAATTCAACGCGAAGGTAACAGGGTGCGGATTTTTATTTATATATGTATTTATGTGTATTTCAACCCAAGTTTCACGGAATCACTGGGCTCATTTCTTTTCCAGGATAATTGCATGTTATGAAGGTGGATGGGGTAGTACCTGAATTTATGTATATATCCATCCGTACCAAGCAAGGTATGCTGGTGGTGGTGCTGATGGCCAGCAATTCCCAAAGGGGGTAACGAGAAAGAGAGGAAGCGAATTTTATTTGGGCATACCTGTCTGTTGACCTGTGATTAATTGTCGTTCTGGGATCCCTACTCATCCCTTGACATGCGTACATTGCTGGAGTCTTGGGCGTAACCTCTTCTACCTCGAACCTCTCACCGCAACCGCTTGCTGCCTTTTTCTTTCTGTCTTTTTTTTTCTTTCATTCTTTCTTTCTGTCATTCTTTCTTTCTTTCTTTCTTCTTTTTTTTTTTTTTTGCACGTGCATGTTATATGTACAGTTGATGCTACCGTAAAGTTAGATGATGACTTGGAAAAAAGTCTGAGGGAAAGGAAGGGAAGAAAGCTGTTCAGAGTAACTAGCTACCTTTGTCCTGCCTGTGATTGTCAGCAGCGTATTTTTTTTCTTTTCTGAATTTATTTTAAATTATCACCGAAGCACAGCGTGTTACATAAGCGCCAGTTTGTTCTTTTTTGCTCTAATAATGCAATCATGTAATAAATCCCGCCAATTGTGCCATTGCATGTAACAAATTCGGGTTCGGACACTGGTGCCTTTTTGAATTGTCTGACACTGTTTCATTTATACATCTTGCGCCTTAGCATATAAATATTCTGTATCCATATGTACAAGTCTTGCGCTCTCTCTCTCTCTCTCTCTCTCTCTCTCTCTCTCTCTCTCTCTCTCTCTCTCTCTCTCTTTCTTTCTATCTCTCTCTTCTCCATACTCACCAATTCTCTCACCTCCCTCGCCACACAATTTACCCCCCCCCCCCCCTCCCGCCATTCCTCCCTTCTTTCTTCGTTCTGTAAACACTCTCACTAGAGTTCACAGACTAAGGAGTCCTGTATTCTCTATGCTAGAGTTCTTCCCAACTATTAGTACTATCCATTCTTTTCTTCTCACCCACAAAGCCTACCCCATCCTTCGATGCAGCGTTTCCTTAATTCTTATTTTTCAATTCATCCAAAAATTCCACATGGTTGGTGTCTGTTAATTCCCGTCATAAATAATTGTTCCGAGTTGAGTTTCCCGCCTTCACCTGTATGCATGTAGCTGTAATCACCTTCAGATTTTGTACTCATTCTGACACACCACCCACCCCCTGAGGCGATATCGTCCTCACTTCAACACACATTAATATTACAACACACACACACTGACTCTCTCTCACACACACACACACACACACACACACACACACACACACTGCTGACCTTACTTTTCCATACCTAGCTATGACATGCCAACTGGATCATAGTTTTATATTACATGGCACCGAATTTCATTTCATATAATATAAGTACTGTACTGTCGATTTTTGAAAACAAAAATTGATTTGATTTCCATATTATTGCATCTTTGTCCACTGAAAAAAAAGCGGAAATCCCCCCCCCCCCACCCTCTCTCTCTCTCTCTCTCTCTCTCTCTCTCTCTCTCTCTCTCTCTCTCTCTCTCTCTCTCTCTCCACTCCCCCAGAAAATGCGGTTTGTTACCCGGAGCAATTCTTGTCAATTCCCTCGTTCCCACATGTTTACCCCCCCCCCCCCCCATCCCCCATTTTCCCCCTTTACACCTTAATAAGTGTTTTGCCTCTCTGACGCTCCCGTGAGAACAACACCCAGGTAGAGATGGTAGTTTAGTGCATATAACTTGGGGATGATGTAGTAGACACTATAGACACACCCAAAAAAAACACACAAAAAATTTTTTTATTCTCTATTGTCTTCTGGCACTTTTCTATTCACTTCATATCTTGTTGTTACCAACATAAGTGCCTGCTCCACTCACTTTTCTGAATTAAAAATTCACCCCATACACCGGAGCATACTCAATGTCTCAATCGTTTCTATGTTATATGTTTGTGTTGAGAATATTGGCTTAAGCTTAACTGCTGGTCAATATTATTCGCGATGGTGGTGTACGAACGAATCGGCGGTCTCAAGAAGTGGGTGAGAGAGGGATCTAGTAATGACTTTGAGTTTGAAACGAATATTTTTGTGTTCGTGGATAGCTCACACGGTAGAGCCACACTCTCACCTGCCAGGCGGAGTTGTCGTACCAATAAGGTCGCAGGTTCAAACCCCACCACCGCCGCGAAAAAATTTTATTCTCTATTGTCTTCTGGCACTTTTCTATTCACTTCATATCTTGTAGACACACCCCTCACACCTTGTGGATTCTTCATGCAGTACCACTGGTACCACTCGAACAGTGGGTGGGGTGGGTACGCACTACGGGCACCTACCTATTACTACTACTACAAGCAAAGTTCCCAGCCATTCAGTCTTTGTGATAATGACATCCAGATGGTACCAAACACCGATATGGGGGCTGCAATCATAGCAACCTGTATATTGTTTTGATATGAATGGTGGGGGGCGAAAAGGGGAGAAAGCCAAGCTGCCAACTGCATGATAGATAGACATGTTGTTTGTTAGCAGATTATTTATTTATTTATTTATTTATTTATTTATTTATTTATTTATTTATGTTTAATGTTAGAAATGATATGCAGCATCGGGATTCAAACTACGCGTACCTATTCGCAGGTCTGATAACCCAGACTGTTATGGTCTCATTGTTGTCATAGACTCTAAAACCAACGGAAAATATCGTCTATTACAACAATGTTACACCAAGGCCATAATTGAGTTCGGTTGTCAGACCTGCAAATATGTACACGTAGGATCCAACGCATTTGAACCTACATGATCCCAAGAAAAGTGGACCACCGACCATTCTCATCACGTAAGCTGCCACGCTAGTCACGTGATTTATCAAAAGAAATCTTAATAATATTATTATTTTTACAATAATAAACTCCTTACGTGTTTGTGAAATGGAAAGTAAAGGTGTTATCGTTTCGAGTTTTCGACGTTTCGAAATAACGATACGTGTTCAAAGTTGCCGCTAACTTCTGCAGGGAATGGCATTTCTGTTTCTTAACGAAAATAAATATCAAACCTCAAAGAATTCCTTCCCATGCATCATGGCATCGACAGAACTGAGAAAGTGAAGCAAGGAATCCGAGATGGAGATAGGGCTTGTTGTTACTTTGTTGTTACTATACTTCTTTTTACTTATTTCTCGTTTCCTTGTTGCGTCTCATCATCATCATACCCTACTGTGATGATGTTACCTTGACCGCGCGATTGCGCAGGTAACGACGTGCAAACGTGCAAATCGGGTCGAGGAGTGATTGTAAACACGTTCGTTTGTTATCGTTATCATCTCATAGCGTCCCATGCATGCCCTGATCGTAGTATAGTCTAGCTTGAGAACATACATTTCATCGGAATCTGCTGCGTTACTCACGCAATGCGCTCAATTTCCCGCCAAAAATGTGGCATGCTTAGTAAGCCGACGCTTTAGCTTATTGCTTTCGCCATTTGAATCGGGGTGGAGTGAAAATCCCCCCCCCCCCCCCCCATTTCCACCCCACCTTTAAAAAATAGAAACAGGAAAAGAATGTTAATTATTGAAAAATAAAATAAATAAATAAATAAATAAATAAATAAATAAATAAATAAATAATAATAATAATAATAATAATAATAATAATAATAATAATAATAATAATAATAATAATAATAATAATAATAATAATAATAATAATAATAATAATAATAATAATATCTTTATTGTCCATGAAGGCAATTGTTCATTTGGTTGCAGCATAATATTATACGCAAACAGACATAAATGCAACAAAAAGTGCAAAAAAAAAAAACAAAACATACAGACACTCACACACACACCGAGTGCGCACGCGCGTGCGCGTGCACAAACACGCACTCACAGACTCTCACTTAAATAGGCCTCGTGTAACCTATCTCAAAAGCATATCATCATGATTACAAACAAACATAACAAAGCGAAAAAGAAAGTGTCTTATTTATGAGTATCTATACTATAAGCATTAAAAAAAAAAAGATCCAATGTACGAAGGCGCCAGTCTTTGTTTTCGTTCGTACAATGCACGTGCGTTTTAAATAGGAATATTACTTACTCACGCAATGATTAACTACATCTCGTGTTTTTTATTATTTCAAATCCGAGAGACATTCATTCAAATTTTGAAAGCGACAAAGAGTAGAACCGTTTTTCAAACGATTCGAATTGAAAAACCATGCACCTATGCGATACACATTCCTTAAAAAAAAATAAAAAAATAATAACAATCATATTACAACTTGGTTTATTCTTCTCATCAATTCATACACGCGGTTCCAGATTTGGCTAATTTTGTTGGTTGTCATTTTTTCCGCCTATGATTTATTGGTGCAATAATACAACGCGTCTACGTCATATTATTTTCTGAAACAAACGAGTTCTTGTCTTTGTTTAAATTGAATAATTTATTACTATTTGGTTTTCTCGTTTGTCTCAACTAAAGACAAAGGTGTGAAAATAAAAGAATTTTAGATTTGAAACTTAAAAAAAAAATAAAGTTAAAAAAAAATGGATGAAGTAAAGATAATGGAATGCTAATACAAAATTTGACGTTCATAAAACATAACGTGAAAATTGAAATCTATTGTGGACCTGGAAAGTTTTCACGTCTACGACGTATATTATCTACATAATACGTAGAATTTAGTACAAATATTCGTTTAATTTTACGTTATCCGCAGTCCTCCCAACAGCATACACAACTCTTGTATCACCCAATCTTTTAAAGTCTCTCATCAGTTATGTGACTTTGTTTTTGGTTTCTTTTGTTTATCTATTTATTTATTTTTTTTAAATGTTTTTTTTTTTGTTGTGTGTGTGGGTTTTTAAAATAATTATTAACGTACAAGATAATGCGTAATTTTTATTGTACCTTCAGCCTACTCAGTGTGATTCCAATTTTTGGAAGATTAATTTATCACAAAAATGTTTGCATGCTGACTTTTGACTTCGCAAGTCCCAGGTTTGAGATTTTTGGCCAAGATAGGGATTATTTTAATCGATCGATAGACGAAAGACGAATTTTCTGGTCAAGATTTTAAAATATGTGTTTTTTTTTTTTTTTGGGGGGGGGGGGGGGGGGGGGGTTGTTTTGTTTTTTACAGAACGTGAGTATTCTGTGTAATGGTTGGTGTGATAGAGACGTAGTGTCATCTTTATATCCATTTAACGACATGAGCGTAGTTATAGATGTCTGTAGTCTGTCTGATGTGCATTTATAATATTGTTTGCATTATGACTATGGTTATGATTATTAATGGCTGTGTTTATGATTTAGAGGTATGTCGTTCCACTCAATTTTATTGACGTTCTTACGAAATCGACGCTTAGCTAGCTAGCGCTTGTTCTTCTTCCTTATTCCAGGAAAACCGCATGCGGAAGGAAATGATGTTCTAGGGAAGTTGGGAAAGGGAAGGAAACCGTGGGAAAACGAGACTGGATGGATAGATGGATGGATGGAGAGTTGGGGGGCTTGTGTTTCCATGTACATATTTGTGTTTACCTTGTTTGATGAAGGGTATGGATGATTTTGACCGACTGACGGGCAGACAGACTGACAACAGGATACCGAAAATAACCACGATATTTTTGTGTGCCCTTTTTGATGCTATACGTTTAGGTAAAATACTCACAACATCCGTTAGCCAAATTAAACATGGCCATCACACAGAACTGTGCGTACGTAACCTTTACCGTTTATAGTGGGATCAATATAATTTACTGAGAATTAATCACTAAGAGAGAGGCTGTTTAAAATTTATAACAAAGAGTTGAATGACGTCAACTTCGTTCCTTCTATATATTGAGATATATCATAATATATTGGTTTACTTACTGGCCTTTATATTATGCTACGGTGAAGTAGTTGTGCCATAAATATGGAGGATAAGTAGTTGAATCGGTGTCTTGTTTCACATACAGACAGAAACTGTGTTTGGAATAATAGACTGGAGAAAGGATGACGATGATTGGTTGTGCTACGAGTACGATGGTGTAGGTATGACCCTGGAACTGTTCCGAACAGGATGTTGATTACGTAATCACAAGTCCCGGATATTATATTTATTGTAAATATCTGTAATTAGTTGGGGTTTTTTTTATTTTAAAAAAATTGTATTCTTTCTTCTCATCAGTTCTTGGGATTAAAAATAATACAAGACAAGCCATATTTATATAAAGGCCTTATCATCTCTCACGAAACAGTAGTAAAGCGTCAACAATCTTAAATTGTCTTTTAATATTCGATGTTTTGTTTTGTGTAGGGAAACCAATTTAAATAACATAATGATTAATGACAGCTTCTTTTCGAATCTATCTATCTATCTATCTATCTATCTATCTATCTATCTATCTATCTATCTATCTATCTATCTATCTATCTATCTATCTATCTATCTATCTATCTATCTATCTATCTATCTATCTATCTATCTATCTATCTATCTATCTATCTATCTTATCTATCTATCTATCTATCTATCTATCTATCTATCTATCTATCTATCTATCTATCTATCTATCTATCTATCTATCTATCTATCTATCTATCTATCTATCTATCTATCTATCTATCTATCTATCTATCTATCTATCTATCTATCTATCTATCTATCTATCTATCTATCTATCTATCTATCTATCTATCTATCTCATAAACACACACACACACACACACGGTATATATTCAACACTTTTCCAAATTATCCCCTTGATCACAATTTCTTAAAACAACGTAACCTCAAAACAACGGAGTTGTCAGATGTATCGTAAAAACAAATAGCGTGTCGGTAAAATTGAACGCGGCGATAATAAATGGGTTATAAAGATAAGGAAGATGGTGAGATAACGGGGGAGAGAGGGAGAGAACTTGAACTAGAGATAATAATGAGAAAAGGACACTTTGTCTTATCTCTCAGCGATTCCAGAATACTCACGTCAAAACTAATGGTTAACTATCTATCTCTCACTCACGGTTACGGAGAAAGATTCCGATTCAGACAAGCGTGAAAAAGTGAAAAAAAAAAAAAAAACAAAACAAAAAAAGGTAATAGTTTAAAGGCATAAACACTCTAACCGTACCGTAAATAAACCGTCATCGCATTACGACCGTCGCTTGCTTTTTCAACAAGACAAAGTGGGGCGTGTGTGAAATAGCAGAAGACGGTCGTAAGACGACGACGACGGCGACGTTGACGGTTCTCAATAAATAGGAAAATTACCTTAAGACTTCAAAATTTTAAATGCGGTTTTCTGTTTTTCCCGTTCGGAAAATCGTACGTAATGTTGATTTTTTTTTTTTTTTGGTTTGTTTTTGTTTGGTTTTTATTCCATTCCCCTCACCCCCCCCCCCCCCCTTTCCTTTCTTTCCACATCTCCACCGCCATCACCCCATTTGAATTTCTCTTACCACGTGTGGCTTATGTATGTACACGTAAGCCATGAGAAAATAGGATACGATAATAATGGATGATACGGATGAATGGTGCCGGTGATGATGATGATGATGATGGTGTCTGTGTGTGTGTGAGAGAGAGATATTATGCGGTGTGGAGGGGAGGCCCTTGATCTGTTCTCAGGGAATCATCACGGATGTTTAACAACGTCTTTTTTGTCCCCTGGAAAACTTAGCATTAAAACGATGACCTGCTTACGACATCTGCTGCTTGACCAAAAATTCCAACTTCGCAGATTCTGAAAATTGGGATTGTGTGTGTGTGTGTGTGTGTGTGTGTGTGTGTGTGTGTGTGAAATGCACACATGAATAAATAAATTATATACTGGAATATATCGATAAACAAATAAATGAATAGATAAACAGACCATTCAGTTATCAAATTTCTACCTGAGAGGAATGTCGTCTCCACAAGAACTTTCCTTGTGTTCGGATTTGTCCGTTGCTCAGCTGGCATCGAAGAATTCTTTGATCTTAGGCACATCGCGCAACATACAGTGTGCAAACAACATGTCTAAATGGAAATAAAAAATCATAACTACCATGCCGAGGAAAAAAAAACAAAAGAAGAGAGAGAGAGAGAGAGAGAGAGAGAGAGAGAGAGAGAGAGAGAGAGAGAGAGAGAGAGAGACACACAGAGAGAGAGAGAGAGAGAGAGAGAGAGAGAGAGAGAGAGAGAGAGAGAGAGAGAGAGAGAGAGAACAAACGACTTTAAGAAGGAATAACTTTCCTGGATATCGAAACTATTTTTTCAACGCACCATTCTTGATTATCTAATAGACCGTCACGTGACGTTTTGAGCCTTTTACGAGAAAGTTAAATTTGCGTCCTGCTGTCATTCATTTACATCTTACAATCTTCCAAATGATCAAATACCTTCTTTCTCTCGAAAACGTGGGACTAAGGAAACAAGCTTGAAATACATCCTGGTTCCTATTGATGTCGATTATTAAGGCTTATAATGTTTGTTGTCACTTATTTAGGAAGTCAGGGAGTTAAGAATGTCACCACATTATCTAGTTAACTTTGCCAAACTGCCATTAGGGGTTACGGTAAGTCGTGAGCTATGCTTTATTACAATTATTTGTTACTTTTTTTTTCTTTCTTCGCAATCAGACTGGGTAAACCATCAGCAGGGGTGCCCTTTTTCCGGCGGCTTTTTGAAATCTTACAACTGACGTATGTCGTTGTTGTTGAGTTGATTTTTTTTAAAGATAAAAAAAGTATTGTTTGTTTAAACGCAACAATGGAAGCGAAATATCGGATATGCATCCTTACTTTAATATCAGCAGAAATTGCCCCACCCATCTCTATTTCATTTCATCCCTAAATCCCGAGACACGTGAATTAGTGAGTACACCTGAGTTGGAATGAAATGAAAACAAAACCTAGCGAGTCCCCATTTGCCTTCATTCGTCTTTCATCAACTACTACCCACTACTCATCATCCCGCCCGTCTCCAGCCGTATCCGATTTGTTATTGTAACCTCCTGTATTATCTTGTCCACTCTCTATTTCAAACATTCTCGTGTTTACGTCTCTTACTCGTATTGCAAACGATCGTGATAGGAGAGTGATCAGTATAAGAGTCGATTACCTACTTATCTATGGTTAAGGGCCCTTTAAAAAAAAAAAAACATTATTGTTGCCTTGTGCTGGTAATTATTTTCGGTTTCTTGGGTTGCTTGTTATTTTATTGTTTACTTATATAACTTGAATATTTGTTTAAAAGTTACTTGTTAAGTAAAGTAGCATCCGTGTTTATGAACTTGGACTATAGGGAATGATATTAGCGGAAGAGTAGCGTCCCTTGATTGGACGTCACCCATAGGCGGAAAAGTTATTAGAGAGAGAACGTCATGTTGGTTGTGCGCATGCATCTCTCGTCCTCGCTTCCTATACTTACTCCTTCATTATTTTGTTTTCTTGCGTAAAGAATTCACTTTTACTATGTCTTCAGTTTTACCAGCATGAAGATTCCAATTTCCCTTTCTCTCGTTTTTATTTTATTTTAGATATTCTTTTTGTTTTTTCTGTTGTGTTGTATCTATCTACCTTGATGCTTTATGCATAGATTGTAAGTAGATTAGATTAGGAGTGATGGAAAAAAGATAAGGATTTAGGACCAGGTTCTAGAAGAGTTAATGAGCCGTCAAGGGCGTATCCTGACCCCATGGCGCGTAGATCTGCCTGGGAGATTAGCTACTTGTATTTCTATCACAATCTCTTGCTTCTTTCCCCGATAGATTTACTTACTTACCCTCGTTTTCTTTTATTTCTATCTGCTACACCTTACTTTTCTACCTTGCTGCCATGCCATGCCATGCTATGCTAGCTGTTTCCAGCGTCTCATCCCATCTTAGGTATCGAAAATGAGTACATTAGTGACAATAAAAACTGCAATTCCAAAATGGCCGAATATTATTATGATTTGTAGGCATGTCAGACTCTGATTGGTCAGCGTCACACACCGGATGACGGCATCAAACAGGTGATTGGCTTGCTGGGTTTGGATGTTTATGATATGAATGGATTGATGGACGAGTTCGACGTTAGAGAACCGTGACAGTCTGGAATTCTGAAGTACGGCGTTTGTTTTTGTGATTAGTTGGCACTTTCAAAATAAAAAAAGGGAAAAAAGAAAAAAATACAAGAGGAATTTGGCTGTGAATGATTGTTTATATGCTTGTGATTTTGTTTTCCCCGAGAGGAAATGGGCAAATGAGAGGTTTAAAGGTGTCTAGCAGGATCTATCACTTTGTCCTAATGTTTCGTATCGGTTTACTCGTGTCTAACACGTGTTAAACATCGAGGTAGTTTGAGGTATGGCTTGGCTAACCCCCTCTGGAGAGGGGGTGGCACTTAGTGTAGATGGTCAAGGCAGACGAGGATTTTTGTTGTTTTTTTTTTTCTTCTTCTTATATTTAGTTTTCTTCACTTCGTTACCTTTCTTTCTACCTTATATTATTTTATTTTCTTTCTCTTTTTTTTTTATGTTTGTGTGAATATGCCGTAGTGATGATTTACTTGTCAGGTTGTATTATTAGTGTCTAGAATGTAGTGGTACTTTGATAGAAATACGAGCTTTAACTTGTTTACAATACCTTTTTTCTCTCTTATCTTTTGGGTGGATGGGTTTTAAGTGGGTGGATGGAGACCGGGCATGAGGTACTACGGTAGTTATGATGGGAGGTCTATGGGTTTCTCACTGTTTTTCAGAGTATAACAGTATTGTGGTCACTGTTCATTGGGGTGAGCAACTCCACGCCAAACAGCTTTTTGTTTGAAAATGCCCCCTCCACCGCCCCACTCCTTGTGATTCATAATACGTCTATCATCAAGTTATCTTTTGTATTCTTATATTATTGTATTCATTGCAATGCTTTATTTCTATTTACTTTGTGATAACTATACTATGAGCTGGGTAGTTGAAATTCGCTGGTATTATATATATATTGGTAGACACAATTGTCGGTGGACTCACTGGTGCGCTCTTGTCATTAATTTATCTTAATTCATTAAAAAAAAAAAAAAACAACATTATAATAAATATGAGTCGTTTTTCTATTTTTAAAACAAGCGCAAAGCCGGTTTTTTTTTCTTCAAAATTGGGAGGTGGCTGAGTGGTAGCAATTTCATAATGTCCATACACCTTTTTATTCCAAACAAGGAACTCCCAATTTCACATTTCATTTGGATGATCACTTTGTACGATCACATGTCGATGAAGTGCCGGAAATAAAAGTATAATGACAAATGCAAGGCCGACAACAAATTTATGATGATATGTTTGAAAAAGAAAATTGCCCTTTGTAATTTAGGGTTGGCATATTATATTATATGTCTGTCTTTTAGGGTTGACAGCTCCGGACACAAAACTCTCTTAGCCTAATAATTGCCTCTTTTATTTGATAGTAAACTACACTGACCTTGACTAATTCTATACGTGCCAAATGATGGCCACTTGGTTAGATTGGGCTTTGTTGCTGATGCTGTTCACACTGACACGAATCGTTCTTGCTGGACTAGTTAGAGGCATTTACCACTGTAACTGTAAGGTCTCTGACATGGACTTCTATGGCGTCTTTGGTGTTTGACAGCACTATCTTCTTCCCTCCCCCGCCAACCTCTATCACACCTGTTGGTTTGATTATTTTTTTTTTGTTTGTTTTGTTTTGTTTTAGTGTGTGTGTTTATTTGTTCCTTTTGTATTTCATTTCTTTGTGTTTATATGACAGATTGAGGGATTGCAGCACCGTCTCAAAGCGGTATTATTTTTGGATGGACTAGTTGCCGTATATTGAATTTATAGTCAGAAAAATGTAACCTTGGATCAGTTTTCTATTCTTTACCAAGGAGCAGAACAAATAAACTTTCTTAAATTGCAAAGGGGAACCCCCCCCCTCATTTTTGCCTTTCCTGCCATTTTAAGTGCAAAGTCACTTTTTAGGGTCCTATTCAATCCAACATAATACCTTCTTGAGACGGTTGGGTCACATTTACAGATATTATTATAATATTAGTTGCGTTTGGCAGGTCTAAATTTCTGGAGGTACTCGTTCACCTTACAATTATACCTTGTGGGGTTTGGTCTGAATTGCGCTTGTATGTTGCTGCCTTTATGTCTGTTGTAAATAACTTCCCATCCTCCTTCCTCCATCCCAAGCTCACGCCTGGCTACCCCGATGCACATGTAAATAAACCCAGGGGAAAATGGCTTACTCATCAGGGATCAAATTTCATCAATTCTTTATATTATTTTTATTTTTAAAAATGTATTTCGTTATCCCTTCGAAAATCGTTGAAGGTGCTGAATATATTTTTTTTTAAATAAAAAAAGGAGACATAATACAAATATAGACCTGCCTAAAGCTACGAAAATTTCGTAATATTGCGATTTTTTTGGTACCAACCGCAGTACTATACATTATTAAGATCTTTAACTCAATAAAACGGCATGAAAATGATGTTCTGGTGCCAGAGCTGGTATTTAAAGGAGTTTAAAGCATTATTTTAACGCACTGAGGACACGCCTGTAATCTTTAAATGTAAGTTAAGTGTATACTATGTTTTAAAAAAATACGAATATTTCCAATTTCAAGCAGGCAGGTCTAATAATATGTTTTTTTGAGGGGTTGGTTTGTATTGATGAGTTTACAGGTGGTAGAGTGGTCAGACCTGCCTTCTATTACAAAACATTCTAAACATTCGTATAAATTACGGAATTTTGGCTCCAATTTCAGAACTGCACGAGTCATTAAAACTTATTTAAAATGAACATTGGTGCCAATTTTAAGAATTATTTTGAAATGTTATTTAATCCTTGTTAGAGTAAGTAGTTGATTTTTCTTAAATTATTAACTTCATTAACCAGGACCACGATTTTCACTCCTTATTCAAAATTTACAAGTTGGCAGGTCTGGGTAATGTCCCATCCAAGAAAATGAAATTCTGAACTATGCAATGTTTTGACCAGTGTACTTAGTACAACGTTAACGCGTGGATTGCTCGACAACTTGGAACCTACCATCATTTTAATCTCACTGTCTCTGTTGAGCGTAATGTTTATGGTTGTTTGGCTTGTTGGTTAAAGCCAACCTGTACTCACGATTTACTTCCCAGTTATTCCACCCTGCCCAGTCTTAATTGGCAGTAATCCCTGTGTATTAATTGACCTGTAAAAGTAGAACGAGAAAGAAAGAGAGAGAGAGAGAGAGAGAGAGAGAGAGAGAGAGAGAGAGAGAGAGAGGAGGGGGGGGGGAGAGAGAGAGAGAGAGAGAGAGAGAGAGAGAGAGAGAGAGAGAGAGAGAGAGGGGGGGGGTTACCCATTTAACATAATGGCTATCCTGCCAATGAGTCAGATCGGAACATGGGAAATTTTTTTATCATCTTATTTTAAACGTTTACATTTTATGAAAAGTCTCTTTACCTAAACTTATTGTCATTCGTCGACGTTGAGATCATCATCATCATCATCATCATCATCATCACGGTTATGATGCCTGCGCTTTTATAATATGCAATATGTTTCAGTTTCATTTTAATTTATTATCTTTCACAACCGGTTTGGTTTATATATTATATAATATTCAAAAAGATAGACGTATCATTACTCTCATTTTCATTTTTCCCACCTTGAAAGTGTGGGAATTGGGTCGAATGCATGCCTACGTGGGGTTCCATCTAGAGTAAGTGCTCGGTGGTGCCTGCTGCCTGCCTGCCTGCCTGTGGTGATTTGAAGAATGAAATGTTTGCGCATCTTTACTCCATCCATCCAACCTTGAAATGCACTACCTACCACCACCGCATCATATTATTCTTATTATTATCTTCTATCTAACGTACATGCGCTGTGAGAACGAAGGTAGGTAAAAATGTGAACTGCCAACTCTATACTAAAACGCCGTAATTGAAAAATCCTACGGGTGAATGAGTAACTTCTCTTTATAATTAAAAAGAAGAAAAATTCCTTTATTCATCTCATGGGGGAAATTTGTTTCTAGAGTCAATTCCAAGGCAGCGCCGCAAATTGAGCTAGGGCGAGCTGACTTGCTCAAGGTCACACAACGCAGCGGCGGGTCGTGATCGAACTATTCAAATTTCACGGAATAAAGTGATTAAAGCATAGCCACAACATCAGCAGAGGGACTCCACTAGATGGCAGCATTCCATCAGACGATCAACGTAAGCTTTTTTTTTTATATTTTAATGAAAATATTAACATCCATCAGGATCGATCTTATGTCACCACCTTTTAGTCCTCTTACAGCGACCTTGAATTTTTTTCTCAAGCTATATATACCGTCTTAGATTACTTTATCTAGTTATAGATAGAACAGCATTGACGTCACCCAAGTGTTTGTTATTGTTTTTTAGCCATCCATTTTATGAGTAGTTCTCACTAAATTATATATGAATCAGACTATTATAAACGTTGGAAATTACACATTGTTTGTGTGAGTGTGTGTTGGTACGTTGGCTGGCGGATGTTATGAGTTTTTTTTTTTTTTTTTGTTTGTTTTTTTTATTTTTTTTTTTATTATAGATAAGCGCATAGCATCAATAGCTCAAAATTTTGGTATATTCACCAAGTGGACAGTATAGTAACAATGAGGCGATTCAAGGTTCCTTGAATCTTGTGAAATTCATCCGCCGTTCATACATTGATAATGATTAGACATTTGGTCATTTTTGAATTAATTATATTGTCATGTTTAGCAAGAATGACGCTATAATAACGTTCGTTGCACAGCATTTTCAAATTGTATCCCCACTTCAGCCATTCCTAGTGATAGTGATAGTGTTAGAAGCTGTGGACTGTAAAAAAGTAAGAAGCAAAGTGGAATATAACAGCTTAGAGAATATAACAAAAGAGAACGAAATACCGAACACGAAACGTTTCAGGCTCAAAACCCTTCTCGAGGCAATGAGACAATCAATAAAATCGCATATAAATACATCACAAAATCGAACAAATTAACCGTCTACTCATTTCGGTTGGCAGCTCTGGGTAACGTAAGCCAATCATGAAAAAAACGTGGGGGGGGGGGGGGGGGGGGGGGGGGGTTGTGTCTGTATCACGATAAAACTGCTAAAGGTGAGCATTTGAGTTTGGGAAGTGACGGTGATGTTTGTGAGTGAGAAGCATCTGGCTTTCATTTACAGACGGGGAGGTGTCACGCCGAGAGAAACAAAACTACATCAAGATTGGAGAACGTATTCTTGTCTATCTAGTTCTAAGTTCTAGTTGTAGTATCGCGTTGAATCGAATTTGAAGGTGCGATGTTTGGAAGTGTGTGTGTGTGTGTGTGTGTGTGTGTGTGTGTGTGTGTGTGTGTGTGTTTGTAGAGGGGGGTGGGGGGAAGGGGGGGGGGGGGAGTAGAAAGATTAAAGGCGCGGCCGCCGCGCTTTGCTTTGAAAGTTTGTTTTTAATTTCAAGTTGTTTATTTACGGGTTGGTGAGGGTGGGGAGTATATGTAATCATACGTAATTATCGTTTTCTTTTTTGAAGTTAGGGCGTTACTAACTTTAAATTAGTCTAATGCTGCTAATATTATCGTTTACTCATAATATGTGTTTATTCTGAAGCACATCTCAATTTGTTATTTGCATCTCACAATACTTCTTTTTTTCTTTTTTTTTTTTTACCTTCTTCTTCTGTACATGCTGTTTTGATAATTGTAAAAGTTACTACTGATTCCCCGCATTCATCTGATAGGATTCGTCTCCAGATTTATTAAGTTATTTATTTATTATTTTTTTAAATTTTGTTGTTGTTGTCATTTTATTAAGAATGTTTTAAAGGTGTAAGACTAATGGGCGTGCCCCTGATAATCTGCAACGTTATAATTAGATTTTGTTGTGAATGTTTCCTTACTAGACCTAGATAATATTATATTATTTGTAATCAAAGTTTGGCCCTGCACTCCTGCTCACCTGTACAAAGTATTATTATTATTATTATTATTATTATTATTATTATTATTATTATTACTATTATTATTATTATTATTATTATTATTATTATTATTATTATTATTTTATTATTATTATTATTATTATTATTATTAGTAGTAGTAGTAGTAGTAGTTAGTAGTTAGTAGTTTATAGTTAGTAGTAGTATGTAGTAGTAGTAGTAGTAGTAGTAGTAGTAGTAGTAGTAGTAGTTGTAATAATAATGGTATAGATTTATAGTGCGCCAAACATCCCTTCATCAGGAGGGCTCTGTGCGCATAACATAGATTAACTAAATCATTAAGCCCTATCAGTACACGTAACAACGTAATTATACAATATATCAAAGAATAGCCTGTCGAATAAGAATGTCTTCAATCGAGCTTGAATTCTCTAGTGATTAGTAGTAGTATGTAGTAGATAGTATATAGTAGTAGTAGTAGTAGTAGGTAGTAGATAGTTTAGTGTAGTAGAGTAGTTTAGTGGTAGTAGTAGTAGTAGTAGTAGTAGTAAGTAGTAGTAGTAGTAGTAGTAGGTAGTAGTAGTAGTAGTAGTAGTAAGTAGTAGTAGTAGTTAGTAGTAGTATGTAGTAGTAGTAGTAGTAGTGTAGTAGTAGTAGTAGTAGTAGTATGTGTAGTAGGTAGTAGTAGTAGTTAGTAGTAGTAGTAGTAGTAGTAGTAGTAGTAGTAGTAGTAGTAGTAGTAGTAGTAGTAGTAGTAGTAGTAGTAGTAGTAGTAGTAGTAGTAGTAGTAGTAGTAGTAGTAGTAGTAGTAGTAAGTAGTGGTAGTAGTTTAGTAGTAGTAGTAGTAGTAGTAGTAGTAGTATGTAGTAGTGTAGTAGTTAGTAGTAGTAGTAGTATAGTAGTAGTAGTAGTAGTAGTGAGTTAGTAGTAGTAGTAGTAGTAGTAGTGGTAGTAGTAGTAGTAGTAGTAGTAGTAGTAGTAGTAGTAGTAGTAGTAGTAGTAGAAGTAGTAGTAGTGGAGGAGGAGGACGAAGAGGAAAAAGAAGTTGAAGAGGAAAAAGAAGTTGAAGAGGTGGTGGAGGAGGATATATATATTTTTCAATTGTTTTTAGGATTTTTGATTGGATTACATAATATAATTTCACTTTGGTTCACGTTTTTGGAAATGGGGGATTGGAGAGAGAGAAAAGGATTTTTTTTTTTTGGGGGGGGGGGGGGGGGGGTGATTTACTTGCTTTCTTCATCATCAAATATCGTTTTATATTGAGAGTTGATCGATCAGGGTGGATAGAACATTTTGATTTTAGGACTCGGAACATTTCACTCCTACGCTCAAAATGATTATTATTACTGATGTTCCTTGTCAGATAACTTTGGATGGAACATCTTACAAACCTCAAATCAACCTCTTCGAGCCTGCATCTCTCTCTCTCTCTCTCTCTCTCTCTCTCTCTCTCTCTCTTTCTCTCTCTCTCTCTCTCTCACTCTCTCTCTGTCTCTTTCACTCTCTCTCTCTCTGTCTCTCTCTCTCTCTCTCTCTCTCTCTCATCCTCCCTCCCTCTCTCTCTCTGCGTGTGAGTGCGCGCGCTTTGATCCATACTATCCTTGTCGACCTCATACCGCATGGTGAAGATGATTCACGTATTAACCCACCTGCTGACACGTGGTGACGCTTTATTCCGCCTGCTGCTACAATATTATAATCTCCTCGCCCATCAAATCCATCCAAACAAGTTATTCCCACGGTAGACGTAGGTAGGTATAGCAAACGGGAAGGATTCCAGACACAACCAAGTCAAACAACACCACACCTTCTCATTCTTTCCTCCCTGGAACCTAAACCTGTTCTCTTCCACACCCCCCCCCCCCCCCCCCTCCCTTTCCCACCCATATATAAACACCACAACAGTAGCATTTCATTCATAACTTCTCAATGTTCTATATATATATATACCTCATTCTTTCCGATGGAACCAAAACGTTCTCTCCCCCCCCCCCCTCTCCATACACTCACAGACCACAACAGTAGCACGCCAGGAGTTCATTCATAACTTTCATATTATTATTATCTTCCACATTATACCTCATTTTTTCCCCCACCCACCTTACAATTATTGTCTCTGCTACTGTTAATTTAGGCCTGAAGAGAGAGAGAGAGAGAGAGAGAGAGAGAGAGAGAGAGAGAGAGAGAGAGAGAGAGAGAGAGAGAGAGAGAGAGAGAGAGAGAGAGAGAGAGAGAGAGAGAGAGAGAGCTTGTGTATCTCGTATTTTACCCTTTCATTTGCCTGTCCATCACTTCATCCTTCGTCCACAATAGACAGCCACCCATTCATCCAGCCCGTCAATCCATCCATCTATCCATCCATTCGTCAATCTAACCCCATATTATGATATATATGTAGAATCGGCATTGTTTATATACAATGATTTTGTCTAACTCATCAATTTAATTTAAGTTCAAAAGAACACTTTCATTGCGCATCTCTGTGTGTGTTGCAATGTTGCAATACAATCAAATTATGCAATTCCACCCATTTTGACTTAAAAATTTAACATTTTCGCGGTTTCACTCTAAACAATTTAATCCCAGACTGTAGGAGTGGAATCGATATAATATGATTGTTCATACCTTATGTATTTATGGGTATCTTACCTCCACTTACTCGATTACCTAGACCGAATCGAAATGCCTCTTCATCTGCCTTTGCTTCTCACTTGCAAATTGGAACGGTCTAAACCAAACACCCAAACGATTCGCCACAACAAAAGGCTGAGGGGCAGGCCATCGGCTTGAGTCGAGTGTTTGCTCTAGACAGGTTCAAACGTTTTGTCGTATTGTTTTTATTTATGATAAACATATGGTCTATAAGGTGATAGGTAGGTAGGCCTGTTGTTCTTGCAACCATGATATCATTTATGATACAAGTTATAAACCAAAGTGATCTTTCTGGTGAGAAATTAACTTAAGCTGTAACATGCAAATTATGATTCTTTCAGTGTTGTTTTACCTATCTACTATCAGATCCCCTCCTTCTCCTTCTCTTTTAAAAAAAAAATAAATAAAAAATAAATAAAATAATATATATTATATATATATATTATATATATATATATATATATTATATATATATATATATTATATATATATATATATATATATATATATATACCTGGACGGGATCCGTATAGCAAGCAGCTCGATATACGCCACACACTAACTTCCGGTTGGGGTTTGTTTTTCCCCTGGTTAAGGATCACTTCATATAGCTGTAGAGCCAAGCCCAGTAGCCCAAGGCTATTTTGATATGGCAGACTCTAAAAGTATGATGAGATATCCTGGTAGACCTTTTGGTGCATGAAATCAAAGAACATATCCATTGTCACTCTACATACTACCTTCGTTTAAAACATCTTCATTTTGACCACAGAACTTTTACTTTGAATAATGGTCGATTGAAGTGGTCCCCCATTTGCCAAAAAAATGAATAAATGAATAAATAAATGAATAAATGGTTAGGTTTCGTGGGTTTTTTTTCTTGTTTTGTTTGTTTGTTGTTTTTTTTTAAAACCAAACCTTTACATTTAAGAATTCCTTTCAGAATAAAAAATGAAAAATGAAAATTGAAAGTCTTAAATTTTACATTTTTTTTCTAGTCTTGAAATGTCTTTGACATTTGATTGATTAATCTAATTCCAAAAAATAAATATAAAAAATAAAAATAAAAATTGAGCAAGAGGATCGGAGAAATTTTAATTTTAATTTAAGATTACGATCGTATTATTGAAGAAAAAAGACCTCCACTCCCCAGGGCCCTCGTAGTATAAAAATAATGATTATCATAAAATTTAAATAAGATAGGATAACGTAGCGACGAACTGATTTCAACAAAATGGATTTAAAAAAAAATAATAAAAAAATGAACGATTTGATTTGGTTTCTTCTCCACCAGATACGTCAAACGATCACAAGGTTAGCGAAGGCGCCGCCCTTCCCCCCATACCAGGAGTCTTGCCGTCTATGACAGACGTTGATGAAGACCCGATCAGTAACGGGAGTAGTGCTACGGATCGATATGCCACAGCACTTCATTATCACAGCAACAGGAACCCCACCACCACCACCACCACCACCACAGCCGATTACACACCAAACTCCTCCAACACAACAAGCCAAAACGTTAACATAGTCAAGCCCCCTCAACCTTTTGCATCTACTACAACCATAACCAACACCAATAGTACCCCGACCGCAACCACCGGTTGCGACCTCGCCACCACCATCAACATCAATAACAATAACAACAACATCACGACACCCTCAACATCGTCATCTTCTTCTTCTTCCCCCAACGTCTCCTCCCACAACCAATCAAAATGCAGCAATGTCCCAAGTTTCCATGGTAACCGGCAGAAGGGTCCTATCGATATCGACAACGACGCTCGTGACGTCAGCAGTATAATTCCAATGCAACAAGAGACACAACAACAGCAGCAGCAGCAGCGGAAACAAGAGGAGGAGAAGGAGGAGGAGGAAGTTGTGGAGGCCAAGGAGATAGGAGATAGGGGTGAGAAGAGGAAAGCAGAGGAGAATAATGAGGATGAGACTTTGTCACGAGCTGACTCGGTGAAAAAGTTCAGGGGAGATCGTCTGCAGTCCGATGATGAGAAAGTTATAAGTAGTGGGCATTCTTTAGAAGTTTCGGAGGAACATACCAGACCACCAAGCGGTACTAGTGAAAAAGGTAAGAATGGATGGTTTATATTTTATACAATTCTTTAGTTCTGTACTATGGCACCAGGTTAGATTGAGGATCGTTTTTATTTTTTTATTATTATTTTTTTAAAAACAATATATTGTGTCTACTTCAGTTTGCATTTGCATGAGAGTCGGAAAAAATGGTACTGAATTCATCGTTATATTGAGAAGATAGAAATAATAATAATAATAATAATAATAATAATAATAATAATAATAATAATAATAATAATAATAATAATAATAATAATAATAATAATAATAATAATGATAATGGTAATAATAATGATAATATAATATTAATAATAATAATAATAATAATAATAATAATAATAATAATAATAATAATATAATAATAATAATAATAATAATAATAAATATAATAATAATAATAATAATAATAATAATAATAATAATAATATATAATAATAATAATAATAATAATAATAATAATAATAATGATGATGATGATGATAATCGTTTTCAAACGAGATTGATTTGACAATAAACCCTCTTACTTACTACCACTGTCGCCTGAATATTTACTTAAGTAATGAACTGAGTAGAAACAAACGAAGAAATATATATAAATGACTTAAGAAGCAATTTCAATATTCTATGTAGAAGCCGATTTATTTAGATGTTTGTGTAATTTTGTCTTAAATGCTGCTCACGACATAAAATGTGATAGTAACAGATACAGATCCCCCCCCCCCCCCCCTCTCTCTTCAGAATGTTTTTCGCCCCTCCCCACCTATTACATTTCTGCTCACGAAATATAATATGGCGGGGAAAATTCACTAAAGCGGGTTTTGGGGCGCCAAAATTTTAAAAAATAAAAAAAGCCCCCAAAAAACAAAGAAGTACTTCTTAGCAGTAACAGTATAATATTATTAGATTGAAAGAAAACCATGTTCTACACCACATCTGCTCGCCTCGCCTAAATTGGATCATGAGCAACCCCCTTCTCTCTCTCTCTCTCTCTCTCTCTCTCTCTCTCTCTCTCTCTCTCTCTCTCTCTCTCCCCCCCCCCCACCCCCCGCCTCCTACCCTTCCATGGATTGGTCTAATTGCGCCACTGGAGTACGTAATTAATTACATATTCTTATATTTCGTTTTTTCCCCTCTTTCTTTTATTACTTTTTTTTAATCTCTCAATTTTTTGTTTCATAGATTCATCGAACTCATTGACACGAGAGGGGGAGCCAGTCAACTTCTCACTCCAACATTCCAACACACCAGGAACGAGCGAGGACCAAACACGCGACACATCTCACGAGACCGTAAGAGATTCATTAACATCATCACAAACTCGCGAGAAGGATCAAAGGGAGCTAATAGCAGAAATTATCAAGCATCACAACAAAACTACCGCAGTTACTTTTCCTGAAGCTCTTTCGGATAAAGACAATGGTGGAAATGGTAAGTGATATTTGTTCTCTCTCCCCCATCCCCTCCCCTCTATGGTTTAGTCAAATTGCGCTCTAGCCCCCCCCCCCCCTCCTCTCTCTCTCTCTCTCTCTCTCTCTCTCTCTCTCTCTCTCTCTCTCTCTCTCTCTCTCTCTCTCTCTCCCTCCCTCCCTCCCTCCCTCTCTCTCTCTCTCTCTCTCTCTCTCTCTCTCTCTCCCTTCCTCCCTCCCCACCTTTGATTTTACAAATGAAAAAATGTTTGTCATTTACAGTAGGAGTATTTATATAGCAGTGAGAGATTACTATTTGCGTTGCTTCTAAATTCTACTCAATTAGCTAGTTTAACCGTTCATTCATTCATGTTTATGTTTTCATTCATACATCATTTCATGCTTCGATTTCGTCAAGATAAGATAAGATAAGATATACTTTATTGATCCTTCTGTGGAAATTATAATTCTGTAATACAACATAATTCGGTAATAAATAAAAGAAATATCAAATGTTGATAAATTATTAAATAAAAATTGGCACAGATTAATTAAAAGTTTTAAAAAATACAAGAGATGAAGTGAGTAGAAAAGTGCCCTTTTCTACTCACTTCATCTCTTGTTGTTACCAACATAAGTGCCTGCTCCACTCAATTTTCTGAATTAAAAAATACAACATACAACTTTCCTGCCAACTTCTCAGATTCATCCTTGTACCCTGTGGAGGAGGAGCACATCCTGCAATGCATCTACTGCCCCTCTACCTTCCTTCGTGCCACATTACTGCGGGACCACATGCGAGCTGCTCACCCAGACAAACCTGTTCGGTACCAATGCCCCAAGTGTGAACAGACCTTCCTGCTCAAATCGCACCTTGACAAACATCTCGCTTTGCATTCACCGACCTCTCAATCTTGCACAGTAAGTATTGAAAGTAGACTTAAACGACAAATCATTTTTTTGTATTATAGAGATTTTATGGGGCTTAGTCAAGTACCTGCCGATGACTGGCAAAACAAAAAAGGATACAATATGCAAAAAGGCCAATTTTCTGAATATTTATAAAATTCAGTATATTATAAACCAGTATATTTTCCAATCACCTGCTAAACGGAAAATAAAAGTCAGTACATAATGTCTTTATACTGTAATTCAGCGCTCAGAAAGGAGTTGGTCAATGTGTTTGCATAAAATTTCCAGTAAATGTTTCCTTCCTGAATTAGCAACCCTGAATATGCGTAATGAAATGTAATCCACAAGTATACCACAATAATGACTGTTCACCTCCTTGATTTTAACATTCTTCACTTTCTATCTGGCGGTCCCGATAGCTCAATTTTAGAAAGAATTGAATGGCATTAAAATAACATTGATCCTTGATTCACATCTGACACACATAGCCTTCCTTGTGTGTGGTGAAATGTACTGAGCAAATTGCAATAATTTCCAAAATCCTCATTTCAGGTATGTCAGAAGACGTTTGCCAATGTATACCGTCTCCAACGTCACATGATCAGCCATTCCGAATCCACCGACTTGAGGAAGTTCAAGTGTCCAGAATGTTCCAAGGCATTTAAATTCAAACACCATCTCAAAGGTATTACTACTCATTTGCCTGGGTCTTTTGGGGGTTTTTTTTTCATTAGGATAAGTGCAAAAAAGCCCCTTTAAGCTTAGAATGACCTTGTTGAGTTGCCTTCTACGCCACAGAGAAACATAAACCTGATCTGGTGAAGAATTAATAGTTACATGAATTTTTGGATGCTGTGCTATATAAAAGCTCAAGGTTTAATGCTAAAGTTTGTTACAATGTGGAGTTTTTGATAACTCAGTTGGTAGAGCACTCGCTTGAAAGGCAAAGGGACAGAGATCTATCCCTGAGTGAAGTCAAGATTTTTTTTATCTGACCCTCTTGCTCACCCAGCAGTGATTGGTTAGGTGGGTCTGTTGGACCTGGTGGAAATTACTTTACGATAGACTAGCGTCCTATCCAAAGGGTAGCAATTTGCTATTGTCCGATTCACACCATAACAACGGAGATAACTCTATGTGGTCCAAAGAAATACTTTTTTTTTGTGTGTGTGGTTAAAATTTTTTTTTTTTTAAATAGGCTATACAGTAACCATTGGATTTACAAATACTAAATCCTGTCATTCACTGTCCTCAGAACACATTCGTATCCACTCTGGAGAGAAGCCATTCCAATGCCCTACCTGCTCCAAACGATTCTCCCACTCAGGCTCTTACAGCAGTCACATGACCTCCAAGAAATGCTGGGTGCTGGGACAAGCCAAGAGTCAGGCAGCGGCGGCAGCCAGACAGCACCAGGACATGGTCGTCCGTGTCTCATCATCACCATCATCATCATCACCTTCTAATAATAATAATGGCGGCGAGGATAAGAATCGAGGAGGAGCTGGTATGATTCCTGTTGTTACCAGTGGTAGCGTTACCAACCCGTTATACCCTGGTGTCATATTTGGTGCCCCTGGTGGTGTACCACAAACGTTTGCTCAAAGATTGAATACTCCACCCCCAGGTGAGTCTGGGAATACGTTATTGTTGAAGTCTTTCGTTGCCTGTAAAATTAAAAATAAAACTTTTTTTTTCAAAGATAACTTTTTGATGCTGAATTCGATATGCTGTAATAATTTTTTTTACAGTTGTTATGAACAAATGGCTGCAAATAAATAATAAGTGGTTAAAACAAACGAAAAATTTTTATTTTCATTTTCCACTTCAAAAAGAGAAAGTTATAAGATTAAAAGTATTGGAAAGAAAGTGAAGTTCAGGAAATTTTGTGAATTTTTCATGTTCATATTCCTTTATTTTCTTTAGGTGGTTTCCCTCATTCCCAACAACTATTCAAGTTTGACCATCACCCAACCGCTATCAGCCCAGCTCATGCTGCAGCAGCCGTCAGCAGTCTTCGGCACCACCACCACCCACATCACTCTCACCCACTCTACCCTCCACCACCACCACCACCGCCAACTCATCCATCGGCCACCCCTCTCACCTCTGCCATGCTCTCCTCAGCTCAAAGTGTGCTGGCTCTCAGTCTGTACCACCATCAGAAAATGGCTGCCGCTGCAGCTGCCGTTGCACCAACGTCATCTTCTGTGCCACCATCGTCTTCATCTTCCTCTTCATCTTCTAACACAGCAGCATCGTCAGCAATAGCAGCTCTTCCACCAGGCACATCACTAATGCCTCACCCATTACCAGCCCACCACCACCACCACCATCCGTCTATACCTCTTCACCTCCTCTCACCCCCTCATTCTATCCCAGATGTCCACTTGTTACAAAAACACCCAGAACTGGCACCATCATCATCATCATCATTATCTGTACAAGACAGGCCTAGCAGTAAAAGCAATACAAACATATCTTCTGATGCAGAGAGAAATGCAGCAAATTTGGCATCATCAACGACGGAAACCAAACCAGATGCTTCCGGAAAGATGATCCATTCCATTCCAACACCATCCCCTTCACCAAGAAAATCATCGACATCATCATTATCATCATCACCATCACCGTCACCATCAAAGCATATCAAAACAAACGAGAAAGATCTCTGTAAGTTATCATCGGTAGACAAGAGAGGCGTGTCTAGTTTAGCATTGGAAAAAGTGAATGAAGATAAAGAGAAGACCCGAGACAGCGTGGTCAAAGCTCTAAGCGAAGGGAAAGACGGAAAGTTTGTCGCTGATCTGATTCGGCGGATAGAATCATCGTCAAAGAAGATGGACAGTGATGACAATGATAGTGTTTTTGAAAGAGAAAGGAAAGATCCGACCAAGGAAAAGAAAAATAATGAAGATGATAATGATGTTGAAATAAAAGAGGAAATCATTTCAGAGGAGGATGAGGATGACAATCGATTGGTCATGAATGTCGATGATGATAGCGATGACGATGACGATAACGTCGAATTGAAAGATGAATTGAAGAAAGAAATTATCGAAGGAGAAGATTCGAGTGATGATAACGATGAAGAGGATGAGGACGATAAAGACGACATAACAGATCGTATTGTAGGAATGGTTGAAATGGACATGGCAAGCACTGTAAGCGGCGGGCAGCCCTTAGCTTGTTGCTACTGTAAGATGGAGTTCCTCAGTCCTGTTCACCTCCACCAGCATGAAAGGTACCTCTGTAGTCAGAACCATGACATTAAAAGGGCAATTCAAGCCGGTGGAGATAAGAATGATAGCTTAGCAACCACTGCTGCAAAGTTGGAAGAATTGAACAAAGATGGACTTAAAAATTTGGAGAGCGCTGATATTAAAGAAGAAGAAGAAGAAGAGGCAGATATGAAAAGCAACAAAGCTGATGATGAGGGAGATAATGATCATGAGAATAGTGACAACGAATTTGAAGACAATGATGATGATGATGATGAGGAGGAGGAGGAGGATGAAGATGATGATGAGGACGAGGATGATGAAGACGATATTATGGATGAAGAAAAGAAGATGGGTGGTATGGATTATGAGAGTACTAAGAAACAGAAGAAGAGAGAAAGAGCGAATTCTGCCCTGACGGAGAGTCAACTTCATCACTTGAAGGATTGTTTTAAGGAAAACAAAAATCCCAGTAGGAAAGTCCTCAAAGAAATTGCCAGAATCTTGAGTCTACCAAAGAAAGTTGTTCAGGTGAGAGAAATGATGTTGTGGTTCTTAGAGTGTAATGCTTGTAGCATACGTAGGTAATTGCAGCAGGCTGTGTGCTTATTTTTGTCAAAAATATAATAATAATGCAGTTGCTTTTTAGCTGCTATTGTAAAAGTTTTCTAGCCATAACCTTGCCAGTTGGACCGATTTAATTAGTATGCATAGATTTGTGTGCATGTGGGGGGGGGGGGGGGGGGGGGGTGTGGTTTGGAGAGCAAATTAGGATTATTTTTTCTTCAGATTTGGATTAACTGTTGTATTTTTACTATTAAAAAAGTGGATATATGGCCAAATTAAACTGCATTATATCAAGTCTCAACCATTTTCAATATGATCGTTCATGTAAATCTAATCATAAATCTTGCATTTTTGTTTGATCTATGCAGATTTGTTTTCTTCAGATTCTGACTAAAAAAAAATAGATAATGGAATAATACTTAATACTCATTTTATATTTGGTGTCTATGGAAGGTCTGTAAAACAATGCCCCACTTTGGAGAGTTTGTAACAATGGCAGTTTTGGCTGAGCCTGAGCTATGAGTATGATTACAATTTAAAATATAAAAATCTTGATGATTTCAATCTTACGATTCATCAGGACTGAAATGTAAATGGTTTATGATAAGTAAATAGAAATTGTTTGAAGCTTTATTAATTAAATTTTTTTCTCCCCTCTCCTCTCGCCCAACAAAAACACAGGTTTGGTTCCAGAACAGTCGTGACCGTGATGAACGCAAACAGCGCCAAAACCACCCACATCATTATCAGAGCACATCCAAAACTAGTCCGTCTAGTCCATCCAGCTACATTCCTATCGTCCCAAATCCATACGCCTTGTTCCATCACCACCACAACAATCCCAACCAGTTCCGTAATAAAGGTGTTGTGGCCTCACCAAGGAATATATCGGTGTCCATAGGAGGATCTTTATCATCGTTATCTTCCATATCCCCTGTTTCATCCGGGGTTCCCTCATCCCTCCCTTCCCCCAACTCTCCATCAATGAAGGCATCGTCATTATCATCATCAACTGAAGCTGACCAACCCTTAGATTTAAGTGTTAAGAAATGCCAGCCCCCCAAGGCCCACTGCCATTCCAGCAATCAAAAACAACAAGACCAACAACAACCCGATCAAATCACTCCCACAGACTTATCTCTCCACGACCATGTGCTCAATCTCAGTGGCAAAACGCCTAAATTGGAACCCATCTCACCTCATCACCATCTTCCACGGAGCCGAACCCAAACCCCAAGCTCCTCGACATCAACACCACCACCACAACCACAACCTCCTCACTCCACCCCATCTCAAGACTCAAAACTGAACAATAGAAATTACTCATCTTCTCCACTTCCCAACACCACCTCTACCCCAAAACCCACCTCCCACAATGAAAGCAATTCCTCATCATCTCCATCTTTGCACCAACAACAAACTCCATACTCACTTCTGTCCATTCCAAACCCCCATCAAAAACTCTCCACTTCATCATCATCCTTTGACAACAGCAAGAGCACATCAGTCGACCAAGCATCATCCAACAAACTGCCCTCAAACCTAGACATCAGCCGATTCCAGCCTTCGGACATATTCAAGTATATGACGCAGACAGGACTGTTCCGAAGCGGGTTTCCTTCCACCCTGTTTGACCTCCACCACCACCACAACCGCAGCAAACTGCCCCCCACCTCCTCCATGCTGAATTCGGCTGTTCTTGCAGCGGCTGTCATCCCTCCCAACAACCACCACCCACACAGGGATTCCCCAACCAAAAAGCTGGATAGTCTCAATGACTCTAACACAGTCAACAGTCCTATCAAAGGAGGTAGGTTGGCGTTTGGAAAAAATAGAAATAAATGTAGACAAAGGATAGGTAATTCTTATGCATGACTCTGAACTATGGACAGTGATGCCAAAACTCCGGTTTCACCTGAAAAAACTCCGGTCTGGAGCCAAAAATTCCGGGCTCCGGGCAACTTGGGTCAAATTCCGGTGAGGTCAATTTGTTCCAGGGTTACCCCCCCCCCCCCCCCCCCCCCCTTTCCAACCACCACATCATCATCACTGCCACAAGTATTACAACCATCATCACTACCACTACTACTGCAACCACCAACATCATCCTCACTACCACTGCAACCACCACCACTACCACATCATCATCAGTACCACAACTACTACTACAATCACCACCACCACATCATCATCACTACCACAACTACCATCACTATTACAACCACATATCATCATCGCTACCACTACTTCTACTATAACCACCACCACATCATCATCACTACGACTACTACAACCACCAGCACCACATCATCATTACCACTGCTATTACAACCACCACCACCACCACCACATCATCATCACTACCACTACTACTACTACAACCACCACTACAACATCATCATCATCACTACCACTACTACAACCACCAGCACCACATCATCACGACCACTACTACTACAACCATCACCACCACCACCACATCATCATCACTACCACTACTACTACAACCACCACTACAACATCATCATCACTACCACTAATACTACAACCACCAGCACCACATCATCATCACGACCACTACTACTACAACCACCACTACAACATCATCATCATAACTACCACTACTACTACAACCACCAGTACCACATCATCATCACGACCACTACTAGTACAATCACCACCACCACATCATCACTACTACTACAACCACCACCACCACATCATCATCACTACCACTACTACTACAACCACCACTATCACATTATCATCACTACCATTTGTACTACAACCGCCATCATCACCACATCATTACCACCACACACCATTATCATCACGACCACAACTACTACAACCACTATACCACCACCACATCATCATCACTACAACTACTCCTACAACAACAACCACTATCACATCCTCATCATTACTAACTACAATAACCACCAACACCACATCATCCTCACTACTACCAGTACTACAATCTCTACCATTAGGTTTTGGCGCTTTACTTCATTTGAAATAAGGAAACTTTGGGCTTGTATTTGGCAATGTGTTTATGTATCATAATATAATCCTAATCAGTTATCTATTTAGAACTATACAATATGTAAACACAATGCCAAATACCATTCCAATTCCTTTTTCTTGTTTGCGGAAATTCCTCTTTCGGCATTGAAATTCCTACGAGTGGTGTCTGAAACTCCTGTGAGCCAAATTTAAAGTTGGCGTCTCTGTATGGATGAAATTAATAGTGTGAGTTTCCAAACAAAAATGAGTTTTCCCAACTGACATTTCCAACTTATCAATTTTAATTTTATTATTTTATATCTTTTCATTTTGTCCTCATTTCAAGTTAAATAACAATAAATTTTGATAATAATAATAATAATAAAAATAATAATAATAATAATAAGATAATAATGATGATTTGACGAGAAGACATAAAAATAAGAATATGATGATATAAATGGAGGTACAAATGGACTTGATTGTAAACTAAAAAAAAACTATAACCCACCTCGTTATTTGTATTCTTCCGTCAACAGATACAACTCCCAATTCTCCCTCCTTAAAAAAATCAAATGATAGCGAGGGAGGAGAGAAAGATGACAAGATGAGAACACTGACCACGTCCACACCACCACCACCTATAGGACCCCATAATCTGACCAGTGCTGCAGCCATCTCGGCTTACGTTCGAGAGAAACATCTAAAGCAGTTATTTGAGAGTAGTCAGGAGAGCTTGCACACCTTGGCTAGTGTGGCCTCCTTGGAGAAATTACGGGCCCTGGCAGAGGGGGAAGGGAAAAGAAAAAGGAAGAAAAGCTCAAAGCAGGTTAGGAGATTAACATTTTACCATTAACTCACTCAACCCTAACACCGACTACAAGGATGGTTGTCTGAACATTGAAAGCTGAATGTAATAATATCCTTTACATGAGTAAATGTTCTTATTTCACATCGATATACAAATTATAAAGGGACCTATGGATCTAAATATTGACAGTTATTATATTCAGTTTCTTTATATTGATAAGAATAAGTAGAGTATTGTATTAAAAAGCTGTGAATGAGTACTAAATATATATGTGATTTATTATTTTTCCATAAGTTTCTCTGCTCACAATGTAATCTGTCATTGTGTTGATACAGGTGGAGTCGGAGGAGATTAAACTGGACGATCTTGAAGATTGCGGCAGTGTAGAAGGTGATGACAACGATAGCGTTTTGGGTAAAAAAAGGAACAGGAAGTCGTGGAAGGGACACAAAGTCAACGAGGAGTTGGGCGTCTATGCCTGTGACCAGTGTGACAAACAGTTCAGTAAACAGAGTTCTTTGGCCAGACACAAGTATGAACACTCTGGTAAGTGGACTGGAAATTTATAATGATTTAAAGAAAAAAAGAAAAGAAAAAACAATTTGAGCTTTTATGTAGTGCAATATTCACAACATGCCATGTGCTTAACATATTTTTTTCTCTTTTTTATTTTTTGGTTAAAATCTAACCAGGATGTTGTGGCATAGGTAGAAAAAACAGTCACAGTAAAAGTTTTTTTTACTTGAACAGGAAGACATAATTATATTTAAATAAGCCCACATACATTGAAATCAATATTTTGCACTTTATATCATCATCATTCCTATATATAGCTGAGTTATTGTAATTGAGATACTGAGTTGGCTTACAATGAAATATATACATTGTGAAAATAGTAATTGAATGTTGTAATCAATGGATTGACGAGGGAATTAAAAAATCTAACCCTACTTTAAAACAGATTTAATGTCATTTTCAAGAAAAGTAATTCTTTATAATTTGAAACTTGAAATCCTCTCAAGATCTACCATTGCCCTGCAGTATGTGTAATTTTAATGGTTTTCATTGATTATACATTGTTTCTCCGTCCATCACCAGGCGCCAGACCATTCCAGTGTGAGCTGTGTACCAAAGCCTTCAAACACAAACACCATCTCACAGAGCACAGGCGTCTGCACAGTGGGGAGAAACCGTTCAAATGTCGTAAATGTGGAAAACGCTTCTCTCACTCTGGATCATACAGCCAGCATATGAATCATCGGTAAGGGCACTTCATTTATAACATCATCATCATTACCATCATCATTCATAATCATCATCATCATCAACATCATCATCATCATCATCAACATCATCATCATCATTCATCATCATCATCATCATCATCATCATCATCATCATCATCATCATCATCACCATCATCATCATCATCATCATCATCATCATCTTGTTCCTAAACAACAGGGGCAGCATTGTTAATTATTTAAAGCTATAAAAGTGAAAATCTTAGGAATAGAAAAAAGTGCAAGACAAACAATGAACAGAAATGTAAAAGTATGAAAACTTGTCAGACAAAATAGATGGAAAAATACGAGGAACTAATTTTGGAATTGAATATCAGCTTTCAGGATTATTTTTTTTTTCTCCTGTTTATTTCTTTCTTAAATTTAATTGAATTAGTTTATTTATACTTTTGTGTTAAGTACCCTGAGCTTGTGTTTTACATGAGAATGAGCGCTGTATAAATGTGAATTATTATTATTATTATTATTATTATTATTATTATTATTATTATTATCACTTTCACCACCACCTATCATCATCATCATCATCATTATCATCATCATCATCATCATTACCATCACCACCTCTTACATTCTATTTCAGATACAAGTTCTGCAAACCCTCAGACGGTGATGATGAAGAAAGCGTAATAGTCACAGTATGAGCAAATTCTGCCTCAACATTGCGAGGAGACATTTTACTTATCAAGAAATCTTTTGAAGAAGAAGACAGCTTTAAAAGTGAACAAAATGTATAACAAGGAATGTTTCAGGATCAAACCCTTCCTCAGCAAACAACAAGAACCGTATACAACGGTTTAAATATTTCATAAGATTATCCCATGTTGGGATGGATTACTGAGAGTCATGTGGAAGAATGGACAAAATCATTTTTGTCATGTTACTCTCAAGCATGGAACGGATTCACCATCAATGATGCAATTATCAATTCTTCACAACAACAATGTAGAACTAATTGCATGGATTTTGTAATATGATAGATAATATGTTCTGAAGTAAGTTGTCCAGATACTTATGTCACAATATATTTTACATTGTGAGAGAATGAGAATGTAAAAATTGCAATTCCAAATGAGTTTTAATTCTCTATAAAAATGACTGATATTTTTAAAAAAAGATGTATGGTAACTAGATTCAAATATGTATTTTTTACTACTATTGCTACCACTTCTACTACATTATTGCGATTATTTCTAGTCATATAAGTCTTAAACGTTTGATTAACAATGTGTGCCATGTTGTTTTAATTTTGTTGCCAAATTCAGGACCAAACATGTGGACCATTAAAGATAAAATAAACTTACTTATATCCTAGCTTTTGCTATGTTAAGAGTGAATTATCATTTCTTTTTTAATTTTCAAAGGACCACTTATATTAAAATGCAGCTTTTATTATATTTTATAAAATGATTGTTTTATTGTTATTTGACCAATATGATTTGTTTTTTAAAATAGTTTAAATTTTATTGAATTTTTTTTTTAATGTTTTAAAAGCGGACATTCTTTTCATTGTTATTTGGTCTATGTGAGATGCCTCCTCAATTTTGTATTAGCATTATTTCGGGTCAAATCAGATGTAGAAACTTATATCTGAAACCAAAATATAAAGAATCAGTTTTTTTTCACCTTTTTTTTTTTCATGGACTCCCTCCTCATACTAAGCATGAAACGTTTCAGGTTCAGAATCTTTCGTCAGCCAGTGACAAAAAGAGTTCAAACCGTAATACTTCACTTTAAATCCAGAAGAAAGAAAGGATAAAAGTTTTTTAACCAATCTATCTGGATTGAGCGTGAAATATAACTTTTTAAATCTGTATTTTTGTTATTAGCTGAACAAGGGGGTTTTAAGCCTGAAACGTTCTATGCTTAATATTTTGATTCGTCTTTGTTCTTGTTATTTCTGCTTTGTACGTGATATAATATAATACTCAATTGAGGCGGCATATCCCATGAAATCAAAGTGATGACTCATAACCATTCTATATTGACTGTGGATACGATCACCATGCATGTTGGCGTGCTTTGTTGTAGTCTCCTGTATCATTCATTACCTATTCCAGTTATTCCCATATATTATTATTATATTGTTTTATTACTACAAATCTATTCAGTACTGTATATTCTGTATGGATTTTTAATTATTATGTTTGTTTTTTTTTTTGGTCATATAAAACCTGTCTACATACAAACAATATTTTGTCCAATATGACAACTGTATTATTATTGTTTTTGTTGTTTTTGTTGTTGTTACTGTTGTTGCGTTATCTGAGTCACTCATCGAATCATAATAAAAAATAAAAAAATCATATTTTACAACAGCTTTTTGAATTAGATTGAGAGAAAAAAAGAAAGATCCCGAAATACTCAAAACCTTTATATAAGATTTTTTTTTCAGTATATAGAACTATCCTCTTTGCTTATTTCTTAGTAGGTACTTGTGTAGAGTGAAATAATGGCAATATTACAGTGTATAATTAACACCCGAGATTTCCTATTTTTTCTATTAAGTGGCATGCCCTTCTGCTTTTGACAGTTGGTAATCAATGGTTAATATTTCTGAAATGTGTTAAATAAATTTTAAAAATTGTAACGCTCCTTTGGTTTTCAAGTTTCAAGATGGAGCCATTGTTCATGAGAAAATCCAGAGTTTTAATTTTTATTGAGGGAGGTTAGGGGTCACTTTTTACTTCCTTTCCTTTCTTCTTTTTATTTTCTTTTTAAGATATTTTTATTTACTTTTTTTAAAATTATAATTTTAGAGTTCTAAAAACTTTTCAGTTGTAACAGTATTGAATGGAGTAACTGACTCCACTGTGACAAGACTTAGACTTAGACCTTAGAATACTCAAATGATCAAATCCACAGAGGCAAAGTTTTCTTCTTGTAGCCTATTTGTCGGTTCCATTGTTGTCTTATGTCTAATGTAATGATATTTATCTGTATCCTGTATTATTATAACCATATATATCTATATATATTATGTATGTTGTACCATGATGTATTGCTTGTTGTTTTATATATCCACTCCACCACCAACCAAACTACCAACTGAATCACAGTGCTTCCATTCCAAGACTTCAATCTTCCCTGTACAGTCAGTGTTGTCGACTTTCATAGTACGTACGTGTGTGTGAGTGTGTGTGTGTGTGTGTGTGTGTTTTGCATTGATGTAAACATTGTAAACAGGCCATAATTAGGCACATGCATAGAAACGATAGCATACTGATATGATATAGGATTAGTACTTATTACAAACTATTCTCCTAGTCGTTTTTAAAATCTGATTTTCGGAGATGACTGACTGCTCTTGTCTATTTGTGTAACATCCTCTATTTTCTTGGCCTTAATAAAACTCTTAAATCGTAACATAAGCATAATCTGAAATGGAAGGTCCAAATTTGGCCAAATCAAGATTTTTAAAATTCCAGTTTGTATTCCCCCCCCCCCCCCCCCCCCCCCCCTCTTATTCAGAGAGACATTGTCACATTGTCGATCTTTTTTTTTTCTTTTTTTTTTCTAACTCAAAAACAAATCTTGTTTAAAAACTGAACTAGACTACAACATACATCCACCCTGAAATTATAGTGGATGCCGAGAGATTGAAAATCCAACAGCCTCGAAAGACAGAACTTTTAGATATACAAAAACCGGATCCATCGTCTCAAAACAATCATGTCAAGAAGATGAAAACAGATTCATATCGAGATTTTATAGACAATGAAAATAGTATTTATAGTCAAGACAATACGTGTGGCGTGGATTACATGAATTTGTCTAATTAGGGAAAATCAATATAGTTTCATAGATAATGAAGAAATAAATAAATTGAAATTGCATTTTTCTCACAGTTCTAAAATTCTAAATTCAAGTTTAAATTTGGGGACACTTTGGCATGATAATATCAAATGAAGAGGATGGATGACTAATATTATAGTAATAGATCATAATATGTGTGTTGCCTGAGACTGGCCTGATATTGTCATCCAGTATATATTGCTATCTATAGAATGATGTTGTCATTACGCTTTCCCTGTTCTCTTTATTTCGAATCTCATCCCTCCTCTGTAACCCTTCTTCCCGGTCTCGTCTGCTTTTCCATGGGTGCAAGATATTTCCAGCTTATCTCGAATTTTCTGCCTTGTGAAATGGATTTGATTTCCTTTCCATTTCCAGCATCTAGATCACTCTCGACTTAATACTCTTTTGAGGAAGTAGGTCACATTTCAAACTCAAGTTTTTCAGGCTTTCCTAATTTGTTGAAAAAATGGATTTCATGCTTTGTTTTTTTTTTTTCCGGATTTACTCACTTGTATCCATGGCCTTTCTGCTTTAATCCACATGATTATCCAAGTAGTCTTCAATAGATGTATGTCCTTGTTTTTGAAAAAAAACAAACAAACCCACTAAACCAGTAGTCACTACCTTTTTTTTACAAACCGTCATAGACGACTTCTTTTCAAAGTGAGGGTTAACATGTTAATATTGATATAACCTTTATTCTGCACAATCTGTATAGAAATGTTAATTTCCATATATATAATATATATATCATGTAGTCTGTGCTTTCCTCTCTAGTCATAATAATAATATATTTATTGATGTCTACTATACCGCATGCCAGCATTACCTTTTATTCAATTCAATTTATTGTTTATTACCTTTCAGTATTATTAACCCAACTCCTGGAGTACACCATCTCTATATTATTGAATGTCTTCCACTTAATTAGTCCACAACTTAGCTTTATAGTAGTTGTATTAGTATCACAGTATTAGTATGAATGCGTCCCATTCGCTTCAACTTGGTGTTTTGTTAGAGTGAATTGAACTGAATATTTGAAATTAGATTTAATTATATTCAAAGTAGTCCTTCAGAGCCATTAGGCCCATGAAAATGGGAGTTAATCCCGTTTCAATAGCATGAAACTGACAATAGCAATTGCTTGCTACCCTTTAGATAAGACACAAGTCCATCACAAAGTGCTTTTTAACAGATCTACAAGACCTAGCTACCCACTACTGGGTGGACAAGAGGGTCGAAGGGGGAAAAAACTATCTTGACTTCACCCGGGATCGCTCTCAGTCCCTTTATGTGTGAAATGAATGCTCTACCAGGACCCCCCTTAATTATTTTTATAGGACCTAAAGATATATCAAAATTCAATCTTTGGCA
Organism: Berghia stephanieae; assembly: GCF_034508935.2. Taxonomy (NCBI): domain Eukaryota; kingdom Metazoa; phylum Mollusca; class Gastropoda; order Nudibranchia; family Aeolidiidae; genus Berghia; species Berghia stephanieae. Next base: position 21,721,201 of record NC_088371.1, read on the forward strand.
TCTGTATGGTTCACTCTGACATATCACCTACATGAGCTGGATGGGTCACATATTATTATGTGTTTTTAATTGCATGTTGATTTCGCCGTCAAACCCTTATAAACAAAAAATTTTAAAACTAATTTTTATCCCGTTTCCTCTTGCTTTTAAAATGTACTCTCTCTCTCTCTCTCCTTCTCTCTCTCTCTCTCTCTCTCTCTCTCTCTCTCTCTCTCTCTCTCTCTCTCTCTCTCTCTCTCTCTCTCTCTCTCTCTCTCTCTCTCTCTCTCTCTCTCTCTCTCTCTCTCTCTCTCTCTCTCTCTCTCTCTCTCTCTCTTTCTCTCTCTCTTTTTTTTTCTAATGAAGAAAAGCCTATGCAGTATTAACTTTTATATTATATTATATAATCTGATAACTCATCATGCCAGTATTATTGTTGTCGTCATTATTATTATCATTATAAATATCATGATGTCTTCCTGCAGTTTGAATGTGATCTTAACTATCATCAACGTTGCATACCTGCCAACCCTTCCGCTTTTGGCTGGCGGAATCATTTCTATTTTCTCTCTTCCTTTTTGTACAATTCTGCAATTGCCTCTAGAATTCCGACTTACAAAAAAAAAAATGATGATAATGGTAATAATAAAAATTTAAAAAAAAAAGGGGGGGGGGGGGTGTGTTAAAGAGGTGATATTCCAATTAAAAAAATTTTTTTTTGGGGGGGGGGGGGGGGGGGGGGGGGTCTCAAATTCCTATTTTCAGGCGTTCTGATTCCACTATTTTGAATGTGAAGGGTTGGCAGATCCGATGTTGTGCTAATCATTGTTGTGGTAGTGAATGATGATGCGACTAGACTGCTTCTGAAATGGCAATTGTTAGTTATATTTCCAACCACATGTCTCATTGATGATAGCACGCATGCCAATGATTACATCCGTGTATGTATGCCTATCTACCTGTGTAGACCTGTGTTATATTCTTACCTTTATCTTGATTATTCTTTCTTTGTTATCACTCTAAACATGTAACATAATCATTATTTCTACTGCTAACAGTTCATATATATGCCTTTGTTAAAAAAAAAACCTTTGTAACAAATATTTCTTTTCGTCATGAAGAACATGCTATATTTCTCTCAAATGTATCGTCTTTTATTTCTCAATATTTTTTTTTTTGTTCATCCTCATTCCCTTCTTTTCCCCTCTTGTATCCCCCCCCCCCCCCCTTTTTTTTTTTCTCTCTCTCTTTTTGATTACATAACCCTTGACATTCCTCCAGCAGGAACGGTCAGGGGTCAGTGATTATTCCCAGTCTGTGCCAAAAACTACTACAGCAAACTGTTACACTTTTATTGTTCAAGACTCATGAAAGCTACAAACTAAAAACAAGTGTGAGAAGCCAAAGAAGAGATAGCTAGTGTGCTGACTTTGTATGTGGATTTTACACAAGCTGATTTACTAAAAGTATATTGATGCTATGAGCTCGGCTAAAATACTCACATCCACCAGTTGGATATAAATATAACATACCAAAAAAAAAAACAACAAAAAAACAAACAACAAAAAACCCAAAAGCTGTGTGTTAATTGTTTTAGAAAAGTTGGGGAGGAAAAAACAAATTATTTCATTAGTGTTGGCTAGAATCAGTGACAAATAATTTGAACTGAAATTGCCTGTTATAGTAAAATCCACAGAGCTCAGTAAATGGCCATTTTCTTTCTTGTACAGCTGTCTACACCAAAGATGGGCCTTTGTCCCACTGTAAATAAATGACGCATGATGGATATTTCACAACTGTTTTCTGTAAATTTTTTTATTTGTGTTGCATCAACATTGCCTTTTTTGTGTGGTGTAAGAAAGAGTCTGTATGTATGTGTTTGTGTGTGTGTATGTGTGTGTTATGTTCCCCCCCCCCCCCCCTTTTTTTTTTTTTTTTGGGTCACACAAGTTTTAAAAGGTACAATATAGTATGTAATTCTGTAATGGTTTGTCCTATTCCTTTAATTAATTCTAATGACTTTGTTGGACTATCACCACCTTATCAGTATGTTATCTATTTTTTTATTCCATTCATTATAGCAAGAGGTTTTTAATAGATAACTTTACAAATTTCCAAACATAAAAAAGCAAAAGAAACAAAAAAAAAAAACATGAAAAACTTCACCTCAGTTGCTCAAAAATTTCATTTAAAATTGGTGTGATTTTCCAGATTGATTGAACCCTTACTATGAGTACCGGTGGACAGTATTCTTGCCGCTAGCATCAGTAAAAACTTTTTATTTAATACTTAAAAAAATAAACAATTTAGCGGGGATTAGTATTAGTATTATTTTAAAATTATTTTTGTTGTTGACCAATCAACTAGAGATTACCATTAAATCAATGCATGTCATTTCTAAATATATTTTTAAAAAAATCTAAAATGGACAGACCTGTCTCAAGGTTTTGTAAGAATTGTCTCAAAGTTTTGTAAGAATTGTCTCAAGGATTTGTACAGTAATCGTCTTCCTGCCAAATGTCTACTTAATATTTCCCCATTTTTTCTACTTTTACCCATCAAGTGGGGCCTTGGACGTCTTGGACTCTCCCCCTTGGACATTGCTTACCATAGCAGTATTATTATTATTAATCATTATTGTCATTATTGTGTGTTTGTCATGTGTGCAGTGTGTTGCTTTGCCCTCATGCACCATGGCTGATGAAATAATAAGAGAATATGAATATGGAGCTGTAAGACTTGTGCATTTTTTGAGTGCTTTATCATGACAGTTTTGTAACAGCTTCACTTCTCATTTTCTCTCTGTATATAAATATGAAGAATGAAGAACCCCACGTGTGTATGTGTACAAATTAACTATATAAGCTCTATGATTACTTGATCCCAAAGCGCTAGTCAATTTCTATATCATTCTAATCGGTACCCATAATACTCAAAAACAAACTTCATCATCCAATTTTTGTGTCATTTTTATTATTATTATCCACAATCAACAATTGATAAAAGCTAACGTTTTTGTTGCGTTTCAACAAAACAGTAGTCAAGACAGTTTTGCGTGAAGTACTGTTTTTATGTCAATTTTTCTATTTTTATTGTTTTGTTTTATTAGTTTTGTTATTTGCATGTATATGTGTTGTTGGTCTTTTTGTTGTTGTTGGTTTTTGAATTGCCTGCAATAAAATTTCTGATCCCAATATTAATGATCATTTTCATGGATCAATTTACTTTGTTAGTTTTTAACATTGAAAGAATTGTTTGATCTAAACGTGTAGAATATTTTTAAAAAATATGAAATCAACACTGACATACTCGGTATCTTCTGAGCGTACAATCAAAATTTACAATTTTTATTCTCTTTTATGACGTACAAGAGCATTTGTTCTTTAGGTTGTATATATATGTATTGACATGTCACAACTATGACACAGTTGTGACACAGCCATATTATTGCAATAATAGATTTGGATTTTTGTGGAAGTTTTTTTGTTTGTTTTTGTTTTTTTACATTTTTCCCCCCACCCTCCTTCTTTTTGCTCATAATAAATAATTGCATCGTCTTTACAACCCTAACGTTTTATGAATGAGATTGAATCAAAGGATAATTCAATTTTTTTTTAATGCATTTTTCTTCCCCTTTAATGCCCGCCCTGTACTTAATTAATTTACCATGCCATACTATAAGTGACACACTTTTCTATTTCTAACTGGACTATTTTTATAATTGCCACTTACTGAACGATACTGCCAGATGTAAATGTAAAGAATAAAGAAGCAGAGAAAAGCGTTTTGAATATCTGCCAGTCATTTGTATTAAACTATTATGATGTTCAACAAATAATAATAATAATAATAATAATAATAATAATAATAATAATAATAATAATAATAATAATAAGATAATAGTTTCATCTTATGTGTATACCAAGGATAGAAAAAAAGAAATGCTCCAAGATTTTGATTTTTTCCATCTTCTTGAAGAAACAAAAGATGATCGTTATTCATGAAATAATTTGAAGTTGGCAGCTGTTGACGATGATAGTAAATGGAATGATATAAATATGAAATGTTATGACTGGTTGTTGTGTTATCTTTTGCAATGACCTGATTATGCATCATTTTGGCTGTTATTCGTGTATATATTATTGCAATTGCGATTTGTTAATGTGGTTATACTATAAACTAATGGTTAAAAACAAAGTTTTTTTGCTCTTCTGCATTATAATTGCCATGATTGATAATGCGCCACAAGTGTTTATGTGCTTTGATATATTGTGTCATAAATGAATAGCATAAATATTAATGTATCACTTACCACAGGAAATCTACGCTTGGAAACGCTTGAATCTAAATTTTTAAAAAGAGAAAATTCAATCATTTCATTTTGGTTTAGAGGATATTTTGATTTATTACCAGTTCCTAATTCATGCATTTTGATTGAGGGATTTTCGTAGATTCCAAAAAATGCTCTTGACTTATCCTCTTTTTAAAATCTTAAAAAAAAAATATATTCAGATTAACTATTTTTTGCTATTGTAATCGGTTTTGACTGTATCCAGCTGAGCCACTGTTCTTGCTTATTTCTATCACAATGTTATGTGTGTGAACATAACTATGCAACACCCCTTGGATGTTGTACGCTGGTGTCCATCCGTCTATCTTCTTTTGTGTGTGTGTGTGTGTGTTTGTGTAAGTGTGTGCAATTGTAATTGAATACTGATTTGTATAATGTAATCCATATAATTCTCATGTCATCATTTTATACATTATGTAATGACAGATTCATTTTATGTTCCACCATTTTAATCTTCAAATCTATTCTATTTGGACAAAAAATTAATTATGTTTGGAAAATGTTTTATCCCACGACTTTGTTCACAATTCAAGATAGTTTTATTTTATAACTATGTATCATTTTGAGTGACAAAAATACAAAGAAATTATTTGAACTGATGTTTAAAACTCATTTGTTTTTACCTCTCTTATTTTCTTTATTTTAAAAAATACCTACCCATTGCTACAGTTGTAATTAAATTGTTGATCAACTTTATTCATTCCTGCAATACTAATTGTGTGTTTATTCATCGATTTGTCTTTTTAAAAAAATTATGTTACATATTATATCCAGTTTGAATCAATGCTCCATTATTGTTTGTTGCCATGAATTGTTTGTTTTTTTATTATAAAGCATCCCCATTCTTATGGTCCACCAGTTTCCATTTTTCATTGTTTATATAAACTTTGACATTCTTGATCACTGTTGTCAACACGTTGCTGTTGTTTTTGTTGTTGCTTGTTGTTATTTCTGACAATTTCCCAACTCAACAAGCGGAAATAATTCATATTTGGATCATTCCAGAACAATGGGTCAAGGTTTGTGTCCTCTCTGCGTCATGTTTTTTTTCTTCATGTGTCAAGGATTTGTGAAATATGAGTTTGCCGTATTCGCCATGTTTTCAATGCAAGTTAATGCGTGTCATATTCTAAACATTCAAATGTTTTAGTTTTAGACAAGCATTGGTTTATCTTTGTTTGATTTAATTTTTGTTATTTTCTTTATACTTAAGAAGAATTCCAAAAGGGTAGAATTAGAATTGTTTGAATTTCATTGGGCAATGTTTGATGTCTCAAATCACAAGGAAAATAAAATGAACCATGAATCTTTTCAACGCTCCATTCCTGTAATGTGTAACATTTGAAAAAAAAAAATGAAGGTGATTAATCGTGAATAACGGTTACTCACTCGTGCAAAGATAGGGATAAACCATGAAAATGTGTCTATGAGACCATGTCAGACAAACTAGCTATGAAAGTGGTTTTCTTATAATTCACTATGCTATTTGTTTTGTCTGGCCCCCAGGGGCATAGGCTTGTTTTCATGCTTGTATTGATTTAAAACAAAGAAAAGTCTAATCCTTTATAATATGTGTTAATCAATTCTAGTCCCCCCCCCCCCCCCTCCCCTCCCTCCTCTCCTCCCCCCGAACCACACAATCTCGTCCCTAAATTTTGTCTTTGTTAGAATATAATATATTTTATGACTTGAAATAATCATCTGAAAGCCAAGGCGGCGAGGCTATGGTTTTTACATGGAAGAGTGTGTCTTCTAGTCAACTCATTTTATTATCCTGTCCTCTATATCTGCTTATTATTATAATATCTAAAACTAATAATATACTAATATTGTATCGCTAACTATTTTGTTATTGTGCAGGTATATCTTAAAAAAGCAAACCGATATTGTAACATCAAAACCATCATGTTGTTTTTGGGTTGTTTTTTTTTTTTTTTTTTTTTTACAAACCCTTTATTTTATTGCCAGTAACGCCATAAACATCATTTAAGATAGACCTATTTTTCTTTCTTCAGAAATGAATTCTAGGTCGGTACAACTGATTCAATCTTTTTGAAAGCTACCAGTTAAAAAAAATATGTGGATAGTCATTCTATTCATTCATGGACTGAAGAGAAAATATCCTATATTTACTAATATGCAATAATAAGATTTGCGGACAACCGTACAACCGTATAGAATCCTGTAATATAAACGTTGTATCATTATCTTATTGAAATCGTATATATAGGAAATTTATCACGATTAAATTAGATATAAATTGTGTACGTTATATCTAATCTAATATTATGCCTGCTATCTACTTAAATGCTACATTATTTCTCAATTTTTTGAGGTTTTTATCATTATTTGTTTTTGTTTTAAATTTTTTCTTGTACAAAAAAAGATGGTATTGTGTACAGAAATATTTTTATCCACAAGTGCAATCTGAGTTCTGTATTTTTTATTTTACTCCCATTCTATCTATCTAAGTCTTTATACTCATTATTATAGAGAGAGAGTGTAATATCAAAAGATGGCATAGTATTTACAACAGACCATGGTGACTATAATATAGTTGGTATGATTTTTTAATTATTATTTTACCTTTCAACTATAAATCTCTAGTCATTTAAATTTAGGTGATACTACTTATTAATTTGAATATAAATTAAGAATATATTTCAAATTATTAATATATTATTATCTGTTATGCTTGTCATTATATGAGTTCAGAGAGAAAATCTTTTATTTATACATTTAAAAAAAAAAAAAAAGAATTATCAATAGAATTATTTTTTTGTTAAGTAATTAAAATATATATTTAAAGAAGGATGTAGTTCATATTTCTTTTAACAATTGTTTTTTTTTTTAATCTGTAGAAATGAATTAGGTGTTAAAGCTATAAATACCTAAACAATTTCTATTAATTATGGATTTCCCCTTTATTTTTTATAAAAATAGCATAGACTTGTCTGGTTGGACCAGTGATTCAGAACATAATATCCTTAGACGTTTCCCAATTACTGGGATGAAAAATTCTACGAGTTACTTTTTCCTATTTTGCTTTCACAGTTGGAGTAAATTTTAATTCTCTTTTACTACGAATCACCTTTCTTCTCCAAGACTTCAATAAAACATTTTAAAAAGTATTAAATATGATCCTTAAAGACAAACATCAATCACGACATGTATAAAATTACCCACAGTATTTTCTGCTCACTTAGGCACTCTTTGGGTTTTGCATGGTCATCATAGAGGATTTACACATTTACAAAGTCACCCTTGTCACGTCCACAAAAAGGGATTAAAACGTTAGCAGTTTTATTATAATTGCTGTAATACATTAAGCCAATACCCTGTCCTTTATCCCGAAATAGTTTTCTTCACTTTCTAACCCCCCCCCCCCCCCATCTTAATCTTAATTCCCATCCCTCACATCAAATGCTACGTTAATAACACGTTACAATATTATAATAAAACATTCCACATATATCATCATCATCCAATTTGAATCTTTTCTTCATTTGTTTTTGTTTTTTTTTTTTAAGGTGGATTAAAAAAGAATATCATGATATAAAAAAAAATAAATCCATAAAATCAAAGCAATCTCTTGTTTTATTCGTTTCTTTTTACATTTGTTTTATTTTTTTATGATCCATGTTATAGTCAGACTGTTTTCATTTGTTCATGACGTGGTCAATATATTATTACTATTATTATTATGTATAATGAGACGTTTCTTTTTCAGAGATTAAGAAAAACAAATTGTTTATTGTTTTATGCGTTATTGATATATGAATATTATAACAAATATTGGACGCTGTCTTAATACATAGTCTTATTCCCCCCCCCCCCCCCCCCCCCCAATAAAAATAATAAATTAATAACAATGCGAAATGGTATGTAAGCTTCAATTTAATATACGAAAACAGATATGATGGACGTTTCGGGTTTTCCCTTTATCAACAAACGTCCATTTGGTCTGTTTTCGTATATTAAATTGAAGCTTGCATTCAATTTCACATTGTTATTTATTTCTTCGAGCTTCGAGCAGCATCATTTACATTACCCAGTAAATAGTAGAAGATTGATAATGATTGAATCAGTTAACCGCCGTATTCGGGTAAGACACGTATTGAACATTTGGTTTGAAAACTGGTCCTTCAAATATCGATCGACTTAATATATGATCCTCATCTAGGCAAAAACTTATTCTGGGACTTAAATGAAAACCTTGCGAGGTATCAGGTTTGATAGGTTTTGCCATGATGAAGGTTATTTATTTAAATCGATCGATATTTGAAGAACGAGTTTGCTGGCCCAAAGTACGTACCTACGGCATTTACGCTATGAGTTTGTTTTTAAATTCTATGAAAAAAAAATATTTTTAAAATGTACTCATCATTGTTGTCATTATGTGCTATTGTCTCAATTAAAAAAAATATTAAATCTGTCAAATGATTTTTTACTATTATTATTATTTTATCTACCATTGTTATTTTATTATTATTATTTTATTTTTTTCTGCTTTTTTTTAAAAAATAGATTTTCTTTTAATTCTTTTTATTTTCAATTTCGATCATTCTGAAATCCAGAAATTACAATAAATACATTTGTATTATCGAGAAAATTTGTCTTTTTGTTGATTGTTGTGAACGCAATTCTTTTGGTGGGGGGGGGGGGGGGGGGGGGGGGGGGGGGGGGGGGGGTGGGGAGGCTAGCGGGGAGGCGGGTATTATTTCATAATTTGAATCTGTCGTAATGGTGATTTGTTTGACAGAAGTTTTGGTGGGAAGTGGTGACGATGTCAATTGTGAATAAAGAGAAAATGTTGATGGCGATGGAGAAGAGTAAAGAGGAGAATGAAAAGAGAAAATGAATAAGAAAGGCGGAGGGCGGTATGATTTTGACGACTACTGACTGTGAACAAAGTCAAAGGGTAGATAGATCTCTTTAAAAAAAAAAACAACCTATACATTAATTGATAAAATAATGTAACAATTCGGCATTTCTAACAACGTAAAAAGCACACATACGAAGAGAGAGAGAGAGAGAGAGCTGAGAGAGAGAGAGAGAGAGAGAGGGAGAGAGCTGAGAGAGAGAGGGAGAGAGAGAGAGAGAGAGCTGGGTGGGGTTCCTGACCTCCCATAGTGAGCAAGGAGGTACTTGCTATGTCTTCTATTCCCCTGTATCTGTTTTCCGACATGCTTTCTGTCTTTGTCTTGGAATGAACTTTACTATCCCATTTTCTTCCTTTTTACTGGCGCTGATATGACCTTAATGTGTTGCAAGTGCCGTAAAATCCTTAAAAAAACAACAACAAAACAGAAAGAGAGAGGGAGGAACATATGTCGCTGCGTTCTCACTTTAAAATGAGTTATTGGCTCCTGAAAACAAAGTACAAATAAAATATAAATGCCCACCAGTCGGTAATAAGCCAAAGAACAGTATTTACTTTGCCGACAGGAATCACAAATTAAATAGCCTACCCATGTCGTCCCAAGCGAACAACAAATTATTAGGTTTTCCAAAAATTGCCAAATGAAAATTAAATTTACTCCTAGACTCTCAGTGGATCCGGTTTCCTACCAAGATGAACACTTACAGTGATTCCTTTTTTTTTTTAAATTCTTCTTGAAATTCCCTTTAATTGTTCCCAAGGGGAAATTTGTCCTTTGGATCTATTTCAACGGAAAATGGAATAACCTAGGCGTTAGCCGCAGTACAGCGCCGCAAAATGAATTAGGGCGAGGTGACTTGCTCGATGCCACATTATAGCGTGGCTGGTAGTCGAATATTAGCCCCATGGTACAGTATTCCAAAGTTTCCAATCAACGGGCAACCTGTGTATAATGTAAGCATTTGAATGTGTTCCTCTAAGTGGGATTCTCTGCTGCTGTCTCGATGAGACTTTTAGGTGATCTCAAATAAGTACATTGATGATATGCTCTTGGAAGCTACATATGTTCCCTATTTGAACCATTCCCCTTTGTCTTACTTTTTCTTGTGTGCTTTTGGAAATGTAAATCTAGAATTTTTTCGACCATCCCATTTTCTCCTTTTTACTGGCGCTGAAATAACCTAAATAATATGTTGTAAGCGGAACTCCTAAAAACAAACAAACAACCCGTGCTTGACATCGATCGTTAAGAAAAAACTTCGTATAAAAACAAAACAAACATAAAGTCTTAATCAAAATATAGATCAATACAGATTTATCTGAATCCTGTCATCATCATCATCATGTCATTGCCCTTTTCACCCTGGGTCAGGGTGGCCACAGCCAAACAGTTTCCATCCTTCTCTATCCTGAGCTAACTTTATTTTTTTTCCATCTCGTTCCATGTCTTATCATTTCTATGTAAATCAGCTTCTTTAATTCTTCTCCATGTTCGCCGTGGCCTTCCCCTTGATCTTATGCCCCTGAGGGTTCTAGTCCAATACTTTCTTTGTTATAGTGGTGTCATTCTTTCCAATCCACCTCCATCGTCTTCTTCCTATTTCCTCTCCCACTGGTTTCTGCTGTGTTCTTTTCCATAATTCTTCTTTCTTAATTCTATTCGTCCATTTTATTCTGAGTAGCTTACGTATGCACCTTTTTACGAAAATCTGTACCCTCCTTATACATGCCTGCAATGCATTCCAAGTTTCACATCCTTCACGTTTGAGTTGAAGAAAAGTCTTAGCTTTAGTCGAAGGGAGATATTTTTAGTTCTCCAAACTCTGTTCAAAGAAGCGAATGCAGCCTGTCTTTCCTATCCGTGCTTTCACCTCTGCTTCTGTGCCTCCATCCTTGCCAATTATACTCCCGAGATAGCAGAAAGTGTCTATATCTTCAAGTTCCTGATCTTATACTTTGATCTGCTCCCATTGACGCATACCTATCCTTAAGTCTAATCAATAAACATTTTTACAAATTATTAGTTATGAAATATCTAAGAAACATACTTTGAGGGGTGGAATAAAAGTATTCTTTCACGGGTCTGGATTAATTAAATTCGTTTCTTGTTATCGGGGAATAACTCACTCGCTCGCAAGCTCGCAAATTAATTTGCCGCGATAAAAATAACCCATTTAATAAATCCAAACACGTGAAAGAATGCTATCTACATTAATTTCTTTTTTTATTTTTAAATTGTTAATTGTCATTGATACCACCCGACATGTACTTATTTACAGGTCTGATAATCAACATTCTTATGGGCTCATTGTTTTAAATGATTCATTCTCAAACCAATTAAAATTACAACAATAATAAAACGGCCATAATATATAATATAATTGCGTTCGGTTTCAGGACAACTTGACGGGGATGTCATGACTCACGACACAGATGTTGCTTTTCGAACCTCTTTTTGTTTAAAAACATTGAACAGTTAATAGTTAATGACACTTCCGCTCTCTACCGGCTGTGTCTTCCGTCGTCTGCCACTGTGACACCAAAAGTGAAAGTAGACAACAAACAGTGTTGTGACAGTAACATTGCATCACTTCTTTCTAGGAACATATAATTACGACAAAACCACTTAACGAGACGTTCTTACCCTTAAAGCCCGAAACAATTTCCACTGTTCATCGAAATGAAGCTGCACACAGACCCCGGAAATTTTCAAACATTGAAAATCATCATCGCTTCGAAACTTACCGGCGTCGCAGTCCAACATATTGAAGTGAAACATACAGGTAAAACTCTAGATATTTATTCACGGAGTTTTAACATTTTTATTTAATTTCAAAGGATGAAAATCTTGAATGTTTCACAATGGTGACAGGCAGTGAAACGGATGCTGTCGTAATTGTTTGTTATTCACAGTACAGTCACAGCACGTCTGAGTCTGCTGAGGCTGAGGTCTGTCACTAGGAAGTTTAATAGAAATTCTAAATGTAACTCACCAATGTCATATGAAAGAGCTGGCAACACAGATTACAAAACAGTTTGAATTTTGTTTCTATCTTGATTAGAAATGTAGTTAGGGCAGTTCAAAGTCTGAAATTTTCGATCAATTTTTACCCCAAAATTACCATTGCAAAGTTGTGACCGAAATCGCGTGAGTGATGTTAATAAAAAATGGTTAAAACAGTCAATATGGAGTTCTTATCATATATTATATACCAAAATGTTCGTCTTATCGAGGACAACGCATTTACATTAATAAAGAGGAAGATAAACATTTCAAATTAACACATTAATTTCATAATGTGACGCAAATGTTACATAATTAAAAGACGTAAGAAACAATTTGCTATATCACTTTTGGAGTTATCTCCCACATCTCACTGAAACAATTGCAAATAATTCTCCTCTTTGATTTAATACATAGAGAAGAAAAAGGGGTTTGAGAGTATTTAAATGAAAAGATATAAACATGTTGCGTTATAATGAGTTTATTTTTACCTCTGGTAATTTAACTGCATATATAAAATGGTAGATTGAAAAAGCTCAAATAGATTGAAATGGATTCTCTATTTTAATAAGAAGGAAAGTTCCGGCTGTTAATACTTTAAAAAATTCTGCTGAACCACTTTGGGTTTATTGCTATTATATCATTTGAACTGACAATTAATATAATTTTATTCCCCCACTTCCCCCCCCCCCCCCCTCTTTCTCTCTCATTGTGTAGAGGTGTCTAAATGTATAACTAGTAGAACTTCTTACCATAATACTTATTAAGGCTAAGGCCTTTAGAATATGGATACAAATGATAATAAACATATCTAAACATATGGGAAAGAAACTTGATGACTTGATGGCAAAATCAGATATAGGAAGGCTGATCTAGAGAGTATGAAAGAGGAACTGGGGCATATCAAATGGGAGGAAATACTAATCAAGGACACCGTAGGAAACAACTGGAGTAGATTTACCAGAGTACTTAACCAATGCTTCGAGAAAAACATCCCGAAAAGCAGAGGGAACCGGGTTGGGAGAAGAAATCAACCTTGGATGACGCAGGAAGTGAGAGAGGCATTATGGAAGAAGAAGGCAGTAAATAGAAGATACTCTAGAAGCAAAAAGGAAGAGGATTGGGACAAATACAAAAGAGTGAGAAACGCAACTACTAAAATAGTCCGACAAGCGCATCAAAAGTATGAGAACAAGATAGCAGAGGAAACGAAAAAAAATCCTAAAGTATTCTGGTGTTATGTAAACAGTCAAATGAAGACAAGACAGGGAACCTGTGACATAAAAAAAGAAGATGGCACTTGGGCATCTGAAGATGAAGACAAGGCAGAGGTGCTAAATCTCTTCTTTGCAAGTGTCTTTACAGTGGAGAACCAGAAAAACTTGCCAGATATTGCTAAAAGAAGTAATATAGATACTACACAATGGCCGATTACTGAAGAGAGAGTAATGAAGAGACTACAAAACCTAAAGGAGAGTAAATCACCTGGACCTGACAAACTTCATCCTTACATCCTAAAAAACTTAGCAGAGCAGCTAGTAGAACCCCTAACCAAGATATTTAACCAGTCGATGAAAGAAGGAAGACTACCAAGGGAATGGAAAGAAGCTAACGTCACAGCCATATTCAAGAAGGGAGACAGAAAAAATCCAGAAAACTACAGATCAGTGAGCCTGACATCTGTCGTCTGCAAGCTCATGGAACAGCTGATTAGAGAAGAAATGGTTGATCATATGACCAAGAACAAACTATTCAGCAAAGATCAACATGGTTTCATGGCGGGAAGGTCTACAGTAACAAACCTACTTGAAACAATGGATGACTGGACGAGAGACCTGGAATTAGGCAACAATTTAGATGTCATATACCTCGACTTCAGAAAGGCATTTGACAAAGTTCCACACTGGCGCCTAATCAGGAAATTGGAACAGTATCAAATTAATGATCGGACAGTCAAATGGGTCCGAGATTTCCTCAAAGATAGAAGACAAAAAGTGATAGTGAATGGAACAGCATCAACAGAGAGACCGGTAACAAGTGGAGTTCCACAAGGAAGTGTACTGGGACCAGTTCTCTTCCTGATTTATATCAATGACTTGCCAGACAATCTATCATCTAAATGTAAAATCTTTGCCGATGATACTAAGCTCTATGGAGTAGCTAATACAGAAGAAGAAAGAAACACCTTACAACAAGATTTGAAAAAGCTTGAAGAATGGTCCGAAATATGGCAGATGGAGTTCAATGTAGATAAATGTGCAGTTCTTCACCTAGGAAAAAACAACAGAGAAGCAAACTATATAATGAAAGAAAAACCCCTGCAGAAATCCAATGGGGAAAAAGACCTAGGAGTATTTATTGATAGGAAGCTAAACTTCAAGAAGCAAATTAAAGATGTTCAATCTAAGGCTAGTAAAACACTCGGAATAGTGAAAAGAAATTTCAAGAATCTGAAAACAAAACACATGACTACCATCTACAAGACTATGGTTAGATCAAAGCTGGAATATGCTAACTGCATATGGTATCCGAAGTTTGAGGGAGACAAAGACTGTTTGGAAAGAGTGCAAAGGAGAGCAACAAAACTTATCACACACATGAAAGACAAAACATACTGTGAGAGATTGAAAGAATTAAATCTCCCGACCTTAGATTACAGGAGAAGAAGGGGAGATATGATCCAAACATATAAAATAGTAAAGGGAATAGACAGGGTAAAGGCAGGATTCCTTAAACCAAACAAGAACATTCAGACACGAGGGAACAGCAAGAAACTGAAAAAAGAACGTTTTAAAACAAATGAAAGAAGGAACTTTTTTTCATCTAGAATTGTAAATAACTGGAATAAACTACAAGAAACCACAGTATCAGCAAAAAATTTGAATAAATTCAAAGCAGAGTTGGAGATAAGCAACACCCTAGGAAACAAGTTCAATTATAAAAATTGGTCCAATCATTAATAGATGAGGAGGAGCGAAGGAGACTACACCAAGTCTAAAAGCTCTATACAGAGGTATCTAGGTATCTAGGTAAAATCAAATCAAATCAAAAGCAATTGGTATTTTAAAATATCGATATTATTAATATCGAATTTCACAAAGAGAAGAAATATACTAACTTTTAAAACAAAAACCACAAAATGCGCATTAGAAAAAGGTGGAAAGTATGTATTCAAAATAAAAATAAAGTAAATAATAGTACTGAAAATATTATGGACTAAATTAAAAATAATACAGAACTAAATTTAGAATATCGATATCATCGGGCAGCCATGATGAGAAGATAATGTAAACATGGCATTTCGGCGCAGAGTTAAAAAGTGCCTGCGCATAGATACAGAGCCCTGAAATTTGGCATGAATAAAGTTTAGATCTTATTCTAAAAACAAGTGTTTTTATTTTAAAAACACGTGGTAAATAAAAAAATAAATGCATTTGAAAATTGCCAAATTTTAACTTCATATAACTTCTGGAATTTTTAATGGATTTTTCCTTAATTGGCACCATTTAAAAGGAAATTGAAAGACGAAAATAATGATACCAAAATATCTGCGATATTCCTCTTTATAATGAAGTTATGCATCTTTAATTGAACCCTCCAAAAAAACGAACGGCAATTTCCAGTCACAACTCTCCTATGGGCGAGTTGGGTCAAAAATTGACTGCCACTGCTGCTGCTCACTAAACTGCCTTCTGTCACTGACACTGTCCTGTGGATAATCTCACAGTCGCAGGTCGTTATTGACAGACCCTTGACAGGTAAACTAGTCGAGGAAAAAACAGTAAAAATTTTCGAAAACGTGATTCAGCCACCTATTCAGTGTATGGAGGTAGATTCGTGAAGAAGCAGTCAAGAAAAAGGGGGCTGAGTGATGGGCCCAAGCCGGTGTCCATCACTAAATTGTTCAAAAAATGTTGAGGGTGTATCTCTGGTACTCTCTGTCTCTCTCTGTTCTTTGGCTCCCCTAGAGAGAGACAACTGCACTGTGAGTATTTCACTATGTATTATTAGTTGGTTTTAAAATCAAATTAATTTCCTCATTGTGTCAATATGTTTGCTGTGTAATCATTTAATAATGGTAAAAAAATGGTGATGAAATAAGAGTAAAGTTTAGGCCGCATTTTCAGTAGGAACATTTTCAGGTTTGGAAAAGTGTCGAGATTTAGTTTCAGGTTTCAGCACTTCTTCCTGCTGGCACCCATGATGGAATAGGATATTGATGATCTGTTTGTCAATTGTAGCAGGTGCTAAATTCTGTCAGGGAGTTTCATATTTTGTTCAAATTTTACCAAGCTACTTAGATGTGTTCGACAGTTTTCCAAATTGGAGATACCATTCAACGTAATATTATTGTATTTTCTTTTCTTTTTATTTCCAGAATGCGTGGTACCTTTTTTCTCCCAGACCAAGCTGCCAGCATTGGAAATATCAGAGGGAAACTTTCTGTTCTCCGCCAATGTAGCTGCCAAGTAAATCATTTTTTATTATAAGTATATTTTAGGAATATCTCTTTAAATTTAAATACATATTTTTAAGATACCTGATAAGCTGAATATTTTGTATGGATAATTAAATTACATTTTTAGAATTATTTATATTTGTTGAAATTTATAAGTTTTCAATATTAAGAGATTATTTTTAATGGTAAACAAAAAGTATTGTAATGTCTCCTCTAACTTCAACATGACCTGCTTTACACAATGGGAATTTCTATGTGGTCTGTTTCTATATTGTTTTATTAATGACAGATGCATTGTATCCCTAATATTAATCTACACACTTAATTGTTAACAAACTTTGAATGATGCTGGTGTACTTTCAAATTTTCCAGATATCTTTACCTGAAGGCCGGTTTAGTCCTGGAGGAAGATGCTGAAAACGAGTTGCTGGAGTGGGAAAATAGCAGTCTCCTTGTAAGTATTTTTTTTTCATTATAATTGTCCAGAAATACCTGGACTGGTCCCATGAAATGATGTTAAAGGTGGAACAGAATATAAACAAAACACATGGGATTGATACAGAACTCAACACAAATATTAGATATATACATCTTATCTATTGTTTGATGTTGTTACCATTGCAATCCATGCATTTATCCTATCTATGGCCATGTGTGGCGTTGAGAAAACAAATGGCTCCACACATCTCTGTCTTTAAGCCTCCTTTAGGCCAGTTATCATTTTTGCTTTGATTTTTTAAATACTAGATACATTAAATATGTTGTGTTTAATGCTGCTCACAAATTGAAAAGGGATTTAAGATTTTAAAAATGTTTACAGACTTTAAAATGATGAATTTATGAGTAACAGCTTCTTTGACAATATTTCTAGATCAACCCTTTTCGTTTCAACGAGATTTTGAAATTGTGAGTGTATACAAATTATAGATACATACCCTTGTCATTGGGTGTCTTCTAGCTTATTTGCACTCATGACTGCAGGATTTTCCTCTACGTTTATGCCCCCTTCCCCCCTTTTTTAAAGCTATTAAAAGGGATAGGGTTATATCATATTTTCTTTTGTAATATACCATGTTTTTGACAGTTTAAACTTTCAACAATTCCTCTCTGAGGTCCTGTAAACATGCAATTTAAAAAAAATTTTTTTTTGTATTCCAGCCGTGCATGTCCAGCTATCTTGTTGGGGTCATTGGTCAAGGCAAAAAAGACAAGACCGTGGCTGATGAAGTGGTCAAAGTGCTTAAGCAGTTGGAATCCAAACTCAACAAGACCAGATTTCTTCTGGGGGTGAGTGGAGGAAACTAAGGCCTAGAGCAGTGATGCCAACTTTCGTTTTAAAAAAAAGCGTAATCTTACGCCTTTTCGTCCTTTCCTGAGGATCGTGTGCATTATTCTATTTCTATTTTTTAAGCCATTTAAACAATCATTAACTCTTTTGGTGAACTTAAACACCTTAATCTGTTTCTTGACCCAGAAGTTCATGTAGGGAGTTCAATATAGGTTGATTCTGGAAGTCGATACTATTTATAGAAAGAGTGAGTTTATTCATTAATTTAAATATCGATTAACATTATTGCTGGTCTGGTCTAATTGCCCATTATCAGATTGATCACATTTTAATGGGCTAGGGTTGGCAGCACTGCTAGAGATTTTGTCCACATGAAAACAATGGAAAACAGAGAGGCTGTCTCAAAGGTAGAATGATTGCAATCCTGAAAGTCAGATTTTTTAAAGGTCTGAATTTGAATTTTCCCCTTTATAATCAGATTTTTAACCAAAGACCAAAGTTAAAAGATAAAATATTAAAAAATTTTTTAAAAATGTTTATACAAAGGTAGGGGGGAAAAGTCTTGACTCATCCCTGGTATTTTCAAAATAATATAGAATACTAAATTGACAAAGGTATCAAAACAAAGCTTTGTTCATTACCTTTCTAAATATCATTTTAAATTTCAACATAGTCACCGTTCCTATCCATACAGAGCTGCCCATGATGCACCGGTTGTTGCATTGCGTTGAAGAAGAATTCTCATGACATGCTTTAACACCAGCGAGTCACTTCTGCTTGTACCGCGCCATCACTGCTAAAAGTTGATTGTACCATTGAGAACAGGATAAGGTCACTTGGAGCTTAATCAGGGCTGTAAAGGGGGTGTTCTACGACTTCACAAAAACTACTCTTTTCCACGTGAATGCACTTGTGTGTGGTCGTTTTTTATTGTGTTGCAATAAAGCCATTTTTTTGTGGTCAAATCCACCTCCATGATTGCTGAAGTTTTAAAAAAAAGTACAGCTATAACGATTAGAGTTTATTGTTGTTCCATTGTCCGAGAATTCCATATGAATAACAACCTCATACAGTCCCAGAACACTGTCAAAACCAATTATCCAGTGGAAGAGGCGATCTTGAATTTCTTTCTATATATAAGTTCTATATAAACAGAAAAAATCTGATAGGCATCAAGACATTTCAGTCATACCTAGTGTATGGGTGAATTGAACTACACTTCATCATATTAGCAAGTCTGATAGCCAAACACAATTATGAGCTTGATATAACATTGTTTTTAATGTGTTGGTCAGAGGGTATTTCCATTACAACGATATGGGTTATCAGACTTGCAAATTAGTACACATTTCTTATAAACCTTATAAAAAGTGATAATTCGTTATAAATAAAATTAAAATGTTTGGAATTCAGACATTTTAAAAAAAATACAGTTTTTGATTATTCTCCATGACAGGTCTGATTTATAAGGAAAATATGAACATTTTTTTTGGTAGAATTAATATTCTTCTTCTTCTTCCAAGTACCAAGTCTGTGCCAGACATCGGTGATCATGGTACGCCATTCATCTCTCTGATCAGATAACTTCAGAAAACTAATATTACTCTTCTCTTTCTTTGTCACCCAGCTGTTCAAACTATTCAAATATGTTTTTCTTGGTCTACCTTTACTCTTTTTACCTTCTATCTTTCCTGTAAGAGCAAGATGTTCAATACATTTATAAGTAATATATATATGTTTTGTTTTCTTCAGGATATGCTGAGCTTGTGTGATGTTTGTGTCTTTTCTACATTGTTTCCTCTGACCTTGTTAAAAAACTGTGGTAAGTAGTGGCGGTGACTAGGACACATCCTCTCACATGGTCTTGAATAGGGAAGAAAAGTCATCACATGAAATCCTCTACTCTTTTGATTTCTAAATCCTTGGAAGTCTGTATGTAACCAGTCCTCTGGAGTACTAATAATAATGAATAGGTTACATAAAAGTGGCATGACTATTTCAGTAGCAGGGTATTGTTATAGGCAGATTCTTAGGATTACGGGATGTAATTACGGCATATGGCGTTGGCTTCCGGCAACAACAGATGTGGTTTGCTGCTCTTGTGATATACATTTTTATATGAATTTCCATTTTTTTACATGAAAATATATTTATTATTATATTATTTTATTATTATTATATTATTATTATTATATTATATTATTATTATTATATATATTATTATTATATTATTATTATATTATTATTATTATTATTATTATTATTATTATATAAGAGCGAGGATAGATGATCTTTATTGACGACCAGCATATATTTAGACTAGAAAATAAGATACCAGCACCGCTCTGATACCAGAAGATGAATTACACACTGTATGTATCCAGTCCTCCGCAAAAGTGGTTTTACACTTCCAATGAAATAGGAACCAGAATTTTGACATCACACTTTTCTTTCCTATTATTTACCAATGACCATCAGTAATGACCAAAGTGATTGATATTTCCCCTGATCCTTATAATTCAAGTAGTAGATCAGTGACTAAAAAATGAGCTTTTTATATAGCGCGACAATATCCACTAAACATGCTCAAAGCGCTTTACAAGGGGTCCCTGGCCAACAGCAACACTTAACATGTAGGACGGGACATGACGCCTGTTAAGTGATATTACAATTTTTCGGACAAAGACAACGCTGTTAACAGTCAGGTACTCATTTTACACCTGAGTACGGTGAGAGGATGTGAGTAAGAATCTTTTCCAAGGACTCAACTATGCGCTGAGTGAGGCTCGAACACCAGGCCCTACCGATCCGACAGTGAGTATTATACCACAAGACCACATAGACTACCAGAAAAATGGAACAGATCCTGTTCTTACCTCTTTTGTCCACCTCAATCATTGATTGGGTTTTTAAATCAATGTTAGATCTGGCAGAAAGTACTTTTAAAGCGATAACTTCTATAGATGTGGGTTAAACTTGAGCATTTTGGGGCCTTGCGGAATGTTTTCTTTTCCCCCCTCAAAAATACGTTATTTTAATCATTCATTTGCATCCAGCAGTGATTGGTAGTTTACATCTGTTGGAAAGTAGTGTATAGCATAGACTATTGTTCCTCTATTCAATTGGTTACTTTCTTTTAACTCACTCAGTCCTCGAGATTTTTGTTACTTTTCTAAATTTGAAAAAAAAATGTATTAAAAATGAGCATGTACATAGATAGTTTTATTCAACTATCATTAACATGTAAAAACTAAAAACATTAGCTCTGATACACCACCTATAATTTGTCTCAGAAAAATGTAATAATTAGGCATGGGGTAAAAGTAACCCCGGGTAAACAACGGATATAGTCGGTGTTAGGGTTGAGTGTGCTATAGAACCTCCGATTAATTCAGGCTTTGTGGTCCTTATGACTCTTTGGAATAGATAGTATGCGCTTGGCTAAGAAGCTCACAACATTGCCATCCGAAAGTTTAACAGACCAACACAAAAAACTGTGTGTAACCATGAATGTTTATAGTCTGGTTAATACAGTTTAATGAGAATTACTCATAAACGTGGATGGCAAAATACAATAACAAAGGCATGGGTGACGTCAACTTCGAACTATCTATACCTCTTTTTTAATTCATTCAAAATGATTCAATATTTCTCCAAAAGCAGCATTCAGCGTGCAGAATAAAAATAATAATTGAATTCACAAGTAGTAAAACAAACAAAAAATGAGCATTTTTTTATAGTGCAATGTCCACTAAACATGCTCAAAGGGCTCCTAGCCAACAATGACACTTAACATGTTGGAGGAGACATGACGCCTGTTAGGCGTTATTACAATTTTTTCTGACAGAAACAATGCCAGGTACTTATTTTACATCTGAATAAGGTGAGATAATGTGAGTATAGAGCCTTTTCTAAGGACTCAACTATGCGCCACTCTAGTGGGACTCAAACACAGGACCTTCCGATCCAAAGATGAGCGGTCATATGACTAGACCACAGAGTTGCTAAAAGTACTTCCGTCACATTTTAATGATATTTCAGCTAACAGTGATAAACTGAAAGCATAAATCTTCTTTATTCACTCACAAAATATTTTCATGATAAGCGTATTCTCTGTTTTCTATCTCAATAGTACAATTTTATTTTTTAGTATACGCTCAAAGCTGAATTCAAACTTTAAAATTCCATTTTCTCATTTAACACTAAGCGCTCTTCAATTTGTGATAATGATCTCATAGTCTTATATGTGTATGTTTCTTAAAATGTCTCGATTGTTCCCTTTGCCTTTCTGCAGATCTTCTTGAAAAGTTTTCCAATGTCAAGAAATGGCTGGAACTGGTTGGTAACAATCCCAGCATTCAGCAGGCAGTGGCAGACATCACAAAGGGCAAAGGCCAAGAGGTTTTCAAAGTAAGTCAGTCTCTCATCTTGAATAAGTTCTTAATTCACGACACAAAAAGATTTCCACCAATCCAGAACCTGACAAAGAACCTGAAACTGCAGAGAATCTGGTACAACGTTGTATAAATTATATGACTAATTTAGATAATAATGGTGGTCCTGATAGCTCAGTTGGTAGAGCACTCACTTCACACACAAAGGGACCAAGATTGATTCTGGGTGCAGTTGAGATTTTTCCCCGATCCCCCTGTCCACCCAGCAGTGATTGGGTTGCTGAGTCTGTTGGATCTGGCCAAAAGTACTTTGCGATAGACTAGTGTCATTTTGAAATACAGTGTGATCATTTCATTATTTGGTATTCTTTCCACATTTCTAAGAGTTTTGTAACTTCTGCATTTTTTTCCTTCCTAATAAATAATTCTTGAGGGAGCTCATTCCATAAAGAATGGCAGAGGCATACCTGCCTATTATTAGGGACCGTCCCTAATTGTTACGGAAGTGTAAGGACAATTACAGACTTACGGAAATAGAAGAAATATTACTGATACAAATGGTCTCAACGTTAAATTAAAAAATAATTATTGTTTTTTCATTATTTACCGCATGCTACAATAAAAAAATCTCAATGCGAGTGATGTCATCGACTCCATCGACACGGGAAACTTTACTCATCGGTAGACACAATGCAGTGTCGAAAGTAGGTCATCAATAAGCATATTATTTTCGTGGGGGTCATTGGCATACATATATAAAAGGGTGTATCTATCATTATTTTTGTTTGCTTTAGTATTACTGAAATCTGATCATTAATTACTGATGAATTTTGTATTTCTTACTGAATTTGAAATTTTCAAGTAGATAGGTATGCAGAGGGCAAGAAAGAGAGTAGTTATGTTGTCTGTTCTTGATGTTTGAATTGATAAGGCATTCCAAACATTCAGCACTCCATTTCAGGTCTCTGTTAGGCGATGTTACAATATTCCCGGCATAGGAAAACGCTGTTAATGACCAGGTACTCATTTCACATCCGAGTTCAGTGAGAGAACGAGTAAAGAACCTTTTTTAAGGACTCAACTGTGCACCGATCAGAGTGGGATTCGAACCCTGAATCTTCTGATCCGAATGTGTGTGACATACCACTAGACCACATTTCTGCACTAATGGTTAACTACATATTTTTAGTTGTACTTGGCAGTTTGCAATAGTGTTTAAACTTGTGAATTTCATGGCTTAGAGTTTCATGTCAATCCTGAATGATGCACCGATTGTATAATGTCATTCTATAACTATAATCCACAGCCGTCTCTGGTATCCCAGACATTTCCTGTCTCAGCAAATGCCAAACCTTCCAACACTCCATCGTCCAAGGGGAAAGACAATGCCTCAGCAACACCATCTGATCAGGTAAATATTCAATTTTTATACCTTATACTTTGTCTCTATACTTGCCTCTATACTTGCCTTTCACGTCTAGCCCTCACCAGAAATATTGATATTAAGCTGCTAGGAGCTGTGGACTGTGAAAGGTAATGAACAAAAAATTAATATATCACCTTCTGAAAAAAGAGCAAAATACCAAACAAGGAACTTTCGGGTTCAAAACCTTTCTTCAGCCAATAATCAAGAATCTTGATGCTTTTCACTTGCTGACATCCATGCCAAATAGTTCTCTGCCATCGGTCTGGATTTCAAGTGATATATTAATGATTATATTGTTTTTTATTATTGGCTGAAGAAGCGTTTTGAGCCTGAAACGTTCAGTGTTTGGTATTTTATTCTTTTTTTTTTTGCAGCTATTATATTCATTTTTTACAGATATACTTCAATTTTGCTCTCTATCAGATCACACTGTTTCTACTAAGAGAGCAGTAGTACATCGCTGCCTACTGTCCTGATAAAATCGGGACTGTCCTGATTTGGCAATCTGGAGAAAACTTTGTTTAAACGCTCTCCTTACCAACTATAGGAAAATCGTCACATTCGTTACGATACAACCAACATTTTTCTTATTCAAATTTCTTTTGTACATCATAATTTTAAGAAAATGAACAGTGTGTTGTAGAGCATGTTTTGCTACAGAAACAATGTATCGCAAGAATTTTACTGCTATTATGTCTTGAGTGATAAAAAATCTATTCTGTGTTAGTTGGGTGTGAAGTTTTGTGGAAAATCTTGAAAATGGCTGGTAAATCATTTCTCTGTTATGTATTATTATTATATTTGTTGTTTTGAATTTATAATGTAAGCATTTGGGAGTATTCCTCTTAGTAGGGACCTGTGCTCGTGTCTGGATGAGACTTTTAGGTGATCTCAAACTAAGTACATTGATGGTATGCTCTTGGAATCTACATCAATTCCCTATTTGTACCATTCCTCTTTGTCTTACCCTTTCTTGGGTGCTTTAATTGTAATTCTAGAACTTTTTCCTATCCCATATTCTCCCTTTTTACTGGCGCTGATATGACCTAAATGTGTTGCAAGCGCCGTAAAACCCTTAAAAACAAAAAAAAAGTTGAGCACTGCTTTTTTGTGGTTTTTGTTTTCTACCTCTAGAACTGAATGTCTCTTCTCTGTCAGATTGTGTTTGAAACAGTCGAAGATGGTGAGATGGAGGCAGCAAGAAAAGCCTGGAAGTCTGACGTATCTCAGTGTCAACGGCTAAAGGAAAGAGTTCACCCTATGTAAGTGATGTCTGTGTCTATTGATTTATCTACACCTGTTCTACCGAATGTCATTAAGAAGAAAAAAAAAACCCAATCCCAAATATGGCCCATTTAATTTCTACACTTTCAAATCCTTTCTCTCATTCCTTTCTTCCCCCATCATTAAATCCTGAAAAAAAAACGCATTTGAAAATTTGACCAGAAAACTCATCCTTCAAATATTGATCGATTTAAATGACCTTTATCTTGGCAAAAACTCTCAAACCTTGGGATTTTCCATCCATCCATCCATCCATCCATCCATTCTTTCTTCCATCCATCCATCCTTTAATCTATCCATTCATTCATCTTTTCTTCCATCCATCCATCCATCCATTCAACTATCCATAAACCCGTTCGTCCATTCATCCTTTCTTTCATATATCCACCCATCCACAACCTCATCCATCCATCCTTTCATTCATATGTCCACCCATCCACCAACTCATCCATCCATCCATCCATCCATCCATCCATCCTTTCTTCCATCTATCCATTCATCCTTCCATCCAATCATCCATCCATCCTTCTTTACATCCATCCTTTCTTCCATCTTTTCATTAATCCATTCATCCATCCGTCTACCCATTGATCAATCCAGTCTTCCAAAAGAAGGAGAGAGAAACATCCTTATCACCAGTGCACTTCCCTATGTGAACAATGTACCTCATCTTGGTAACATTATCGGCTGTGTGCTCAGCGCTGATGTCTTTTCCAGGTAGTTTTTATTTATTATACTTTGGAATTGTAGAGTCTAGTTGGGTGCAGAGGAGTTTACAAATATTTATCATTTATTTCTCAATAAGAACTTAAGAACTTCATTTTTACAAAAATGCACACAAGGACATTCATTTTGATTTACATTTTATGGAAGGAAAGCAGTTTTGTCATGTACAATGGTAATTTAGGGTCACAGAAAAGGTAACAAAAATCCTATCTTTACTCTTTATACAATCATTATGCTCCAATATTTGTCACTTTCTGAAATACTTGACATTCATTCTAGGAATTGTTGGAAAGATTGAAATAATGAAGTCCAAAAGGTAGCACTCAGGATAACCTCTATATAAGTAGCATTTTCCTTAATTTCCTACTGCATATTGTAGACTTGTCAATTGATGATTTGAACATTACTAAGCATTAACCAATCAAAATATTTCCTACCATTTAGCCCATTCCGTCCTGTTGACTATTTATTTCCAGTCAACTGGCAGATATTCCTTAATTCCATAGCTACCTTTAGTACATGCCAAACAGACAAATAGGTCAGTCACACAGTTAGCATTTATCGACCTGTAAATTCTCAGTCAATTAACTGAAATCAGTCAATTCGTCAAATTCAAATATTTTTAAATAGGGAAGAAAGAAATGAATAAAGAAAGAATTCATGAATCGTAGTCGATTGACTGTAAAGTTAACTGGGAATGTTCCACAGCCCCACGCATAGCTCATGGGCCGTTTATATTAATGATGGATATATATTGCCAAGGTTAAGCGACGCTTTTTAGAATTGCCGTGTCTGAACACACCCCAGTGTATTTTCACACAGCCTTCGTGAAATTATTTTTTCACTTTCGAAACCTGTCGTAGCCAATTTTAACTGAGCCGCCGAGCGATAAATTTCACTGTTTCGTCTAAGCCAAAATTGACCACATTTACTTGAAGGACAGGAAAAGTATGAGAAAGAAAAATTCGAAACACTGGAAGTTCGTTATGTAGACACCTTCAAATCGAAAGTGAAATGATTGCTACAAGCACATCTCGATTACCTCATGTTGTAAACAAACTGGTTGACCGTTTCTAAGTTTCTTCGCTGATTGGGTACCTAATTACAAAGAACAATGGTAAGTAGCCTAATTAATTCCCTCGCAATTTAGTTTTCTGCCATTGCTTTGCTCAAGTGAGCTTGCTGTTTACCTTTCATTTTGATTCTTTGGATTTTACCGCTACGACGAATTACGAAGAGTTTCAGTTTCAGTCAATTTTTATAGAGCTCATTTACAGGTCTACATTTATCACAATAATGTTTTGGCTTATTAATGAAGGAATTGCATCTCAACACCTGATGACACAATTCATTTTTTTCAATCGTTTGTACTGAAATTGTGAGTGATGCTCAGGATAAGTGGGCTGTCTTCTCTGGGTGATAGTCAAGTGCTTAAGGTGGCTATGGGTATTTTGTTTATAATCAGTGGTTGATTTCAGGGGCAAAATTTACTTGATTCTAAATTTTCGAGTCAAAAAATAACTGTTGAAATGTATATTTGGCTAATTTTTAGTATTGAATAAGTTGATTGAATAACCTGAGACTCGTGTAAAAGATAGTAGTAAAAAAAAGACATCCATGTCAATAGCTTGCCAGCCACAGAGAGGTCACGGAGGAAACATCAATTATAGGAATGATATGCTTGATGTCTAAAAGTATAAGAATGTTTTTAAAAAAACACCCATTTAGTGGTTTCCCTGGGTTAAATAATGAAAAATAAACTAAAAACTGACGATATTGTATCAACATATAAGTAATTATAGGTTTATGAAGTGTTGAAAAATTGTTTACAAATTTGATACTCTACAACACATTGTTTAACCTTTGAGAAACGATTTCTGCCATTATATTATTGGAGCTAGATCAATTTTGGTTTGTTTTACATGATTGAATTGATAGAAACTGGTGGAAATGATTTGAAGTATTTTTATGGCGAATGTGTGTCACACAAACAACCGTTTGGCACAATCTCATATACAAATTGAACTTTACCAAAACTAATACTTAAGTGTATTAACTCACTCAATTTTAGAGATTTTTGATACTTTTCAAATTTGGAAAAAAAAATGAGCATGTGCATAGATAGTTTTATTCAACTAATATTAACATGTAAAAATTAAGAACATTAGCTTTGATACTACGTCTATAATTAGTCTCAGAAAAATGTAATAAATAGGCATGGGGTAAAAGTAACCCTGGGTATACAACGGATATAGTTAGTGTTTACCCAAGGGGTGACAGGGCTGATTTCACTCCAAAAGAAAACAAACAAAAAGAAACAATTTTTTGGTGTCATTGTTTGGCAGTTGTTTCCATTGCTTTTTGTAAGAGATGAGCAACTGTGATGTTTTCCAAAAGTTAGTTTCATCGCAGTTACTACTAATCTCTTGCTGAAAGCGGTGGAAATGACAGTCATAGCCTAGCAAGAGTCATACATCGAGTCAGCTTTTGGCCTTGACAGCTTTCAACCCGTTAACTGCCGTGCTCTGGAGAGACATGCATTTAAAAATTTGGCCAGAAAACTTGTCCTTCAAATAGTGATTGATTTGAATACCCTTATCTTGGCAAAAACTCTCAAACCTGGGGTTAAGATCTTTTATTTTGGATTTTTCCGTACAACTTTATTGTATGTAAATAAATTTTTTATTTGATGTTTGTTACAAGTCTGTATATGTCTATCTTGCATTTCCCCACAATAGGGCTGAAATTTCTCAGTACAACAGAAATTGAATTTATTTACTTTATTTGTATACTTGATTTCCTCCTTTTCGTTTTCCACCCCTTTTCAAGTTATGGAATGGAGGCTTCAATTTAATCAACAAAGATATATAATGTGGATGTTTTGGGTTTCTCCTCTGTCAACAAAACTCTATGAATGAAACTCTAAAGACGAATTAGAGAACTTAACAATGCCAACCTCACATCTCTTATTCATGTTTAGTGTTTCATTCATCATGTTTTGTTAATAAAGGGGAAACTCGAAACGCCCACATTATCTGTCTTCGCTGATTAATTCAAAACGTCCATTCCATTTCCTATTGTTATTTATTTCTTTGAGCTTCAAGTAGTAACATTTTCATCACCCTTTAAAAAAAAAAAATAGATTCTGCCGTTTGAGGAATCACAATGTGATTTATATTTGTGGTACGGATGAGTACGGGACTGCCACAGAGACGAAAGCTATCCAGGAAGGTGTAACTCCCCAGGAGATTTGTGACAAGTACAACAAACTACACACACAGATCTATCAGTGGTTCAATATAGACTTTGATCACTTTGGCCGTACCTCAACCCCAAAACAAACAGAGTAAGTACTTTTCACTTTTCTACCAGTTGTTCAATATCACTTTGATCACTTTGGCTATACCTCAAGCCCAAAATAAACTGAGTCAATTATTTTCATTTTACTTTTGCTGACATCCCAGACTACTAGATAATTGTCTTTACTATTTAATTTTCTCAAGTTTCGCTGTCGATGAATTGTATAAGCATTTTCTACAATTGGATTTTAGGAATAAAGCTATATTATTGTTTCAAAAAAAAAAAAACAAAAAAAAACGAAATTCAAAACAAGCAGAGTGAATTACTCTTTTAAAATATTTTTTGAAGAGATGGAAATATTGTTTGTATGTAGACAGGACCTTGTGTAAAGTCATATGTTATATTTCTTGTAATAGTCTTGATCAGAATTGCCCAAGATGTCTTCAAGAAATTAATTATGCAGTGCTGCAAGGGTTACATTCTCAATAAAAATCTTGATTTTATGCCGACAGTATCTTGTGTTAAGTCATATGTTTTTTTCTTTTAATAATCCTGATCAGAATTTCCCAAGATGTCTTCAAGAAACTATACAGCAAAGGTTACATTCTCAAAGACACAGTGGAACAGCTTCACTGTGACAAGTGCTCCAAGTGAGTATGAGTATTACCAATAGGCCTTTATGGTTGTAGGATTAAAGCATGTTCATTGGGCTATCAACACAAGTCTTTTAGATTAAGATTTTCACAAGCTTGCAGAGTTGTCACCAATAAATAAGTAAACTTTATAGAGTGCCAAGCTCCACCTAACCTGTTCAATGGCGCTTTACGAGACATAGGTGACATGTGAATTTTAAGAAAATGAAATGTTACAATTGTAGATTGGAGGTCACTTACTGTGTCTTCTAACCCCCTATATCTGTTTTCCAACATGCTTTCTGTCTTTGTCTTGAAATGAGATTACTTGGTTTTGTCCTGACCCTGACTGGGAGGGAAACAGTCAAATGTGTAATGAGAGTTTTAGAAGATGATATTTTTTGTCTTGTAAATCATCTCTCTGTTATGCACTTTATTTTTTGTTTGTTTTACATATATATGACTATAATCCTCTTGGTGGTTACCTGTGCTTGTGTCAGGATGAGACATTTAGGTGGTCTCAAACTAATTACACTGATAGTGCTCTTGGAATCTACATCTGTTCCCTATTTGAACTAATTCCTCTTTGTCTTACTTGTTCTTGGGTGCTTTGATTGTAGTTCTAGAACTTTTACTATCACATTTTCTTCCTTTTTTCCAGCGTTGAAATGACCTAAATGTGTTGCCAGTGTCGTAAAACCATTAAAAACAAACAACAATTTAATTCTATCCATCCACTCATCCATCCATCTATCCACTCAATCTATCCATTCATCCATCGACCATTGAACCATCCACCCACCCACCCATCCATCCATCCGTCAATCCATTTCATCCATCAATCCAAACATCCATCCATTCAATCCATCCATCCTTTCAAACCATCCATCCATTGTGTTTCTCTAGATTTCTAGCAGATCGTTTTGTAGAAGGCACATGCCCATTCTGTTCCTATCCACACATCCATCAATCCATACATCCATCTATCTAGATTTCTGGCAGACCGTTTGTGTAGAAGACAAATGTCCATTCTGTGCCTATCCACCCATCCGTCCATCCATTCATTCATCCATCCCCCAATCTATCCATCAATCCATACATCCATCTATCTAGATTTCTGGCAGACCGTTTGTGTAGAAGACAAATGTCCATTCTGTGCCTATCCACCCATCCGTCCATCCATTCATTCATCTATCCATCAATCCATATGTCCATCTATCTAGATTTCTGGCAGACCGTTTTGTAGAAGGTACATGTCCATTCTGTGCCTATCCACCCATCCGTCCATCCATTCATTCATCCATCCCCCAATCTATCCATCAATCCATATGTCCATCTATCTAGATTTCTGGCAGACCGTTTTGTAGAAGGTACATGTCCATTCTGTGCCTATCCACCCATCCGTCCATCCATTCATTCATCCATCCCCCAATCTATCCATCAATCCATATGTCCATCTATCTAGATTTCTGGCAGACCGTTTGTGTAGAAGACAAATGTCCATTCTGTGCCTATCCACCCATCCGTCCATCCATTCATTCATCCATCCCCCAATCTATCCATCAATCCATACATCCATCTATCTAGATTTCTGGCAGACCGTTTTGTAGAAGGTACATGTCCATTCTGTGCCTATGATGATGCCAGGGGAGATCAATGTGATGGCTGTGGCAAACTGATCAACGCAGTGGAACTCAAAAATCCCATGTGCAAGATGTGTAAATCTACACCAGTCATCAAATCCACCAATCACCTCTTTCTTGATTTGCCCAAGGTATGATGGGATTTTGTCACGCACTCTTCGTCTGGCTGGATGGGGTCTTTGACCTCCCATGGTGGGCAGGAGGGCACATGCTGTGTCTTCTATTCCCCCTATATCCATTTTCTGAGTTGCTTTCTGTCTTTTTAAAAAAAAAATTTGGAATGGGATTAATTGGTTTTGTCCTAACCCGTGCCATCTTTCTGTCTTTTTTTTTTTGGAATGGGATTAATTGGTTTTGGCTTGACCCTTGTCATAGTCCTTTGCTGAGAGGGAAACAGTCAAATGTTCGTTTTGGGATATGATATTTTTTTCCTGTTATGTGTCATGAATTATGTTTTTTTTATTTTGAATATATTAATGGTTTGTAAACATATGAGTGTATTCCTTCTACTAGAATTCTGTGCTTTTGTCTGTATGAGACTTTCAGGTGATCTCAAACTAAGTACATTGATAGTATGCTCTTGGAATCTACATCTGTTCCCTATTTGAACCAATTCCCATTTGTCTAACTTTTCTTTGTATGCTTTAAATTGTAAACCTATAATATTTTGACTATCCCAATTTCTTCCTTTTTACTGGCACTGAAATGACCTAAATGTGCCACAAGCGCTGTAAAACCCTTAAAAATAAACAAAACAAAACTGCCTGCCTGGCGTTAAATGCAATCTTTCAATACAATTTGTGTTTTCCTTCACCAACTGTATTTGGGATAATTGACGGGTTTAGTTCTACTCAGTACCCAGCTTCTATCTAGAAGCGACTGATAATAGAGATGATGTTAGTAATACAGCGTAACTTGGGACCAGCGTACACTGACACTGACTTAAGAGAGAGAGAGAGAGAGTGTGTGTGTGTGTGTGTGTGTGTGTTAATAAAGGGAAAACTTGAAATGCACACACCATTTGCCTACATTGATTAAACTAGAAAAAATATAAAAAATTAGTCCCTCAGAGCCGTTTTGCTCATGGAACTGGAGTTTATCCCAGTTTCTATAGCATGGAATATACAGTAGCAATTGCCTGCTACCCTTTGGATAGGATGCTAGTTTATCGCAATGTACTTTCTGCCAGATCGAACACACCCAGCTACCCAATCAATGCTGGGTGGACAGGGGGCCAGAAAAAATTTCGATTTCACCAGCGATTGATCTCGGTCCCTTTGTGTATGAAGCCCTACCAAGGTATTGGGACCCCCGATCAAACTAGAACTTACATTAAATCTGTCATTGTCATTTTTTTTTTTTTTAAAAACTTTTTCTATCCTCACACAAGCAAAATCCTCATTACACCCTGACAACCCAATCATATCATTATCATCTTCCAATCATACAGGCAGAGCCAAAACTGAGAACTCACTTAGACAACGTCTACAAATCGGGGACGTGGACCAATAACGCACGGGTGATCACAAACTCCTGGCTGAGGGATGGCCTCAAGCCGCGATGCATCAGTCGAGATTTGAAATGGGGTGTCCAAATCCCTCTAGAGGGCTACACCAACAAGGTGAGGAATAAAGACATACCACGTATGAGGCTGTGTCAGTGACATTCACCACCACAAAAATGTGACCCTCCGCCTCGAAGCGGTATTAAGTCGGGATTTGGAAAAAGAAGAAAACCGGTTTTAAAGTGGAAATGGTCAAAATGATCAAATTTCAGTTTTTGGTTGTTTCAGAAACTACAATAATTTTTCTCCATGAAAACATAATAATTCAACATAAACAATGACGATAAGTTATATAAATTTCAAGTTTAAAAATGCAACTATCAGTGACACATTCAAAATGAGAGTTGACTTTCTCTCAGAGAGCCACCCTTTCCAAGGCTTAGTAATACCGAGTCTTTTTCTCCACCAATAAGATGTAAGATATCACAGCAAAGGGCGTGTCTTTATCTATCTCAGAGAAAGCATCACTGTTTTCACAATTTCATGGTTCAACCAATAATGGACTTTAAAAACTGTAAACAAGTCTAGGTTTTTCCCTGACAACCTTACAAATGAATGATTCTGATTGGTCAACGCTCATCACATGCGCTGTGGCTGTAGACCATAATGCTCGGGCGATGCTTCATGACGTCAGCATGCGTGTGTTACATATGTGTGTGTTTGTGCATTTTGATACACACCACGTGCTATTATCTCTTTGTCTAGCTGCATCAAGTGATGGTCCTCCTTTGTCCCTCTTTTTTTATTCATGAAATTATAGGACATGCTAAGACTTGATAGGACAACAGTTGACTAATCTTACACTTACAGAGATTGTTGTAGGATAAACATTTAATTTTAAGTACAAAAGCAGAACAATAAATAGAACCTTCAACAATTAATGAACTCCTGATGGAAATACGTGTAACTAAAAAATGAAATGGATGGATAGATACACAGACAGACAAACCTATAAATGGATAAATAGATAGGAAGATAGATAGATAGAGATAGATAGATAGATAGATAGATAGATAGATAGATAGTAGATAGATAGATAGTAGATAGATAGATAGATAGATAGATAGATAGATGAAGAGGGGAGAGAGACAAACAGAGGATGAGGAGAGAGAGAGAGAGAGAGAGAGAGAGAGAGAGAGAGAGAGAGAGAAGAGAGAGAGAGAGAGAGAGAGAGAGAGAGAGTGGATGTTCGTTTTGTCATGCTTTCTTTGTATACTGAAAGAAAGGAGGAGGGGGGGAGGGGGTCTTTTTAGACAATGAACAATGTGGGTGAACGCTAAGGACAACTTGAGAGATTCAATAACAGGTTTTCATGTAAGTCACTACACAATAAGCCCCACCCCTCCTCCTCAAGCTGTCATCTGACTCAAAATGGAAACAATGCAATGATTGATTTGACCAGCCCATTTCTTTAATTGCAATCTCATTGGTCAATATGTTTCCAGTTGATTGACTATGACTTACTTTGTGACAAAATGCTTTCTTTAAACTATCCCTACAATTCTTTGCTCCGCCTCCATCCCTTTCTTCATGTCTACCTCACTCTCTCAGTCTCCCTTTTGTTTCTTTCACACACACACACACACACACACACACATACACACACAAACACACACAAACACACACACACAAACACACACACACAGACACACAAACACATACAATTATACAGGTTTCAATCTTTATTCTATTTCCCTCGCGTCCTCTTAATGCACAAGCAGTCTCACTCCCCTCCCCCTCTCGCTCCTCTTTTTCTCTATATCTCTCTCTTTCTTTCTTTCTCTCTCTCTCTCTCTCTCACACACATACATGTGTGTGTTTGTGTGTGTGTGTGTGCGTGCCTGTGTGTATGTATTTTACTCTCTCATTCTATCTCTTCCTCTCTAATCCTCTTTCTTGATAATTCTTTCCCTGCCCACCCGGCTTCACGTAGTTTCAAAACTGTACTTTCAAATTATAAAACCTTCTTTAACTTTAGGCATTTTGAAATCGTATTTTCTCTATTAAATAAGACAAACATTTCACATTAATATCACATTAATAATACATTATTTCATTGATTCTTTATTCAAATATCAAAAATTCTTGAAAAAGTGAGCAATTGTCGGCATTTTTTTTCCAGTGTTTTATTTGTTTAAGAACATCTTACATAATAATAAATAACTACAAAAGTAATTATTGGATTGTTTCAAAAATTTTTATGTACATTATTAGATGTATAATCTAAGCTCATGCCAAATTTCACTATTCTCGTCAAATTTTCGATGCCCGTATCTAAGGAGTTATCTTTGCCCATTGATTTGACTGTGCGTGAAAACGGTGCCTCACTTCAAAGTCGATTTTCTCAAAATTTGGTTTTCACACTCCCCCTACTTCAAACGGTCATATCTCGGCAATGAATAATCAGAATTGTATAAATTTGGTATCAAATTTTAAAGCATAAAATAAGCTATGATTGGGTACCAAAAACCCAAAATTGAAAAATCCGACTTAATACCGTTTCGAGGCGGAGGGTCACAAATATGCTACTCCAATACTAAATTTTTCCGTCTACTTTAATGCTGATAGGAGCCACTTGGAGGAAGCGCTGCGTCACATGATCACTTTTACCGTTGCTTTAGCGTTGATCACTGGAGCCCACCAACTTCAGTTTGATTTAAATTCTATATTATTATTATTCTATATTTTCAAACGGAATTGTGTTCAATTTATATGTTGTGAATTCATTCATCTGGATAGTGTATATATTCGTAAAACTTGTGCAATTTTAAACAATAGTTTAACGCCTTCTTCTTCTTCTTCTTCTTCTTCTTCTTCTTCTTCTTCTTCTTCTTCTTCTTCTTCTTCTTCTTCTTCTTCTTCTTCTTCTTCTTCTTCTTCTTCTTCTTCTTCTTCTTCTTCTTGCTATTACTATATTATTATTATTATTATTATTATTATTATTATTATTATATTATTATTATTATTATTATTATTATTATTATTATTATTATTATTATTATTATTATTATTATTATTCCAATACCCCAGGTATTCTATGTATGGTTTGATGCACCACTTGGCTATGTCAGTATTACAGCTTCTTACACTGACCAGTGGCAAAAATGGTGGAAAGGCGGGGAAAAGGTGAGTCGACTGATTTAATTAAACTTCCAACTTGGATGGGGTCGTCCTAATAGTAATAGCTTAGTTGGTAGAACACTCTCTTCACTGGCAAATGGACTTGGACCGATCTTGAGTAAAGTTGAGGTTTTTTTTCTTCGTATCACCCTGTCCACCCAGCAGTGATTTGATTAAGATAAGATATACTTTATTCATCCCCAAAAATGGAAATTCGTTTACAGACGTGGCATGCATGAAAATGTATAAACACAAAGTTGAGAATCTATGGCGACAATGTATATAAATATATGCAAATGCACAAAAATGTAAAAATATACAACCAAGAACCAATAGCAACACTTAATATATTAATTTGATAAATTGAGATAGGCTATACTTCTGGCCTTTAGTCCGAACTTGTGTGTGTATATTTAAAAGATAGTATTTAATTTAAATCACAGTTGCGCGTTAAAAATTTGAAGACCATGTGGCAAAAATGAATTAAGGTGACACGTTGTCTTTGTTTTTATAGATATAAGGCGACGGCTCCTCATGGAGAACATAATATATTTGTGAAGGGGGTGATCACCATGATAACAATAATAATAATATTAATGGATAGCATTTATTTATAACGTGCCAATCCTCACAGACATCAGGCTTTAGGCACTACACAATTAGAAAGTGAAAAGAAATGTTTTTTAAGTCTTCCTTTTAAATGTCATCTCTCTTAGCTCCTGCGGTGAATTATTCCAGATTGTTGGTTTTTGGCGTTTAAAAGATCAATCTTCCATTGTTTTCAGGCGAGTTTGTAGGACAAATAGGAGGGTTGTGTCATCTGCAGTTCTGAGCCCTTAGATCGGGCGGATAGACTAGTGTCCTATCCTGAAGGTAGCAACCAATCGCTATTGTCTGTTTAATACTAAAATGATCGGAATAAACTCCAGTTCCATGGCTCTGAATGACTACTTTGTCAACTTAGCTGCTTGAAAAGATCTTCCTAATGGTTTCGCCTCCAGATTAATGCCAAAAAAAAAAAAAAACCCAAAAAACAAGCGAAAATATATTGTATGATTTTACAGAGGTGTTCAAGTTGTAGGCCTTTTTACCTTTTCTTGGTCGGTCATTTTATTTTCAACAAGACAACTTTCTGAACTAGTACACAGTCTTACTTGTAAGAACAAAATGACATTCGATTTATATATAAACAGGAATGGCCTCCAATTAGTCCTGGCTTTAATTCTACTGGCTACAGCTTTGGTTATTGATGTCCAAAGTGGTTTATAAGGGTTGTGCAATAGTTTACACAGAAACCCCCCCCCCCAAAAAAAAAATACAAAAAAACTTAAGATTTTATATAGCGCAAGATGCACTTAACATGCTCAAAGCGCTATACAAGGTGAAGGTTTCCCTGGCCAACAGCAACACTTGACATGTAGGACATAACATCGAGCCTTTTCGACGATAATACAGTTTTTTTTCCGGACAGAGACAAGGCTGTTAACGGCCAGGTACTTATTTTACACATGAGTACAGTGAGAGAATGTGAGTAAACAGCCATTTTCAAGGACTCAACTATGCGCTGAAAGCGAGTGTCATACCACAAGACCACATAGCTGCATAGAAGCAGAATAAAAAGAGTCAATTCAAAATATTGAGAATGCAATCCCTAGAGAAATCGCCTATGCAGATGATGTCGATTTTATTGGATCAACACCAGCAAATATAGACATCATACAAAATACCCTCATGAAATATAACCTCCAAGTCAATGCCAATAAAACCGAATTTACAACAATATCGAGGAACAAAGAGGAATGGAAAAGAACAAAGAAAGTCGGCTCACTAATTGGAGACACCGAGGATGTACAAAGAAGAAAACAGCTATCAAACGCCGCACTCA
Source organism: Berghia stephanieae (assembly GCF_034508935.2). Lineage (NCBI taxonomy): Eukaryota > Metazoa > Mollusca > Gastropoda > Nudibranchia > Aeolidiidae > Berghia > Berghia stephanieae. Next base: position 21,759,138 of record NC_088371.1, read on the forward strand.
GTAAACTCACCAATGTATGGATTAGAGGTGACAAAATAAAGAGAAAAACCAAACTGAAACTGTACCATGCTCTTGTAAAACCGGTACTTCTGTATAACTGCGGCACTTGGGCGTTGACAAAATCCGAAGAAGAACATCTGGATGCCTTCCATCGCACACAGCTAAGAAGGGTACTGGACATCAAATACCCCAAAAAGATCTCAAATGAATCACTCTATAAGATCACAAAAGAAAGACCAATCTCCCTTGACATTTTACAACAACGATGGCAACTTTTCGGTCACATACTACGCAGGGACAAAAACATACCAGCAAACCAAGCCATGTCGGGATACTTCCAAAAACACGGGAACCTTTTCAGAGGAAGACCGATCACAACACTCCCCGTGATCCTAAACAAAAACCTCACAACACTTGGACAAAGCATTAGTCTCATAACGGCAGGGGACCTTGAAAATCTGAGAACCCTAGCAGAGGACCGGCAATATTGGAGACACCTCACACAGGAAATACTGGAAACAGCCAAGGCGACCCGATCTTTCGGTCGAGACGCGAAAGGCATCTAAGTCAAGTCAAGTCAAGTCAATTCAAAATGCTTTGGATCGAATCACTATTCAAGACATTAGAAAATCAATAAGATCAAGGGAAAAAAGGCTACACATAGTCATAAAGCAAAATGAGGGATCAATGGATTACATATAAATTTGAGAATAACATCCCAAATCTTCGATATGGCAAAAACTTGTTGTGTTTATTTAAACAATCAGAGAATTCAAATTTTTCAATATATTTTCTTGAAATATTGTCTACAGAAATTTCATTGATTGGGTTTGGTTGTGGTAAGAATTCAGACTCGCATCATTTATAGTTGGCCATCTACAGGTTTCTGAACTTTTCCAGTTTTTTATTTTTCTCGCACATATTTTTATATATAAGTATTCTAATTCTATTTTTCAATGATATAACTATTTATTGACATTTATTAATTTCTTATTAGTGACAGCTTGTCCAATATTCTGACTGGGTGGGGTTGCTGACCTCCCATAGTGGGCAGGAAGGTACATGCTGTGTCTTCTATCCCCTTATATCTGTTTTCCAACTTGCTTTCTCTGTCTTTGTCTTGGAATGAGATGGTTTAGTCCTGGCCCTGGCCGGATACCCTGGCTGGGAGGGAAACAGTCAAATCAAATGTGTTAGTTTTGGGAGATATTTTTTCCTTGTAAATCAGTTCTCTTTTATGCACTGTATTATTTTTCATTTTACATACATATGATTTGTAAACAATCGAGTGTTTTCCTCTTGGCGGGGACCTGTGCTTGTGTCTCGATGAGACATTTAGTGATCTCAAACTAAGTACACTGATTGTTTGCTCTTGGAATCTACATCTGTTCCCTACTTGAACCAATTTCCCTTTGCCTTGCTTATTCTTGGGTGCTTTGATTGTAATTCTAGAACTTTTTACTACCCATTTTTCTTCCTTTTTACTGACGCTGATATGACCTAAATGTGTTGCAAGTGCTGTAAAACCCTTAAAAACAAAAACATCTTCCTTTTTACTGGCGATGATATGACCTAAATGTGTTGCAAGTGCTGTAAGACCCTTAAAAACAAACAAACAAACAAAACAATAATTCTGATTGACTTCCCTCCTCCAGGTTGAATTATATCACTTCCTAGGGAAGGACAACGTTCCCTTTCACAGTGTGATATTCCCCTCCTGTCTCCTGGGAGCTGATGATGGATACGTCATCTGCAGACATATGATAGCCACAGGTAGGGTGATAAATGTTACCTCTCATCTCACAACTGTAGTTGCAAGATTTCTGGCTTAACCCAGATTTCCAGCTTTTTTTAAAAGTGGATTGTAATTTCCTTTAAAAAAATGTTTAATTAAAAAATACTTTAAAAAACCCAACAATTTCCTGATCTTCTGTCCAGATTGTTAAAATAATAAAGAATTTAATTTTTTAAAATCATTATATTATTATTATTTATTATTATTATTATTATATTATATTATTATTATTATTATTATTATTATATTATTATTATTATTATTATTATTATTATTATTATTATTATTATTATTATTATTTTTATATTATTATTATTATTATTATTGTTATTATTATTATTACGAGGATGGGCTGAAAAGTTTTGCAATTTCCTTTATAACTCCCTTATTTTTAGAAATGCATAAAAAGGTAAAATCAGGGCTAAATATTCTTACTTTATTTTTCGACATAGTCATCGTCACAAGCAACACAGAGCTGCCAATGCCACACCAATTGACGCAACCCAGTCGGAAAAAAACTGAAGTCCTTTTTCTCTACACCAAATCGGACAGCAGCCTTCATATCTTTGTCACTTTCATAGTGGTTTTCTTTGAGATACTCCTTCAATTTAGGGAATAAGAAGCAGTCTGAAGGTGCTAGGTTGGGACTGTAGGGTGGATGTGGCAAGGTGGAGAAATCAATTTTTTTCAGTGGTTTGAGTCTGTTGACTCGTGTGGTGTTGAGCGTTATCACGTTGCGATCTCGCTTTTTTCTGGGCTTGCACTCTTTTGAACCGGATGCTTAGTTTTTTTCCCCAGTTTGGCAACATATTGATCGAAATTTACTGTTTTGCCCTGCTCCAGAAATTCGATGCGAACAACCTTTAAAGTCCCAGAGAATTGTGAGCTGCACATTTCTAACCGACGCAGCTACTGGTGGACCCATGACTCGTCTTCATTGTCTATTTGCTGAATAAAGGCATCACCTTTGTCTTCATACCTTTTCAAATAGTTTGGAGCAAAGTGTTTTTCATTTTGCTCTTTCATGTCACTTGTCAACATTTGTGGTACCCACCCGGCAGACACTCTTTGTATCCTAGGATCACGATGTGGTGTACCCTTTCCTTTTGAAATTCCTTCTTTCGTAATGTCAGTTTGTCTATCACGCCGATTTGCCAGAATCATGCTTTCGACTTGTTTGATTACTGATGTTCGAGGCATCTAGGTCTCCCTCAACGAGTTTGATCTTGAAGTTTTGTTTCGATTAGGTCTCCTCCTTCCTCCTTCCACATATTGCCAAATGGTGCTATATTCAACACAAGCATCGCCATAAACACGCTTCATTTTGTTTTAGATTTCAATGGGTGAACAGCATTCAGCATTCAGAAATTCAATAACAGCACACTGCTTTAATTGAATATCTTTTGGTGTCGCCATTTTCTCTATTGTTTTGACCGAGGTTATTATTATTATTATTATTATTATTATTATTATTATTATTATTATATTATTATTATTATTATTATTATTATTATTATATTATTATTATTATTATTATTATTATTATTATTATATTATTATTATTATTTTTATTGTAATGCATATTGGAAATTCTAATTGTAATAAAGTTACAGAGCTAAATTCAGGACCGTTGTTGAATTTGACAGATATGCTAATATTATTTGAGTCACTCAGATTCCTAAAATATTTTATCTATCAGTTGATTCTAATTACATGTAATTGTTTTTAATTACACCAGAATACCTCAACTATGAAGACACCAAATTCTCCAAGAGTCGGGAAACAGGCGTATTCGGAGATCAGGCTGCCACCACAGGGATACCTGCTGATGTCTTCAGGTTTTACCTCTTATATGTTAGACCAGAATCACAGGTAGGATATATTTAATTATGTCTATTTTAGAAGATTTTTTTTTTTAAATAGAAGAACTTTGTAATGATTTGAATGCCACTTCTATTTTGTTATTTTAAATGTCAGTTGCACGTTAGCACACACACAAAAAAGGCATATGGGTATTTTCCTTGATGTTGGTGACTCAACTCTGTATTGTTCTTTACACTATGAGTTTTTTGTGTCTAAAAATGAGCATTTATATAGCGTAACATCCACTTATCGTGCTCGAAGCGCTTTACAAGGGCTCCATGGCCAACAACAACAATTAACATTTAGGACGGGACATGATGCCAGTTAGGCGACATTACATTTTTTCGGACAGAGACAACGCTGTTAACGGCCAGGTACTCATTTTACACCTGAGTATGGTGAGAGAATGTGAGTAAAGAGCCTTCTCCAAGGACTCAACAACCATGCGCCGAGCGAAGCTTGAACCCAGGACCTTCCGATCCGAAAGCGTGTCATACCTCTAGACCATATAGCCAAGGTTTTTGTGTCAGTATTTTTGATCATCAGGGTTCCAATAACTGGTAGAGCTCTTGCTTCACATGCAAAGGAACTGGAATTAACTCACTCAATCCTAGAGATTTTTGCTACTTTTCAAAATTGGATTAAATGTATTAAAAATTAGAATGCACATAGATAGATTTATTCAACTATCATTAACATGGAAAATCTAAAAACATTAGCTTTGATACTTCACCTATAATTTGTCTCAGAAAAATATAATACATAGGCATGGGGTAAAAGTATCCCCGGGTAAACTTTGGATATAGTCGGTGTTAGGGCTGAGTGAGTTAATCCTGCGTGCAGTCCAGATTTTTTTTCAGACCTATATGGTTGAATAGCTGGATCTCTTTGGTCTGGTGGGAATCACTTTCTGATAACTTGATAATAATAATAATGATAATAATAATAATAATAATAATAATAATAATAATAATAATAATAATAATAATAATAATAATAATAATAATAATAATAATAATAATAATAATAATAATAATAATAATAATAATAATAATAATAATAATAATAATGGATGGCATTTATGACGCGCCAATCCTCACATCCTATCTGAAAGGTAGCATGCAATTGCTACATCTGTTTAATGCCAAAGAGATCAGAAAACTAGTCAAAAGCATGATGCTTTTTTTGTCAGATTTAATGGAGCCAGTCACCCAATTACTTGTTGATGGACAGTGGCATTAGGAAAATAATTAGGAGTGCATCCAGAATGGTTACAAGCCTCTTAGCCTGTGAGACAAATGGGTGCTCCAGACCTGCTTACTATTACTATGTGGTCTTGTGGTATGACACTCGCTTTTGGATCTGAAGGTCCTGGGTTCAAACCTCGCTCAGCGCATAGTTGAGTCCTTGGAAAAGGCTCTTTACTCATATTCTCTCTTCAGTCACCCAATTACTGCTGGATGGACAGTGGCATTAGGAAAATAATTAGGATGGTTACTGGCCTCTTAGCCTGTGAGACAAATGGGTGCTCCAGACCTGCTTACTATTACTATGTGGTCTGGTGGTATGACACTCGCTTTTGGATCAGAAGTTCCTGGGTTCGAACCTCGTCCAGTGCATAGTTGACTCCTTGGAAAAGGCCTTTTACTCACATTCTGTCACCGTACCTGGCCGTTATCATCGTTGTCTCTGTCCGAAAAAATTGTAATATCGCCTAACAGGCGTCATGTCCCGTCCTACTTGTTAAATGTTGCTGTTGGCCAGGGACCCCTTGTAAAGCGCTTTGAGCAAATTTAGTGGATATTGTGCTATATAAAAGCTCATTTATTTTTAAAAGCTCAATTACAAAAAATTCGTAGAACTACGAAATTTTGACTCCAATTTCAAAACTTCATGAACATCTCATCAAAACGTATTGAAAATGAACGTTGATGCCAGACTAGATAATTTTAAGGATTTTGAAATGTTATTTATTCCTTGTTTGGATAAATTATTGATTTTTAAAAGTTAATTATAGCGATTACAATTTTTATCTCCTAAAAATTACGAATTTTTCGATTTTCCAGTTGGCAGGCCTGGGGCTCCACATCTCAGGAATATCTCAGGGACACCCTCTTAAATAACAATGAAAATTTCAATTTTAAAATATTTTTCTCCACGTGTGTATTTCAGGAATAGCTCAGGGACACCCTCTTAAATAACAATGAAAATTTCAATTTTAAAATATTTTTCTCCACGTGTGTATTTCAGGAATAGCTCAGGGACACCCTCTTAAATAACAATGATAGTTTCAATTTTAAAATATTTTTCTCCACGTGTGTATTTCAGGAATAGCTCAGGGACACCCTCTTAAATAACAATGAAAATTTCAATTTTAAAATATTTTTCTCCACGTGTGTATTTTAGGAATAGCTCAGGGACACCCTCTTAAATAACAATGATATCAATTTTAAAATATTTTTCTCCACGTGTGTATTTCAGGAATAGCTCAGGGACACCCTCTTAAATAACAATGAAAATTTCAATTTTAAAATATTTTTCTCCACGTGTGTATTTTAGGAATAGCTCAGGGACACCCTCTTAAATAACAATGAAAATTTCAATTTTAAAATATTTTTCTCCATGATTCTATCTCAGGAATATCTCAGATAAATAACAATGATAGTTTCAATTTTAAAATATTTTTCTCCACGTGTGTATTTCAGGAATAACTCGGGGACACCCTCTTAAATAACAATGATAGTTTCAATTTTTAAAATATTTTTCTCCATGATTCTATCTCAGGAATATCTCAGATAAATGACAATGAAAATTTCAATTTTAAAATATGTTTCTCCACGTGTGTATTTCAGGAATAACTCGGGGACACCCTCTTAAATGACAATGAAAATTTCAATTTTAAAATATTTTTCTCCACGTGTGTATTTCAGGAATAGCTCAAGGACACTCCCTTAAATAACAATGATAGTTTCAATTTTAAAATAATTTTCTCCATGTGTGTGTATTTATTTTTCTCATCTCCAGGACACATCGTTCAGCTGGGATGATTTGTTACTCAAGAATAACAGTGAACTTCTAAATAACCTGGGAAATTTTATCAACAGGTCAGCGTTGATTTCAATAATTTTTTGATTTGTGTTTTTGTAAGTCAGGATTTATAAACATTTGAGCGTATTTATTACTTCTAAGTGGAATCCTGTGCTTGTGTCTGGATCAGACTTTAAGGTGATCTCAAACCAAGTACATTGATGGTGTGCTCTTGGAATCTACATCTGTTCCCTATTAGAATCATTCCCCTTTGTCTTACTCGTCCTTGTGTGCGTTTAAATGTAAGTCTGGAATTTTTTTAACTTTCACATTTGCTTCCTTTTTACTGGTGAAATGAACTAAATGTGTTGCAAGCGCTGTAAAACCATTGAAAATAGACAAAACACGAACTGTTTGGCATTTTGGTCTAATGCTGTGAGCTGCATTGTAGTTTTCTCTCGGCTTTGCCTGGCACTGTTTAATACCCCCTATTTACAGATCTTTATCTTAGGGAGGGGGGGTGAAGTGGCCAAGTGGTTAAGGCATTGCACTGTAACTTGGAAGGTACCGGGTTCGAGCCCTGCTTCAGGCACTTTCGCTTTTTTCCTTGGGCAAGATTATTAACCCCCCAATTTGCTCACTAGGACAACATGGGTGATTCCTGTTCACATCAGACATCTAGTTTAATGAATTATCTATATTTCTTTGTGGAATGCCTAGGCGAAGATATCTTATGATGTTGTGGTGGAAGGGCATTTTTTTATTTTTAAAATTATTTTTTTTTATCTTCGACCAGTGCCTGCTCCCTAATTTTGCCACTTTGATAGTTTCAAAATAATAATAATAACAATGGAGCTAACTAATTTCCTCATCCTTTTGTTTTCAATATTTGTGTTTTATGATGCAGCGAGGATTCAAATATGGAAACGCATATCCTTGTGAAGAATAGAGGTTATTAAACTGTTCCAACTATTGGGAAACCTCTGTGCTGTAGTGGTAGCAGCACATCTGACCAGTAACCAGGAGATTTGAGGTTCGATCCCCAAGTTGAGGCAGGCTGATTTTTTAAGATGTCGCTTTTCTTGTGTTTTTCTCTCTGCTTTCTGGCACTGTTTCGTACACATTTGTTTTATGAGTACCTGACATGTAAGAATTTTATCTTAAACATTCGTTATTTGGCCATGGCAAATGTGGCCAATTGTATCAAAACAGAATTATCCTGGGATGAAACTGATACTTGTGCGGCTATGTGGTCTTGTGGTATGACACTCGCTTTTGGATCGGAAGGTCCTGGGTTCGAGCCTCGCTCGGCGTATAGTTGAGTCCTTGGAAAAGACTTTTTACTCACATTCTCTCACCGTACTCACCATAGGGCCACAGTACCTGGCCGTTAACAGAGTTGTTGTCTCTGTCGGAAAAAAATTGTATTATCGCCTGACAGGCATCATGTCTCATTCTTTATGTTACATGTTGCTGTTGGTCAGGGACCCTTTGTAAAGCACTTTGAGCACATTTATTGGATATTGCGCTATATAAAAGCTCAACTCAACTTTGTACTCAAAATTGAAGTTTTAACCTTATCTGTAACATTTTAAAGTAATTTCCCGCTTTGATAAAAGTGATACTAGGCTGCTAGAAGCTGTGGACTGTAAAAAGTAATAAACAAAAATGATTAATAACCGCTTCAAAACAGCTTGTTCTTTTTTGAAGCTCTGTTATATTCATTTTTGTTTAATTACTTTGATAAAAGTGGGTTTTGTTTTATTGAAATTTAAAAATAGTCAATTTCATCAGTCTGAATGTGTTGACAATAGAAGCAAGTTTCTTCTGTATTTAACTCAATGTGACATAATATTAGATTGACACTGTTTATTATTAATAATTATGTCCTTTGCTTCTCTCCCCCAACCCCTTTCCCTATCCCTTCTTCCAGATCCTTATCATTCCTGGTCTCCAATTTTGGTGGGGTGATTCAACCCATGGACGATCTGACACAGGAAGATTTGACCTTGATTGCTCTCATCACCAGGGAGGTCATAAGTTACATTGCTAACCTGGAAGGCTGCAGGTTTGTCATAATAATATTATGCCCGTGCATTATCTCCATTATTTATAAATGTCTATATTTATTTATTTTATCCTTTATATTTATTTTTATTTCTTTAGGGTGTGTGTGTTTGTGTTAAATAGAAGCACGTTTGTCATTTGCAGAGTGAGAGGCTTGAAATGCACATCACCCATTATACTTGAAGTGGCATGAGTTGGTCTAATTTTTATGAGGAAGAGGGAAAGAACCATTCAGTTCATCCTGACATATGGAGGATTTTTGTTGTTGTCAGGAATAGACAGTGTCTGCCTTATTCATACCTGCCAACCCTTCCGGTTTTCACTGAATCATTCCGATTTTTATTCTTCCTTTTCTCCATTCTGCCATTGTCTCTAAAATTCTGATTAAAAGAAAAATAATGATAATGATAAGAAGGGACTGGGGGAAGGTGTGTATGAAAATAAATAATAAATTGTCCCCCCCCCCCCCCTCCCCTACTTCCTCATTTCATTCCCTATTGATCATGATGCAAGCTGTGAAAGAAAATTATTAAAAAAGTAAAATTACAAATTCCTATTTTTAGTCTCAAATTTGTTTCGATGTCCTCTAAATTCATTGACTTGTGTTACCCAGAGCTTGATAGAATTTCTGCCATAACGTTTTCATTGCATATTATTGAATAAATCTCTCATGACTTTTCCCTCTGGTCGTTCATCCTGTCAGACTACGAGAAGGTGTTCGTAACATTCTACACATTTCCAAGCTGGGTAACCAGTACATGCAATCCAACAAGCCCTGGGTCCTGGCCAAGGGAAGCGATGCTGACAAGTAAGTTACGTAAAACTGTCAAGTTAATTGGCTTAAGGTTTTTTTTTTTGCATTACATTACTGAGTCAGTCTTCTTATTTTTTAAAATTGCTTTTTAATTCAAGTTTTTTTTCAAGCTACATATGTTTTTTTTTGGTTTTTTTTTGTGTTTTTTTTTTTTGGGGGGGGGGGGGGGGGGGGGTTAGAAAATTGAACTGATTAAAGATATGTCCAGATATTATATTTATTTATTTGTTTTTAATTTTTGGTAAGCTGTATCAAATATGTTACAATCTGTAAGGGAGATTGTGTTTTAATGCTCCCTAAATAGTTTTACGCAGCGCTTAAAGTTTCCTATGTTGTTTGATTTCTGAGAAGTTGATGTTGTAGGAATAGATACAATGAATATTTTTTTAAAATTATTCTGCCGGTGAATGTAGTGAAGACAATAATATCATAGTATGTAGTTGATATAGATGTAAAAGAATGCATTGATCTATCTATAAAATACTAAAATAATCTTTGTTTTAGCCCAAAACTCATATCAGCTTCAAATAAAAATGTTGAATTTGGATATAGAGTTACTTTGCTCAGTTATCTTTATTTGCTTGTTTTCTATTTATTCTTTTTGGGTCAAACCTTATTGTTTTTTTTTTTTTTTTTTTTTTTTTTTACAATGGATAACAAAATTTGATATAGAAATGGTATATAGCTGCAGATCTAGTTCTCATAAAATAAGACAAAATTAATTTTTTTTTTTTATCAAACCCGTCTTTTGTTTTTAATCTGCAGATTTATAAAGTATGAAAATATTTCTTTTACATTTCCAGATCTGACACAATCCCTATTCTGTCAGTTTCCAGTTTTATTCACCAATCATAACTTTGTATTTAAAAACAAAAAACAAAAAAAACCCTCTTGCTTGTCTTTTAATCCAGGAAAAGAGCAGGTTTAGTGGTGAGTTTGAACTGCAACATCTCGTGTCTGCTGTCCGTCCTCCTCCATCCCTACATGCCCAGCAGTAGTCAGACGATTCAGCAACAACTTGCTGCGCCCAGTCACATCAACACTGTCACTGAAACATTTGTGCCCAGACTGCAGCCAGGACACAAGATTGGCACTGTAAGTTTTTGCTATTTCTTCCTCCTCTTCTTCCTACTCCTCCTCCTCCTCTTCTTCTTCTTCTTCTTCTTCTTCTTCTTCTTCTTCTTCTTCTTCTTCTTCTTCTTCTTTTTTCTTCTTCTTCTTCTTCTTCTTCTTCTTCTCTTCTTCTTCTTCTTCTTCTTCTTCTTCTTCTTCTTCTTCTTCTTCTTCTCTTCTTCTTCTTCTTCTTCTTCTTCTTCTTCTTCTTCTTCTTTCTTCTTCTTCTTCTTCTTCTTCTTCTTTTCTTCTCTTTCTTCTTCTTCTTCTTCTTCTTTTCTTCTTCTTTCTTCTTCTTCTTCTTCTTCTTCTTCTTCTTCTTCTTCTTCTTTTCTTCTTCTTGTTCTTCTTCTTCTTCTTCTTCTTCTTCTTTCTTCTTCTTCTTCTTCTTCTTCTTCTTCTTCTTCTTCTTCTTCTTCTTCTTCTTCTTCTTCTTCTTCTCTCTTCTTCTTCTTCTTCTTCTACTTCTTCTTTTTCTTCTTCTTCTCCATCTCCTTCTTCTTCTTCTTTTTCTTATTCTTCTTCTACAACTACTACTTTTTGCCAGATCTAATAGACCCAGCTACCCAATCACTGCTGGGTGGGCAGGGGGAATCAGAAAAATTTCATACTGCACTCGGGATTGATCCTGTTCCCTTTATTTGTGAAGTGAGTGCTCTACTGAGCTATCAGGACCCCCCCCCCCCCCCCCCCAATTCATACCATGATGAATCAAAGTTTTTTTTAATTTCAATATTTTTTTTCTCCCAAAGTTTGCTCTTTCTCTTTCTGTCTTAATGCGATTCTGATGAAATGTTGACATGATTTATTTATTTATTTATTTATTTTTTTTCAAATTCTTTCAACCAGCCCAGCCCCCTGTTCCAGAAGATTGAGGTTCAGACTATACAAGACTTAAAGGCCAAATTTGCTGGAAAACCACAAGACAAACCAGCAGCAAAGGTATGTCTTTCTTTGATGTGACTTCATCACACACGAGTCCCTGTGTATTATATTAGTATTAGGAAAGATAACTCATACTGGGCTATCTTGTTGGAAGTTAATCATGAGTTATGGCCCTTGTATCTTATATGAGTTATTCCCTTGTCAAATGAATTTGAATAAAGCACTTCCGTTTGATTGGGTGGGGTTTCTGGCCTCCCATAGTGGGCAGGGTGGCACTTACTGTGTCTTCTATCCCCTTATGTCTGTTTTCCAATTTGCTTTCTTTGTCTTGGAATGAGATTACTTGGTTTTGCCCTGGCTGTAGTGCTTGGCTGGGAGGGAAACAGTCAAATGCATAGTTAGTGTTTTCGGACATGATAATTTTTTTTCCCTTGTAAATCATCTCTCTGTTATGTATTGTTATATTTGTTATTTTCCATGTATAATTTAAACATTTAAGTGTATTCCTCTTAGTCGGATCTTGTGCTATTGTCTGGGTGAGACATTTAGGTGATCTCAAACTGAGTACATTGATAGTGTGCTCTTTGAATGTACATCTGTTTCCTATTTGAACCAATTCCCCTTTGTCTGACCTTTTTTTTTGGGTGGACTTGAATTGTAATTCTAAAACTTTTTACGATCCCATATTCTTCCTCTTTACTGGCGCTGATATGACCTAAATGTGTTGCAAGCGCCGCAAAACCCTAGAAACCCCCCCCCCCCCAAACCCACTTCCGTTTGGTATCCTCAAAAAATATGCTTCTCCTGGCTGAGGTCAACAACAAACTGAATCTATAACACCCTGTGTAATCTGTAAAAAAACAAATCAAAGGTAAACTTTACAGGTTTTAAGTTCAAAACTAAAAACAGGCAATGAATATTTTGGGTAATTACCTTTCTTCAGCAGAAACAGTTGTTGTAGTGAGGACTGATATTTACTTTATAATCATCATCATCATCATCATTATAATCATCATATCATCATCATTATCGTCATTGTCATCATGATCATCACTATCATCATCAACATCCTCATCATATTTGCTTTCATCCATGTTTGCTGTTTTATGTTAGTGGTTTGGTTTTGTTTCCATTTCCAGAAACCAGGCAAACCAACATCAGCGTCGTCATCTAAAAACAGTGGGGTGGCAGTGGTGGCCAATCCAGAGGAAGTGGCCAGACTAACCCAGGCCGTCTCTGATCAGGTACGTTGTTAAAGATTTGATACTTAGCTACTAGAAGCTGTGGACTGTAAAAGGTAATAATCAATAAGGAATCTGCTAGAAGCTGTGGACTTTAAAAGGTAATAATCAATAAGGAATCTGCTAGAAACTGTGGACTGTAAAAGGTAATAATCAATATGGAATCTGCTAGAAGCTGTGGATTGTAAAAGGTAATAATCAATAAGGAATCTGCTAGAAGCTGTGGACTGTAAAAGGTAATAAACAATAAGAAATCTGCTAGAAGCTGTGGATTGTAAAAGGTAATAATCAATATGGAATCTGCTAGAAGCTGTGGACTGTAAAAGGTAATAAGCAATAAGGAATCTGCTAGAAACAGTGGACTGTAAAAGGTAATAATCAGTATGGAATCTGCTAGAAGCTGTGGATTGTAAAAGGTAATAATCAATAAGGAATCTGCTAGAAACTGTGGACTGTAAAAGGTAATAATCAATATGGAATCTGCTAGAAGCTGTGGACTGTAAAAGGTAATAAGCAATAAGGAATCTGCTAGAAACTGTAGACTGTAAAAGGTAATAATCAATATGGAATCTGCTAGAAGCTGTGGACTGTAAAAGGTAATAAGCAATAAGGAATCTGTTAGAAGCTGTGGACTGTAAAAGGTAATAACAATAAGGAATCTGTTAGAAGCTGTGGACTGTAAAAGGTAATAATCAATATGGAATCTGCTAGAAGCTGTGGACTGTAAAAGGTAATAAGCAATAAGGAATCTGCTAGAAACTCTGGAATAGCCGACCACAACCCAGAAGAGAAATCGAGAATATCCCAAACTTTAAATCTGCTTTAAGAACCTACTTTTTCACAATTTATTTTACGCCATGCCAACTTTATTGTTTGTATACTTTTATTATTTAAGCAATATGTATTTTGCTTCCATTTTTAATTTTGACTACCTATGTTCGTAACATGTTATTATTATTAATTATTATTATTATTATTATTATATTATTATTATTATTATTATTATTATTATTATTATTATTATTATTATTATTATTATTATTATTATTATTATTATTATATATTATTATTATTATATATATTATTATATTATTATTATTATTATTATTATTATATTATTATTATTATTACTATTATTATATTATATTATTATTATATTATATTATTATTATTATTATTATTATTAATCATTATTATTATTATTATTATTATAAAAAGTAAATGAGAAATTTTACTGATTGTGTATTTCCTTATTCTGCCCCAGGGTAACAAGGTGAGAGAGTTGAAGGCCAAGAAAGCAGAAAAGTCTGTCATTGATGCTGAGGTCAAGGTCTTATTACAACTTAAACAAGACCTTGCATCGGCTGGTGGATCAGCTGATAGCAAGCCACAGGGAGGGGACGGTAGTGGTGGTGGTAAGAAAAACAAGTCAAAGAACAAAGGTGGGGATGGAGGCAATAAAACGTCTGAAGTTGCAGCACCAACATCTGCAGGTGAAAAAACGGTGAGCCATATGTGAAAAGTATAGAACAAAAATGAACATTAAAAAAACAAATAAACTTGAACTGTTATTTAGTGCAATATTCACTACACATGCTAAAAGTGCTTTACAAAGGGTCCCTGACCAACAGCAACACGTAAGATGTAGAACAAGTCATGGCATCTGTTAGACGATATTACAATTTTTTGTTGTTGACAGAGACAACTCTGTTGATGGCCAGGTACTCATTTTAGATTCGAGTACGATGAGAGAATGTGAGTATAGAGCCTTTGCCAAGGACTCAACTATGCGCAGAGCGAGGCTCAAACCCAGGACCTTCCAATCTGAAAGCGAGTGTCATACTACAAGACCACATAGCCGCACAAAGAAACATAGAAAAAAAAAAAGAATGAAATACTTAAAACATAATGTTTTGGGCTCCAAAAACCCTTCTCCAGCTAACATCAAAAACAGATAACGAGCGTAATACTTCATATACCATCCAGATAAATTTATTAAAAGTCAGAATAAACTATGGTGGGAAGAAGACAGCTTTTGCAATATAGAGATACTATGCATTTAGGTAAAATACTCGCAACATGTAAACCTTTCCAACACACAAAAATATGTGTGCAACCTTTAACCTTTTTAGTCTGATTGATAGAATTTAGCGAGGACTAAACAACCATCAGGCTGTATAAAAACAATAACAAAGAGCTGACGGACGTCAACTTTGATCCTTCTATAGATAATACGAGAGTTGGTTGTGAATTGGAAGAAGTTAATTTTAATGTAAAGTAAATCAATAAATGATAAAAAATGAATAAATAAATATGAACATTTTAAAAGGGCATTTTTAAGCTCAGTTCGCTTCACAATGTTTCATTTTCTCCTCCCAGCAGGCCGTATGGAACCTTATTTCCATTTCATACAGCACTACTTGCCTGTTAGGTGTCCTTTTTGTACTTACACTCTTACAATATCTATTATGCCTGTAGCTAGGTACTCATTCACACCTGAGTCGAGTAGACAAGGGGATCTAGATATTTTTTTTAATCTCCTGGTTGAGACAGAGCCATAATTTTCAGATTTTTCCATTAAATTTTAATTCTGTTGCAATGAGAATGTCTTACATGTATAGATTTATTACCAAATTTTTCAGCATTGAAATTTCTATTTATGTGACCCATCGTCTCAAAACGGTATTAAATATGAGCTTTTAAATAGTGAATATCAATCAAACATGCTCAAAGCGCTTTACAAGGGGTCCCTATCCAACAGCAACACTAAATATCTGTTTGTTTTTGTTTTTAATGACAGAAACAAAGCTGTCAATAACCAGGTTCTCATTTTACGTCTGAGTACGGTGAGAAAATGTGAGAAAAGAGAATTTTACTAGGACTCAACTATGCGCCACTCAGACCCAGACTCGAACACTGGACATTTCCGATCCGAAGGCGAGTGTCATACCACTAGACCACAGAGCCACAGGATGGACCAGATGCCAAAAAATGATTAGAAAATTAAGTTGAACAGAAATTTGACATTTTGTTTTTGTAACTAAGAAATTCTGTTCCTTTTCCTCAGTCTGGGTGGGGTTCCTGACCTCCCATAGTGGGCAGGGAGGTACTTACTGTGTCTTCTATCCTCCTGTATGTTTTCCAACTTGCTTTCTGTCTTTATCTTGGAATGAGATTACTTGGTTTTGTCCTGACCCTGGCCGGATACCCTGGCTGAGAGGGAAACAGTCAAAGTTAGTTTTGGGAGATGATATTTTTTCCTTGTTAATCATCTCTCTGTTATGCACTGTATTATGTTTTGTTTACATATTAAATATGCTTTGTAGACTTTTGAGTGTATTCCTCTTAGTTGGGACCTGTGCTTGTGACTGGATGAGACTTTTAGGTGATCTCAAACTCAAACAAAGTACTTTGATGGTGTGCTCTTGGAATCTACATCTGTTTCCTATATATTGAACCAGTTCACCTTTGTCTTCCCTTTTCTTGGGTGCTTTAATTGTAATTCTAGAATTTTTTACTATCCCGTTTTCTTCCTTTTTACTGGTGCTGATACGACCTTAAGGTGTTGCGAGCGCAGTAAAACCCTTAAAAACAATTTTTAAAAAACTTTTCCTCAGTAAAACATTAACAATTAAAAACAAGTCTCATTTTGTTGTTGTTGTTGTTGGCAATAAATTGAAGCTTGAGCATCTAAACTAACCCGACATAATACCGTTTTGAGGCAGATGGTCACATATGATAATAATAATAATGAAATTTATTTATATTGCGCCCACTCCTCTATACAATAAAGCTCTAGGCGCATAACAATAACATCAATCCATTCAAATTTCTCTCTCTCTCTCTCTCTCTCTCTCTCTCTCTCTCTCTCTCTCTTTCTCTCTCTCTCTCTCTCTCTCTCTCTCTCTCTCTCTCTCTCTCTCTCTCTCTCTCTCTCACAAACTCTACTCTATCTATCTATCTATCTATCTATCTATCTATCTATCTATCTATCTATCTATCTATCTATCTATCTATCTATCTATCTATCTATCTATCTCACTCCCAGTCTCTCTCGCTCTCGCTCTCTCTCTCTCTCTCTCTCACACACATACACACACCACACACACACACACACACACTCACAAACCTTCCACCATCCAACCATTTCACATATGATAACCAAATTGTTCCCCTTTGATCACAGGGTGCAGTAGGTGATGGAGCCGTGGACGCTGCCAAGGTGGAGAGATTAACACAGGCTGTGTCAGATCAAGTAAGTTCATTAAGGATTTGATTGGCTTAGACTTAGAGTGATGTGTACTTGTTTACGAGTCTGGTAACCCAGATTGTTACGGTCTCATTGTTGTAATGGAGATGCTCTCATACCAACTCAAAATATTGTCCATTACAACAGTGTTAAATGAAATCTATAATCGACTTCGGGATGTCACACCTGCAAAAAACGAGCACATAGTTTGTGGCTTTCCTTGTTGGCATGGGGAATTACTTGCTTCTTCTTCCCCCCCCCCCCTCTCATTTTCTCTCTCTCTCCACCCCCCACCCCCCCTCTCTTTCCTCTCTCCACCCCCCCCCCCCCCCCCCCCCTACTCTATGTCTTTGTACTCCTCCTTGTAGCCTTTTTGACCTCAATCTGGAATAAAACCATTTGGTTATGCCAGGGCTCTGGATTACATGTAGTGTCAGATAAATGTATTTTTTCATGAGAGATGATATTTCTATTTTTGTCAATCATCTTTCAATAATATATTATTATTATTATTATTATTATTATTATTATTATTATTATTATTATTATTATTATTGTTATTATTATTATTGTTATTATTATTATTATTATTATTATCATTATCATTATCATTATCATCATCATCATCATCATCATCATTATCATCATTATTATTATTATTATTATTATTATTATTATTATTTTTGTTGTTGTTATTATCATTATTATTTTATAACAGTATATATTTAAAGCATTTGAGTGCATCCCTATCACTATCAGGAATCAAGCTCCAGTGCTTGTCTCCAACTGAGACTTTTACGAGGTCTTAGACTTGATGCATGGACCAGATTGCTCATGGATCTACTTCCGTACCATATTTGAACTAGTTCCATTGTCTTACTCTTTTTCTTGAACATTTATAAATGAGTTTGTATTAAGTTTAAAAAATAATAATTCATGTTTCATCCTCTCTTTTGGACACAGGGTAACAAAGTTAGGGATTTGAAATCCAAGAAGGCAGACAAAGCCATCATTGATGCAGAGGTGGCCAATTTGTTATCACTTAAGCGTGACCTTGCAGTAGCCCAGGGTTTGAATCCCGATGCTGCCACGTCGTCATCATCATCATCAGGTGGAAAGAAGAAAGGAAAAAAGAAGTGAATGCTGAATGGATAGAATATTGTATAATGTCATTTGAATGGAGGAGTAGATGGAAAGAGAGGAAGAGTGACGGAGTGTTGAGTTTTATGGTTTTGTCATTCATGATTATTATTCTCTGGTACCACCTTTTTTTTTTTTACCACCAAGAATTTGACATGTAAAATCTCTATTAACAGCTAGGGCCATTGTGAGCATATTACAAAAGCTTGATAAATTGCTTCTTTCCTTAAATAATATATATATATTAATCATCCAAATGGGTTTACTAAATTTACTCTTAACTTTAATAAGAGGAACATATTTCAATTCAGCAGACTTTATCTTATCTCTCAATACTGACCAAGAATCATCCACACACATGTCTTCATAAGTTTCTCAAATCAACAATCTCCATTTCATGTCGACATGCTTCATATTTACCATTATAATAATCAAAATAATTATCTTTTTTCTTACAACAAACATGTTTGGGTGAATTAATAGAGATAGAAAGTAGATCAAGGTCACTTTTACCTATTGGTGGAAGATGGTCAATACTATCAATCCAACTATCATCGTAACAAGAAGTAAGTCTAAAACATTACGTGTCTGATTATGTCTTTGTCTTGTTGGTCTTCTTACCATTTATTCAAGAAATGCATCTCGGGTTGCCTACACAAATAATTTTTCAGGAAATGCATGACAAGGTTCAACCCATTTAATTAGTGGAAAATTAAAATCACCAGTAATCAAAATACAGTTAAATGAGTTGCGATTTATAGATAATAAATTTGCCTTAAAGCTATTATTAAAATTTAGAATCTATAGTAGAAGAAATATAGATCAAAACGCCCCTTTCAGGGTTACTATTCATATATAAGGTATATATAAGGTATCCATTAAGATTAAATTCGCGGGTGGTTGGATGGGAGCATCACCCTTGAATCATATACCTATGATGTTCGCATGGGTGTACGATCCGATAGTGATGTCGTTTCTTCTTCTCTTTACTAGCCTATCCTGCTTCTTTGGTTTGTGATTGTATTTTTGACAGGGGATATTTTTTTTCTGTAAATCTTCTGCCTGTTTGTTCTTGGTTATTTATAATTTAGCTTATGATATCTTTAGGTTATGATTTTGATTTACATTTGTACTATTTTTGTTAGATTGCTTGTTTTTTTGTTTCAGCGGTCTCTCATATAACCTCAATTGTGTTGGAAGAGACCTAAAGCAACAAACAAACAAAAAAAAAAAAGATTAAATTCAGATTCGATATCGCGGGTGGTTGGATGGGAGCATCACCCTTGAATCATATACCTATGATGTTCGCATGGGTGTACGATCCGATAGTGATGTCGTTTCTTCTTCTCTTTACTAGCCTATCCTGCTTCTTTGGTTTGAGATTGTTTTTGACAGGGGATATTTTTTTCCTGTAAATCCTCTGCCTGTTTGTTCTTGGTTATTTATAATTTAGCTTATGATATCTTTAGGTTATGATTTTGATTGACATTTGTACTATTTTTGTTAGATTGCTTGTTTTTTTGTTTCAGCGGTCTCTCATATAACCTCAATTGTGTTGGAAGAGACCTAAAGCAACAAACAAACAAAAAAGATTCGATATCGGATCGATTCTTTGACATTGTCTCAGTAAAACATCAAATTTTCAGATTATACATGTAAATCAAATAATAAATTTCTGCCCTTTTGTTAAAAAAAACCATCAACATTTGAATAGAACATTACAAAATTACTGTTTAAGTCTAAAATATCAGCTTCATTTTCACTAGATTGAATACATTAGACAATCTCGTTTACTAGTCAGTTATCGAAACTGTACTCGTCAGTTACGTCATGATGTTGTCGAATCGGCTCTTGTTCTTGTCCCACGATTGTAATAGTAATAGGGAATGTGATGTCTTTCAGAGGTCAAATTTGGAGGTCTGGGGGTGTCTTCATCTGATAGGGATTTGCTGCAGGTTGAGGTGTCATGGTTCTTGGGATTTTCTGGATGCTGATTGTTGGGTACTAGAGGAAATTCTGGCCGATGTTGTCGTAATTCGGGAACTATTCTCTGTTTTTTTAATGTTGAACTTTAGGCTTTTCTGTGATATCAATGTGACATCATCAGTTACCTTCATTTTGTTGCCATCATCAGTTGTGGCATAAAATTTCCCGTTCCATGTCCAAGCAATCTAAACAGAGGGGCATTTTCTGATTTCTTTGAGTCTTTGGAGATTTTTTAGTGTAAGATTTTCCATGACTGATATGCTAGACCCTTTAAGCAAACATATTAATTGCTTCAGGACAGAATCCCTTTTTTTTTCTGAAGGTAAATTTCACGATTATGCCCCTTGGACGATCACTGCATATTTTCCCAGATCTGTGGATTGCATTTATATCTGCATCCTCAACATTCATCTTTAAGTTTTCTCTCACAACAGTTACAACCTTTTGTTGGCACTCAGTGGTTGTTTCTCTCTCACTCTCCCTGATGCCAAATATTCTAAAATTGAGTTGCGTCGAGAGTATTGTTCTAGTTCGTTGTTCTTCTCTGTAAGGTTTTTTAATTCGTCTTTTTTATGTTGAACATTAGTGTATTATCTTTCTGAAGATTTGTTATGTCTGTATGGAGTTTTTTTATTTTCCTTTCGAAGGTCAATCAAGCGGGTGGTTGGATGGGAGCATCACCCTTGAATCATATACCTATAATAATAATAATAATAATGCTGAAAACTTATATAGCGCTATAACTCCGAGACACCAGACTCTAAGCGCTTAAATTACAAATTACTTTGGCTGAAACATACTCATTCACACACACAAGCACACACACACACACACATACACACACACAACACAACACACAACACAAACCAAACCTATCTTGCTTCTCATACCATCTACTAAAATCGAAACAAATATGTTTTAAGCGAACGTTTAAAAATAGACAAAGATTCTTTTTCACGAATGCTCTGCGGTAAGGCGTTCCAGATAGAGGGTCCGAAATGAGAAAAGGATCTCATTCCAGCATTTTTCCGAATTCGAGGGACAACTAGTTTTGTGGAATCACTGGCCGAACGTAAGGGGCGGGGTTTTGAATATCTTTCAATTAGTTCTGAAAGGTAGGAAGGGGCAGTACCTTCAAGACAACGATACACTAAAAACAAGCTTTGAATTTAATTCTTTTCTCAACAGGCAGCCAATGCAGGTCATGAAGTAGAGGTCCGGCAGAGTCGCACCTACGCTTCATAAATACTAGTCTGGCAGCGCTGTTTTGGACAATCTGAAGACGTTTCAGATTGTATTGCGAAACGCCAAACAACAGAGCATTACAATAATCCAATTTCGATAGTACGAGGGACACAACCAGGTGCTTGGTCACATCCTCAGATATGAACCGTCTAATGGAAGCAATCTTTTTTAGTTGGAAAAAGAGAGATCTAACCAAATTATTAACCTGATGCTCCATCGACAGTCCAGAGTCTAAGAATGTGCCAAGGTTTTTCACTTTGTCAACAATTTGAATACCTATGATGTTCGCATGGGTGTACGATCCGATAGTGATGTCGTTTCTTCTTCTCTTTACTAGCCTATCCTGCTTCTTTGGTTTGTGATTGTATTTTTGACAGGGGATATTTTTTTTTCTGTAAATCTTCTGCCTGTTTGTTCTTGGTTATTTATAATTTAGCTTATGATATCTTTAGGTTATGATTTTGATTTACATTTGTACTATTTTTGTTAGATTGCTTGTTTTTTTGTTTCAGCGGTCTCTCATATAACCTCAATTGTGTTGGAAGAGACCTAAAGCAACAAACAAACAAACAAAAAACAAGGTCAGTCATAGTTGACTAATTTCAAATTTGAAGGTTTCTATTATATCATCCTGAATTGTTTTTATTAGATCCTCATCCTGTTTTGTGGTTTCCTCGGATGGTCCACTCTTTTTGCATCCCCTCGCCATTTGCAATAATGCTATGCGATGCCCATATTATTTAATAGGCAATTGTCAGACTGTAGAAAGTGTTGCGTTTATATATATAAAAAAATTAGGTCTGCTCCAATAAAAGACTATATCAAAGACGAATAACGGTTAAATGTGACACCATACAGCTCATGGTTCTGGCTTTATCTAAAATAGCACAATAGTTTCCAATATCGAAATATTATAAATTAAAAGAAATGGCTTCATTGAATATGTAAACCTTGTATCACGGTAAAATAAAGATAACAAAGGTTATCGAAGAAGTTTACCCAATGTCGATGATGTAAATATCATCCAAATAGACAAATAGTTTGATAAAACATACTGTCCACATCTGTCAAATATACTTTATTACTTATCGGTGTAAAATCCCCATTTCCGAACAATGTACAAGAACAAAATTATAAAATTCGATAAAAAAGAGTCTTTGACAGTAGTCTGAAAAAGGATGTCCACCATGTTTACCGGAAGTTATAACATATATATTATTATATATTTAGCAAATTGGATATTTAGTAACACTAAGACTCCAAAACCACTGGACCAATCATCATCAAATTTTGCATGGTGTTTACAATTGACATGAAGATGGTTTTGAGTGTATTACGAGATTGATTAGTTGCTATGATGATTTTATCGAAAAATCAAATTTATTTTGTCAAATTCCATCGAAAACAGATGGCAGGAGTATGACAATGAAGTAGGAGTAATTGCATTGAATCAATACTAGATTCCTATCATTGAATCATTGTTTTGAATACAATCTCTTAAAATATATATAAAACATTTTCCCACTGAATTCTATGATAACTGAGTGAAATATATAAGATATTAAATACAGAAAAATCTCCCCATGTCCAAACAAAAAGCTCCCCGGAGTTCTCCTACGTAGTCGAAAAATGTATTGTCTATACTTTAAAGACAATTGAAATTGAATACAAATTTTATTCAACACTTGAATCATAAATTTTGAGTTGATCAACTTATCACCACTTTCATTGAACAGGCAGCATTCATTGAACAGACAGTTATACTGGTATATTGTATAATATTTATTATTTTCATGGCGACAAATAATTCATGAGCTTATGAGTGAATTATTCCGCGATTTAAAAAAACGAAAGAATACCTTTATTCCACCCCTCAAAGTAATTTTCTTAGATATTTCATAACTAATATCTTGTAAAAATGCTTCATTTTTCAATGAATTCACGTTATTTTCAGCTATAATTTAATTAAGGAAAAGGTTGGCTTTTTAATCATCAAAATGTATCAGACAACACTTTGAATTCCCTTTGTTTTCGCCGCTCGCTGGCCCTCAACCGTCCGACCCCTGCAAGATATCATATCACTGAATTAAAACATTTCTCCATTACTAAGATAATTTGATTTGTTTGTCGAAAGAAAGAAACAAATCATTTTCACATAAAAGAAGTACACTCTGGATACGTCGACGTTGCTTAAGTCTATTTTTACCCAAGTCGATTTTTTTCTTGGGCCCTCCCCCTTCTTCCTATATAACATTAGTAAAAATAAAAACAAAAAAACTCCACATAAGTCGATGTCGCTTAAGTCGATGTTCTTATCACTCATGACCACAATAAAATCACAAATATACAAGTATTTCCACTGGTTAAAAAAGCTACCAGTAATTTTAATTATGTGCGTGTTGGGGGGGGGGGGGGGGGGGGTTAAATGACAAGATTAAATCCATCCATTCAATGCTTTACTCTGAGACTGCAAGCAAGGCTCGTGTCCTCTATTATTATTTGACCCCTTTTAGTCTTTAAACAATCTGCACATTTTTACACATTTTATATTGTATCATTTGAGTACTTTTGGATTGTCTATTACATTTTCTGTTGCAAAGCATGTCATAGTCAATAACAGTACGTTGATTCCGCTTTTTGATCTCAAATTCCGCTTCTTATGTATTATGATTCCTCTTTGGGGCTATTGCGGGTAGGAGCCTCTGATGACCAATACAGGTACCTCTACTTCTCTGGTCAATTCAATGTGACCAAGCAACATCAGTGGAAAGCGCGACATGAAGGGTCCTACTTATTCTAGATGGGCTTGTTTTGTTCACACACATTTTTGCTTGTTTGATTGCACTCCGGTTAAGTTGATTTTCTGTTAAGTCGATTTTATTTTCAGTTCCCCTGGGCATCGTCTTATCCGGAGTTGACTATAATGTATTTCCTTTGATGAATTTGTTGGAACAGCTGTACTGGAGCGACTGGCTCAACGTTTCTGTTTTCGTTCTGATTTGAGAATAGTTTTTGCCTTACTGTTCTTTAATCGTCCCTTTTCGATCCATCCATCGTTTTACTGTTTCTTTCAAGCATTTCTAGATATTCTAAGCCATCCAGAGTTTTGCGTAATGCGATGTCTCCAACTCTCATCTGGCGATGCTCATGTTGACCACAGAGACCAAACGCCTTCGTAAAATAACAAAAAATAAAGATAATTGTAGTGATCTTGGTGTGTCAACTCGATTTGTTTCAATGAGTTTTTTCTCATTTTTGGAATACAACCTTTCAGTAGCTGATCCTTTTTCTGCCAAGACCTTTCTTGTTTAGATAAATTTTCTTTTCTTTTAAGGCTTCTCTTGTTTTGCAGAAGGTCTTTCAAGTTATTATTGATTCCTGGTATTTTTTCTCTTTTAGACACTTCTCTAAATTTGCTTTAATACAGTCTAGTGTGGATGGTTCATATTCATAATTAATTGTTAGGTTTTACAATTTTGACCAAAAAAATCACTGAGGAGTAAATTCCAATTCTTGCAGTGGTATTTCTTAAATTTTTCTTTCTTCTGACCTGTTCTCTTTATAAAAGCCAATTTTTTTTATTAGTCCTATATGGCTAGCCGTGGCTTTCAGTGTTGATTTTTTTTCTTTTGATTATCAATGAAACTCTGGGTTTCATCTGGTTTTGAAGTATTTTTCTCAGTGCAAAAACCACTGAAAATATCCTCAATATTAATCCTTTCCAATTGATTCGCCATTCTCAAACTGTATTTTTATTCGTATGCCTTTGACCCAAATAAAAACGATTTGTATTCATACGCACCAAAAGATTATTTTAAATAACCAATCAGCTGTCTTTTAAACCTTATTTTAAGCCAATAGATTTAGCGAAACTATTCTGCAATCGTTGAATAAATTTTTATTCAACTGCTTCAAAGCATTATTCAACGGTTACGTTTTTACTACTAAATGATAGGGTTTTCAATAGGAGGGAGGGGTGGAATAAAACAACAGTTTTGAAATTGTCTTGTCACATTCTAATTTAACCACACACTGTCCAAGAGCTCTTTTCATGTCTACAACTAAACATGCCCCTCATTTATTTATTAAAAAACATGACCACTTTTATTTTTATTTATCATTTTCATGAACCGCTTTGATTAACGCAATTCTTGTGATGAAACAAATTAATGATTAAATAAACATGTGATTGATATGGTGTATCATTTTTATCTTTTGCTTCACAGCTTTACTTTTTTCATGTGTGTGTATGAGTGAGCAGAGCTACCAAGTCTCACATTCCCATAGGGATTTCCCTTTTTTTTTGAGGGTTTTAATTTAAGTATTTTCTGACAAGATTTGTAATGAAATTAATTTTTTTCCTTGATTTTAGTTACTAGATTATCTAATGCAATGATATATAACCCTATTTTCATGCTTTGGGGCCAAAAGGACCCCAGGGGTTTGTTTTTTTTATTTTTAAAACAGTCAATTTTTGATGAAGAGAACTGAAATTTGGTGGCTTTTCCTAAAATGATGAGGTTCATGACTATGCCAAATTTCATGCTTGGTTCACTCACACTGAACATGCTCATCTGGAATTGGAGATTTTCTAATTTGGGGGCCAAATGACCCCCATGACTTTCAAATAGAAAAATTAGTTCAAGTACCCTTTTGTCTTACTTTTTTTTGGTGCTTTCAATCGTACATCTAGAATTTTTTTGTACGATTCCATTGTTTCATCCACAAGAAATCACAGAATGAAAGACACTCTTTTTTTTTTTTTTTTTTTTTTTTTTTACAAATATTTTATTCGAGTTCTACGTATAACAGACAAAAGTACAAAAATCTACATTAATTGAATAACATGGAATTGTTGAAACAAGAATCATATGTACAAAATCATTATTTTTATCGACTTTTTCTTAGACTCTTCATATAGGATGAGTAAAACCTTCGTAAACTTATAAGTTTTGACACTTGGACTTGTATTTTAACAACATTTGTAGATTAGTGCACCATCTCGTGAGTTGTCGATAGTAGTGCTTAAGAAAACAAATGATCCCATTTGTTTAATTATAACTCATGAATACAACTCATGATTCACTTTCTTTTGTAATCGTGAGTTGTATTCAACAGTACAACCAATAGGATTATTTCATTGAGTACGGTACTTCTATTGGCAACTTACTAGGTGGTGCATTAACAGAAAAATGATGTCAAATACCAACTCCTCATTCAGGCTATAAGTATAAGTTAACGAAGGCTTTGGTCAGGCTATGAGTTTATGAAGGCTATGGCCTGACACTGACCAAAAAATTGATGTCACAATGGAAGATGATAATCACCAAAAGAAAATGAATTGTAAGTTACAATTAGTAGTGCTTAAGAATTGAAAAGGATGGGATTAATTTTATTTATTTTATTCTACTGGTCATCGCCTTGTATTGTGATGTCATTTTCAGTGTCTGGCCATGAGTTCACAAACTTTTTACAGTACATATCACAGGTCTATTTTCAAATTTAAAACCAAAACACAATCTTTCTGATACAGATTTCCTTCTGCAATGAAAGCAAACAAATTGATTAAAACATTCATGAATATAGATGATTAAAATATTGATTATAGTGACAGTGATATAGAATAATGCCAAAATTTTCAATTTTAGTTTATTCTACATTTATCTATTTTTTTTCAATATAATATTTGTTCTAATGTGAACTCCAAACCAAGTTATTGAGTTTTGGCTACGACATGTTAACGTTGTGAATTTTGTAACCAAAATGAACATTGCTTTTTTAAAATAACAAATCATTGATCAAATAGATTTAAATTTAATATCCTTTATTCATCAACAAGGAAAATTTTGTTTATAGGGTCCAAAATCCAAAGGAAGACTGGAATAACCCAGTCGTCAGCTGCAGTGCACAGTGCGCACCGTTTGCAAAGTGAGCTGTGGGGTAAGTGACAGCTCAAGGCCCAAGATCGATCCAGGGTGCAGTCGAGATTTTCTGATTCCCCCTGTCTTTCCAGCAGTGAATGGGTAGCTGGGTCTCATGGACCTGGCAGAAAGTACTTTGTGATAGACTGGCCTCTTATCCAAAGGATAGCAAGCAACTGCTATTGTCTGTTTGACGCTATAGAAACAGGGATAAACTCTGGCTCCATTGGCCTTATAGCTGAGAAACTACTTTTTTAAAACTCTTTATTACTTCCTTTGTTGATAGATAGGGATGAATGGTCTGCCAGTTATGATTTGTTCTATACAAACGGTCCTTTGCAAGATTGTAATTTACCATTTAGGTAAGACTGTTCTGTCGCAAAGTAGGTTACTAAGTAAACTAACCAAAAAAAAAATGTTTAAAAAGTGAACTCATTTTTTTAACTTATTATATTGTCAAGATGCCAAAGAATCCATTGGCGATTCGCATTGTCATTCACAATTATTGTTAAGAAGAGAATAAGTTAATGAAATTAAATGAATGACGGTATACAGTGCTTGTTGGATTATAACAGCTCATCTTTGGTGGCACCAAAATAAGAGTGCTAGAATCCGAACGTGCCGAAATCTGATGCTCATGGGAGGCGGTAATGACTTATGTAGATGTTTGTTTGTTGTTTTTAAAGGTTTTACGGCGCTTGCAACACATTAAGGTCATATCAGTGCCAGTAAAAAAAAAAAGGAAGAAAATGGAATAGTAAAAAGTTCTAGAATTACAATTAAAGCACACAAGAAAAGGTAAGACAAAGGGGAATTGGTTCAAATAGGAAACAGATGTAGATTTCAGGAGCACACTATCAAAGTACTAAGTTTGAGATTACCTAAAAGGCTCATCCAGAAAACAAGCACAGGTCACTAAGAGTAAGAGGACCACACTCAAATGTTTTACAAATCATATATAAGTAAAACGTAAATAATACAATGCATAACAGAGAGATGATTTTCAAGACAAAAAAAAATCATCTCCCAAAACTCTTAACTATACATTTGACTGTTTTCCTCCCAGCCAGGGTATCCCGTCAGACCAGGACAAAATCCAAGTAATCTCATTCCAAGACAAAGACAGAAAGCATGTTGGAAAAACATATATTATAGTGCCTCCCTGCCCACTATGGGTGCTCCAGTTTGCCATATTAGTAGAGCAAGCTAGACTCCAGCGAGTATTATATTATTTATGAAAGGAAATCAGTTCACATACAGGTGATATTGATGTCAAACATAATATTACAATTACATGTGATATAACATGGATGATAAAACTAAAATGTAGTGTATGTATCTCTATATACTATGGCACTAAAACATTGAAATGAATCTCTCAACAAAAGTGCAATAATAAAGACTAAAGTGTATCAGTATCAGTATCATAATCATCAATGGGCTATTGTGCTATTTGTCCCAAGTCAGTGCTAGGTCAAAAGAAGACTTGACATTTGACATCTACAATCCTTACCTCCCATAATCGCTTTATAAAACCAGATTTGATTGAACAATAGAGCAGTAAAATTAGGTGCTCCAAACGTAAACAATAACAAGTTGCTAGTGATTTCCGTTAGGGACCGGAATAATTTACGCACAATATAGGTCTCCCAATTTTGTAGTTTGAGTTGTAGGCAATACACTTTCAGTATTGAAAATATGTTTACATAAAATCTAACAGTTGCAGAAATAATAATATAAGGCTAAATTATTCTGAAAACCAGGCTCCGAATAATTCTCGTCTTGTTCACACCAGCGCAATAATTTGCTCTGGTCTAAAAATAGATAGACTGTAACTTTTGATAAATTTTACCTTTTGTTCCATAAAATATCCATATCTAGACATTATTTGCTGCATGATCGAGTATTTAGGAATATGTGTTTCTTTTGCCACCTAACAGCCAAATTTTAAAGGTTATTTTTTTCTATAATTTACATTGGAACGTGAGCTGTCAAGACAGGAACATGTGGTTTGCCATGTGCCTCTAGACCTTGTTTACGTTTGGGGCACCTAATTTTACTGCTCTATAAGGTGGTGTCACATCTTTTTCGCTTCCGGTTCTAAACCAGGATGTCAGTTTGGCGTTTTTGATGCCAACCCCCCCCCCCCCCCCCCCCCCCCAAAAAAAAAAAAAAAAAAAAGCATTGGTCTTTTAAAAAAAAAACATTTGCCGTGTAAAAATTTAGTTTGGCATTCGGGCATTAAAAATGTATTTTCCTATAACTGCCTTACTCTTCCCTCCCTCTTCTTCGCGAACGGAATATGTAAATGTAAACAAAAGTGTGATGGTTTTGATGATGATGATGATGGCGATGGTGATGATGATGATTGCTATCAATAAAATATTTAAAAACATGGGCAGTAGTAGTAGTAGTAGTAGTAGTAGTAGTAGTAGTAGTAGTAGTAGTAGTAGTAGTAGTAGTAGTAGTAGTAGTAGTAGTAGTAGTAGCAGCAGCAGTAGTATTAATATTAGTAGTAATAGTACTACTACTAGTACTACTAGTGGTAGTAGTAGTTGTAGTAGTAGTAGTAGCAGCAGTAGAAGTAGGAGGAGGCGGAGCAATAGTAGTAGTAGTAGAAGTACAATGCAGCTATATTATATCATATTGACTTCCCATATTCTGCATATATCGACGTAAAATCAAAATCATGTTTTTCTTTTGTCCTTGATGTAACACAGAATTCCAGGAATGTTTTTGTTTGTTTTTTTGTTTTTGTTGTTTTTGTTTTTTTTCCCCTTAGTATTTACAAATCAATGAATATGAACTTAACGTCAAACTTATTCAAAATCAGCAATCTGATTGGTTCTGTTAATTCGAAAGTTGGACAAAACGCAATGGCCGAACGCTTACTGAACGCCTTTTTTTTTGTTTGCATTCCCATTAGTTCCGCCCGCACTTTACAATATTATTTCAGTTACAAAGAACTGCATAAACATAAAAAGGATTTATTGATTTTAAGATTATGCCAAAATCATCGACTAACGTGATTTATTTTACACATTCTACTGGTCTATTTGATACATCGGGACCCTTTTATATCAACAGAATTTGTATTAGTATAAGGGGTCCTACTAATTGCCGACCGGAGCCGTCCGAATCTGTCCGGTGGCCCAGGGAGGCCGTCCGGAAGTCGTCTAAAGCATTCTCAAGCCATCCGGAGGCCCTCAAGACCTGTACGAACCTTTCCAGAAGTCGTCAGCCTTCCGAAAGCTCCTCGTTCTGCTACGGACGGCAATTAGTATTACTAATTGCCGCCCGACGCAGAACGAGGAGCTTTCGGAAGGCGGACGACTTCTGGAAAGTTTCGTACAGGTCTAGCGACCTCCGGATGGCTTGAGAATGCTTTAGATGACCTCCGGACGGCAATTAAGTAGGACCGAGTAGAAGCGGTGTCGATATAATATAAGCTAGTTGCAGCGCAGTTGGAATAATCAAGGTATTGGCATCAATATAATAATTATAATAATGTTTATAAACATGAGCGCTATCTACACATCCAAGATATAGCCATATCAAAGTGTGCTATCACAACCAAAAAGTAAAACACCAAAACACACATAATATTATCACATCCAGTTTTGCACGCCGAAAACTGTATAAAATTATTCAACATATTAAAATTTCGATTTGCGGCATTTCTTGAAGATTTACCAGAGCGGCCATCGTTGTTTCTATTTTTACCCTCCTCTCCCTTATTCTTCGTTTTCTTATTCTTTGATTTTGAACCTTTCAAGCCGAAAATTTCTCCAGAATTACTCGTAGAGACATTAGCTAAAAATTTATTAGAACTTACGGACTGCTTACTCCCTCCTGTATTATTTGAGTTAATTCCGTTTTGTCTATTTTTATCTTCTACGTAACTTCCGTCTTGTCCCTTTTCCCTGTCGTTGACGATAACTTCCACAACCACTTTCTTTTCATTTTTATTCGCATTTTTATCCAGTCTATTTATATTATTTTTATCACAAACATTCTTCAATATATTTGTGTCATAATAACAACCATTATCACCGTCATTATCATCATCATTATCGTCGTTGTTATTTACTGTATCGTCAGACACGCTTTCCGTATCAACATCGTCGTATCCAATCTTCTTGTAATTATGGCGCCACCCTTTTCTCGACTCTTCTTCCCCCCCACTCAAACTCAAATCCTCCCCTCCCTCTCCACTTCCTCCTCCTCCTTGTCTTCTATCCCCCTCCCCCATCTTCCTCCTCTCCCCCCTACCAACGGTCACGTCCGTGACCTTGACCTGAGAAACAACGGAATTTAGGCTGGGCCGCTGTGGCAGTCTACCTTCGTCAAAAACCCCGAAAGAGACAGTGACCCGAGAATGAAGTATACATGTAGCCGTGAAGATGCGGTGCTCTGCTAAGGACCACAGCCCACACCTGGTCTCCGGCCTCCATGCTGACGATGACATTGGTGGTCGCTGAGGCCCAGAAAGGAATGCTCTCGGCCCACACCGTAGCGAGCATCTTCTTGTTGTGGACTATTTCAACAGCAGCCTGTGCGGGGGAAAACAGAACAGGAGAATAAATTAAACACGCTAAGAAGATCTTACTGCGTGTTTGATGAATCATTTATATCCTTCTACTTCTAGGTCTCGATAGCTCACTTGGTAGAGTACTCGCTTCACACGCGAAGGGACCGAAATCAATTCCGGGTGCAGTCGAGATTATTTCTGGCCCCTGTCCACCCAGCAGAATGGGTAGCTGAGTCTGTTAGATTTGGCGGAAAGTGCTTTGCGATAAACTAGCGTCCTATGCAAAAGATAGCAAGTAGTTGCTATTGTCCTTTTCACGCCATAGAAACCGGGATAAACTCCGGCTCCATGGGCCGGATGTATCTGAAGGACTACTACTTCTATGTACCGATTGCCCAATTTGTAGAGCAAAATCTCTTTATACGCAAAGCGATCGGTTTCGATCCTGAGTGCAGTCCAGATTTTTCTTCCCACGTCTTGCATTTTCTCAGGTCTATCTGTTTGAAAAAAAAAAAAATTTTAACATGAAAAAGTACCGTTTCAAATATTTGGTTGTTGGTAGAAGAAGAGTTTTGAGCCCGGAACGTTTCGAATTCAGTATTTAATTCTTTTTTTAAAAAACTTTTATTGAGCCGTTATACTCACTTTGTTTAATAGTTTTTGAAAAAAAAAAAAAATCATCGTCTGAATTATGAAATTGAAGTTAGATCATAAAATGTTTTATTGAAGAATTTGGGTGTATAGTAATTTCTTACACCGTAAAAAGGAAAAAGAAAGAAACATATTATTAAAAAAACAAAAAAAAAAAAAAACAAAACAACAAAACAAACAAACAAAAAACAAAACAAAAAACCCCCAAAAGAACACAACCCCCCCCCCCCCAAAAAAAAAAACCCCCACAAAAATATGTAAAAAACAAAAACAAAACAAAACAGAAGAAAAAAAAACAACGAAAAACAAAAAAAAAAATCCTGAATAACAAATAACTCATGGAGCCACAGATAATTTCTGCGGAGTTAAACTTTGTGGTCGTGTGGCAAGACACTCGCATTCGGATCAGCACGTCCTAGGTTCGAGTCCCGTTTTGAGTGCGCAAAAACGTTAAGTTCTACGAAAAGGCTCTTTACTCACATTCTCTCAACGCACTCATGTGTAAAATGGCTACAGCGATGTCTCATGTGCGTGAAAAAAAAAAAAAAGAAGTAAAGTGCGTCAGTAGTGTGTCATGTCTCGTTCTGCAAGTTAAGTGGTGATACTATTATGGCTTGAGACCGCTTATAAGACGCTTTGAGCACATTAAGTGTATATCGCACTATATAAAAGAATTTTTAAGTAGTCATTCAGTTCAGAGGCGTAAAGCCCATGAAACCCGAGTTTACCCCGGTTTTCATAGTGTGAAACGGATAAAAACAATTCCTTGATACCCTTTGGATAGGACTCTGGCCTACTCTCCGGAGTACTCTCCGCCAGATCTAACAAACCCAGCTTCCCGATAGTAACAGGGGGTCAGAGAAAAGGTCGACTTCCATCGAGATTGACCTTTGCGAGTGGTCTACTAACTCCACTACTTACCGAGCTATCTGAAAACTATCTTTAACTAAACTAAGCCATATTAACTCACTCAACCCTAACACCGACTATATCCGTAGTTTACCCGGGTTACTTTAACCCCATGCCTATTTATTACATTTTTTAAATGAGACAAATTATAGGCGTAGTATCAAAGCTATTGTTTTTAGTTTTTACATGTTAATGGAAGTTGAACAAAAATGTCTATGTACATGCTCATTTTTAATTCATCCAATTTTGAAAAGTAGCAAAAAAATTCTGGGATTGAGTGAGTTAAAGATCTCATGTGT
Organism: Berghia stephanieae; assembly: GCF_034508935.2. Lineage (NCBI taxonomy): Eukaryota > Metazoa > Mollusca > Gastropoda > Nudibranchia > Aeolidiidae > Berghia > Berghia stephanieae. The sequence continues at coordinate 21,792,874 of NC_088371.1, forward strand.
TTTTTATGTTTTTGTTTTGTTGTGTTTTTTTTTTTTTTATCACAAAAGAGCTGCACTTTTTCTTCTACTTCATAAAACCCACCCTGTGTCTACCAAGAGCTGCAATTTTTCTTCTACTTTATAAAACCCACCCTGTGTCTGCCAAGAGCTGCAATTTTTCTTCTACTTTATAAAACACCCACCCCGTGTCTGCCAAGAGCTGCACTTTTTCTTCTACTTTATAAAACACCCACCCCGTGTCTGCCAAGAGCTGCACTTTTTCTTCTACTTTATAAAACACCCACCCTGTGTCTGCCAAGAGCTGCAATTTTTCTTCTACTTTATAAAACCTACCCCGTGTCTGCCAAGAGCTGCACTTTTTCTTCTACTTTATGAAACACCCACCCCGTGTCTGCCAAGAGCTGCACTTTTTCTTCTACTTTATAAAACACCCACCCTGTGTCTGCCAAGAGCTGCACTTTTTCTTCTACTTTATAAAACACCCACCCCGTGTCTGCCAAGAGCTGCACCTTTTCTTCTACTTTATAAAACCCACCCTGTGTCTGCCAAGAGCTGCACTTTTTCTTCTACTTTATGAAACACCCACCCCGTGTCTGCCAAGAGCTGCACTTTTTCTTCTACTTTATAAAACATACCCCGTGTCTGCCAAGAGCTGCACTTTTTCTTCTACTCAATAAAACACCCACCCTGTGTCTGCCAAGAGCTGCACTTTTTCTTTTCTTCTTCTTTATCAAACTCACCCTGTGTCTGCCAAGAGCTGCAGCAGTCATGGAGAATTGGTAGGTGCCATTGACGGGAGCCGTGAAACGTCCAGTCTTGGGGTTGAAGGCATTGCCCACGTTTGTGATGATCTTGTCAAAGATGAGGTCCGTGTTCTTCTTTATGGCGCCTTTGTTTTTGCTGAGACCCACGAAGAAGGCAACTTTGGGAATGTCCTCAGTTCTGGATCCTTCGTATATAAGAAGAGGAGGAGAATTTACAAATGGATAGATTAAAAAAATAAATAAATTATATAGCGCAATATCCACTAAATGTGCTCAAAGCGCTTTACAAGGGGTCCCTGGTCAAAAGCAACATTTAACGTGTAGGACGGGACATGCCGCCTGTTAGGCGATATTACAATTTTTAGGACAAAGACAACGCTGTTAACGTCCAGGTACTCATTTTACACCCGAGTACGGTGAGAGAAAGTGAGTAAAGAGCCTTTTCCAAGGACTCAACTATGCGCCGAGCGCGAGGCTCGAACCCAGGACCTTCCGATCCGAAAGCGAGTGTCATACCGCAATACCGCATAGCGCATATTATGGTATAAGTAAGAGAGCGAGAATTTACAAATAGAAATAGATGATAACATTAGAGAGCGAGAATTTACAAATAAAAATAGATGATAACATTAGAGAGCGAGAATTAACAAATTGAAACAGATGACAACATTAGAGAGCGAGGATTTACAAATAGAAATGGATGATAACATTAGAGAGCAAGGATTTACAAATAGAAATAGATGATAACATTGGAGAGCGAGAATTAACAAATTGAAACAGATGATAACATTAGAGAGCGAGGATTTACAAATAGAAATAGATGATAACATTAGAGAGCAAGGATTTACAAATAGAAATGGATGATAACATTAGAGAGCAAGGATTTACAAATAGAAATGGATGATAACATTGGAGAGCGAGAAATCTCAAATGCCTAGAAACGATATAAGAGAACGAGAATTTACAAATGTGACCCCTCGTCTCAAAACGGTTTAAGTCGGGATGATTAAGATGCTGAAAATGGAATTTGTAGCCAGAAATATCCTGCTTACGTTGAGTTTATATGCTTTATAGAGGAGCAGGAATATCATATTCTACTGTGCTAAATACGAACGTGTCATATTTTTGACCAGTTTAACTATAATTTGACTTTTTAGCATCTGGTCCATTCCGACATAATACCGTTTTGAGACGAGGGGTCACAAATGGGTTCAAATGATAACATTGGGGAGTGAAAGGAACAACGAATGGGTAAAGATGATAACACAGGAGGGCGAGAAGCTACAAATAGATAAAAATGATAGCTAAGCGAGGGGGAATTAATAAATAGATATAATAATACATGATAACACACGAGAGCGAGAATTTACAAATGAATAAATAACACAAAAGAGCGAGAATTTACAAATGGATAAATAACATAAAGAGCGAGAATTTACAAATGAATAAATAACATAAAAGAGCGAGAATTTACAAATGAATAAATAACATAAAAGAGCAAGAATTTACAAATGAATAAATAACATATAAAAGCGAGAATTTACAAATGAATAAATAACATAAAAGAGCGAGAATTTACAAATGGATAAATAACATAAAGAGCGAGAATTTACAAATGAATAAATAACATAAAAGAGCGAGAATTTACAAATGGAAATAGATGATACAAGAAAGCGAAAATTTACAATTGGATTAATTGCAGTGGAATCCGCTTAAAATCAACGCACTTAAAATCAACTCCTGCTAAGAGACAACTCCATTTGGTCCCAAATTTTCTGTTCTTTATCTAATTATATTCCATTGATAATGAAAACAAGTCAACCTTGTTTAACCCTCTCCTTACCACCTACAGCAAAATCGTCACATTTTTTAACGACACAATATACATTTTTCTTATTCAAATTTATTTTGTACATGTCAATGTTCTTAGTTTAATTAATAAGAACATAAAGTTGTTTGAGTTTTAAAAAATCAATTTTTCTTCTGGGTAAGCCTGCCATTATGGGGAAAGTACTGAAAATAATCGGTAAGGAGAGAGTTAAAGTGAACCAATCTTTCTGGCCCAACGGTGTTGGGGTTTTCAGGATTGCACTGTATGTGCCTTTTGTTTCAGCTGCGTTGGAAGAAACTGTTTGTCTTGAATGAAGAAGAATAGAGCGAGAGAGAGAGAGAGAGAGAGAGAGAGGGAGAGAGAGAGAGAGAGAGAGAGAGAGAGAGAGAGAGAGAGAGAGAGAGAGAGAGGACGACGAGGTGGAGGAGGAGATGAAGAAGAAAAAAAAGGAGGAGGAGGAGAAGGTGGAGAAATCTGACGAGAAAGAAGAAGACGCCAGCTTCAATCCCACGCATACCTGGTTCACCAGCGGGACCTGGTTTTCCCGGAAGTCCCGGAGTACCGGGTTTTCCCGAAGGCCCGGTGGGTCCCTTGATGGGCAGGGTAATGGGCATCCCGTCCCGGCTCTTGCAGGTAACCTCCAACTCGCAGACGCTTCCCTCGTCCCCAGCCATGTTGTCCAACTCCATGGCCCCACGCCAGTTACGCCTGGAGGCACGTTTTGATGACGTCATTGCCAGAGATATGACCAGCAAGACGAAAGGTAAGGTGTTCCACTTCGGCGTCATGTTAGTAGATAGAATCTTTGGGCTTTTGAATGCGATGAGTGGATTATTTCTGCCGAAGAATGAGATTGAAGAAAGATTTGCAGATTATGGGTAAAAATGATTCAATGCTCTCTTATCTTATCCACAATCAAGAGATCATATCCAAGTTGCTTTGGTCACTTTATGAAATACCTACACGTGTGAGTGTGTGTGTATTATATATATATATATATATATATATATATATATATTTTATATTATATAATATATATATATATATATATATATATATATATATATATATATATCGGTTTACATATGTCCCTGGCCAATAGCAACACGTAACATGTAGAACGAAACATGACGCCTGTTATTAGGCGATATTTCAATTTTACAACTCTATCTATGATACTCTAGCCCCCGGATTCCCGCCCACTCCCAGCCCGGACTCGCCGACCCAAACACACGACCAGAAATCTGTATTCACCCATGTCTAATCGTTAGGACAAAAGGCTTCCCACTGATCCCGCCATTCTGGAGGTCATCGGAGGTCATCGGGTTTCTCCGCTGACCGGAAATAGCCAGGAAGATCCTACAGATTATCTCTGTCCGGGTTTCTCCGTGGACACACTCGAGCACGGCCAATTTCACAAAGGGAGATCACCCCATGTCTGATCAATGTCCGCTGATCAATAATTAACAGCGTACACAACGACAACAGTTTAGTTGAGACGGTATCCCGTTCCTGACACCTGCTGACCCGGTCACGGTGAGTGGTCAATCACCGAGAGGAATTTACCTAACGGGGATTGCCGTTTCACTCAATTTAACAATGTTTTGTTTTATTGTCTGTTAGACACCCATATTGAATGAGTTGAAACATCACGACTTGGTATAAAAGTTTATATTTTCTACTTTTAATGTGTGTTTTTTATTTTTTCATAGTATTACTAGATTTCTCAATATAAGTTATCAATGAACGGTAACAAATTACACAAAAAATATAGCGGGTGCAACATTTCAAAAATTAGAGAAAAAAAAACGTTGCTATGAATTTGTCTGAATTTTATGTATTATAAAGACAAGATGTAAATACTTCTCCTCACAAAAAACGTATTTTTCCTCAACAAAAATATATCCGCTACGAGCATTCAAACTCGTCAGTGTAGTTTGGGGCTGGTCTTTAACTGCATTGCGTTGATGACAAATCGCATTTTATTCATATCATTGATAATGCCGGATGCTCTTTTTTCCAATTTTGCTGTTGTTTGGTGACAGGTCTCTGTGCCTTGTTCTCCAAGAAGTCTAAGTCCAAACTTATATTGAGTGATGTGTGGTATGCACTGGTACTCAAGGAGGTGTTGTTTTGGGATTATTTTGTTTGGAAAATATTTTCTGTATGTATCCGTGTAATGTTTTATTGCACTTTGAATATATTGGATTGTGTCTGCTTTGATCGGTTTTGTGTGTGAAATAAAGTTGTGCACATGACTAAAGGCCTTGTTTATATTGTCGAAAATCAATCCAATACTGCAAGCGTCGTCAATGATGAGAGTCTCTCCTGCGTTTTGGAGTTTGTTGTTATATTCTACTCTGTCGATATCAAACATGCAAGTGCAACCCGTTTCAAGGTTGATTTATTTATTATTAGCGTCTTGGCAATGAGAAAATACAAAGAAGCTAATGAGTCGTGTGTTCAATGTGCTTTATAATGTGTACTTTTTACACATAAATAATGAGTGTGCTCCTTGCTTGTCCAATGCCGTGTCAGTCCCATAGACTAAAAGAATGTCATTAGAATAATTTGAACATTAAATGGTTTCTTGCGGGCACGTTTCTCTTTCTGTGTTAAACAAATCATACCACATGTCCTACATAATGAATTCACTGCTTGGTTATGACTTGCAATTGTGTGGTCCATGCTGTAAGAGAAAATTCAATATTGACTGAGCGATGTAAGCAATGATATAGTGAATTAATGAATAAAATGAGTTTTAAAACACTCTGTATTACTTCTCATATCCATGCATACATAACAGCGTACATAAAATTTGGAAAAAGAAAAACCAAATACTTCACCCAATTTGGTGAAAGAAAGGGGCGGGGGCAGGAAAATTCTAACAAGCAGTTGAGCTAAGTTGAGGCCCAACACACAATGTCATTTAAAATTAAACATTAGCAAGATAATTCAAATTATGCAATTTAAAAATCAAATTAACTCATCATTGAAAAAAAAATAAAAAATAAAAATATAATTAACAATAAAACCGCAGCGAAATATTACGTTTCAAGAAAGGCTAAAGAGGTAATATCATTATTACCTGACCTACCGCGGAAAAATAATCATTACAAAATAATGAAAACTGAAGAGTAAATGAAACTTACCTCATTTCGTAGTAAAACTTGTGCCTTGTGAATCACACCAAAAAAAATTTGAAGTTTATAGCAACGTTTTTTTTAGAATCCTGAGGTAATTACAAGTAATTTTATTTAAATGTTATAGAAAATATGTGAATTTGAATCACGGCTTGTGGAATAAGTACTGGAGATATTGAAATAAAAATTGGACCGATGGAAAGAGGAGGTCTGCGAGAATTCTTTGCATTTGGGTGGAATTGCATCGTCACGAAGATCGTGAGGTTAATTGGTACGGAAATCATCCATTGGTATCACCCAATGCACGTCAAATCTACGTTCTGGGAATTGATATCGGCTGACCGCTGTTGACCCCGGTTACCTGTCGGGTGAGGTTACGTCGGCGCTCGGAACAGCGGGAAACTAAACGGTCAGATTTATAGTGCAGTTTTGACGCCGTTAATTACATCCCCTGACAAAAGACGAATTATTTATTTTGGCTGGAAAAAAAAATGACTTCAATTAAATGTTATCGATCGATTTAAGATAACATTCATCTTGTATAACTAGTCAAAATTCTCGAACCCGAGACTTCATAACGGAATCTAGGGCTTGAGACTTTATGACAATTTGGGGTGGGGGGGGGGGGGTAAATTTGATTTTCGGCCAGATGAAAAAAAAACAACAAAGAAAAAGTTCTTTCTAAGTACGGACGAATAGTGGATTTCTGACGGGAAATCGAAGTGATATCCATACACACACACACACACACACACACACACACAATTGCACCGTCTTTTGGGAATGAGATTAGCGGAAGAGTAGCGTCCCTTGATTGGACGTCATCTTACAGAGAGAACGTCAAAATGGTTTTGCGCATGCGTCTCTCTCGTCCTCTCTTTCGGTGAAGTGTCTCATGCCGCACAACCAACATGACGTTCTCTCGCTAATAACTTTTCGGCTCGTGACTTCCAATCAAGGGACGCTACTCTTCCGCTCATCTCATTTCCTATACGGTATTTTCAAAATAAAGAATTGGGGTATTATAACATAATGTGAGAATATTTTGATTCGACCCGATGCGTACCTATTTACAGGTATCATCATAATACTCCCAAAAGGTTATTATGGGCTCATTGTTGTCATGCAAATTCTCTCAGACACACGCAAAATATAGTCCATTACAACGACGTTAAAACAAGCCCATACTTGCGTTCGGTTATCAGACCGGCAAATATATAAGTGAATGTCAAGACAAGCTCTTTGTCAACAAATTTTTAAAAAAAGAGATAAAGCTCGTTTATACAGCTCAATGTCCACTAAATATACTCAAAATTCTTGGCCAACGGCAACGCTTGACATGTAGGACGAGCCATGACGCCTGTTAGACAATATTACAATTTTTTCTCCGACACAGGCAACGCTGTTAACGACCAGGAACTCATTTTACACACGAGTGCTGTGAGAGAATGCGAGTAAAGAGCCTCTTCCGAGGACTCAACTATGTGCCTCTCACGACCTTCCGATCCGAAGGCGGGTGCCAAATCACAAGATCACATTATAGTCGCACAATTAAGAGGAGTTGAAGGAAATGGCTGGACAACATCCTGAAAAGGCCTGCAACAAATATTACCAAAGCAGGTTCTTCTGTGGAACCCGCGGGGAAATGAGGAAAGGAGGGCAGCCCAGGAACAACTTCAGGAAAGCAGAGTGGTGGAGGATCTGTGAGGCTATGTGGTCTTATGGTATGACCCTCGCTTTCGGATCGGGAGATCCTGGGTTCGAGCCTCGCTCGGCGCATAGTTGAGTCCCTGGAAAAGACTCTTTACTCACATTCTCTCACCGTACTCAGATGTAAAATGAGTACCTGACCGTTTACAGCGTTATCTATGTCCGAAAAAAAACAACATTGTAACATCGCCTAACAGGCGTCCCGTCCCGTCCCGTCCCGTCCCGTCCCGTCCCGTCCCGCCCTAAATATTAAATGTTGCTGTTGGCCTGGGACCCCTTGTAAAGCGCTTTGAACAAATTAAGTGGATATTGCGCTCTATAAAAGCTCAATTATATATATATATATATATATATATATATATATATATATATATATATATATATATATATATATATAAACTGAGAGGTCTGACAAGATGGAGAGGATTCGTTGGTGGCTTATGGTCGGGCCTGCCTGCTATTTCGAAAAATCCGCGGAATTATGAAATTTTGGCTCCTATTTCACAACTTCCTTGGCATTTCTAAGTCATTGAAAATTATTCAAAATGAAAATTGATATCGAACTAGCTACATAATTTTAAGGATTTTGAGGTGTTATTTAATCATTGCGAGAGTACATTACGACTAAACTGAGTATTTTTAAAGCTGACTATAGCTGCTATCATTGTTATTTCCTAAAATCTACGAATTTTTAAATTTTCAAGAAGGCAGGTCTGCATATGGTCCAACCGAAGGTCTAAGTAAGTAAGCATCATAAATAACAGGTAAAGATGGGTGAAAAACCTCTACGTGCTGGATACACTCTGTATTATTATTATTATTATTATTATTATTATTATTATTATTATTATTGCTATTATTATTATTGCTATTATTATTATTGTTATCATCATCAGCATCATCATCATCATCATCATCATCATAAGATCCCGTCGCCTAGACATTCCATGATAGATAATCCATCAAACAGGATGTCTGATGTCAACAGGAATCACCCATGTTGTCCAAGTGAGCAAATTGGGATTTAACAATCTTGCCCAAGGAATAAAACGAAAGTGCCTGAAG